>NW_026652293.1:53047724-53515686 GCF_009828535.3 Hylobates moloch
CTCTGATATTGCTTTCAAATTCATTCCCTCTATTTTAACCATCATCACTAGCCTAACCCAAGCCATACAAACCAGTGCTACCACTTTCTAACAAATATTCCTATATCTATCCCCTAATCCACTATTTTAACAATGCAGACCTGATCATACCATTTCTCTGCTTTAAATCTTTGATGACTGTTATGATAAATTTCCATATTCTTTTTATGGTCTCAAAATCCTGCGTAATCTGGACACTGCTTATCTCTCCAGTCTCTCTTCCCCTTCTCCCCCACATGCTCCTGTGTCCAAAGATAACATTTTACATTCTTTCCTGCCTTGAGGCCTTCATTCAGCTGTTCCTGCCTGGCATGCTCTCTGACTACACTTACCTACATAATTATTAACCTTCATATCGCATTTTAAAACTAAAAGTCTCATTTTTGTTAAAATAAAATGTAGGTAGAAAAATTTTATATGTACATGTCCTTTAACTGAGCCATAACTAAAAGGAAGGAAATTAAACAAAGACTCTTGACCAGAGAGGAAGCTGTCTCCCCTCACCTGTAACTGCTGTGTTTACACAGATGGTATGCTCTGAAAAGCCTTGCTTTCAGTTGATAAGGAAACTAAAATTTAACTAAGACCTTTGATTAGCTGATTAATCAAGTTGAAGCCAGTTCCCCTAAAGATGAAATCTATCTAATTCTTGCTCTGTATCCCATGTGGCAAGCTTCAGTTTTCTATAATTTTCGTTCATCCAACATAGAGATAATAACTCTCCTGAGGTCAAATTATTTTTATGAAGGTTGTCTTCCACACCTGGAATGTTGCTTTAAACTCTGAGTTTGGAAAAAAATTCATAGATGCTTAGAATCATGAATCACTGGGATTGATGGTGGGGAATATGTCTGTTGCTCTTCACTTTCATTTTAAATGACATTCTCACTCTTGGTTTTCTTTCTTTGCTCTTCTAACTGTCTAAATTACCTGTGAAAATTTATGAGTGGAAACAGAATGGTTTAATATGCTTCTTTCCCAGAAGTATTTGGTATTTACAGTTGAAAAATGACCTAGGTTTTGTTCTAATTCACACACAGGTGATGCTTGCTATTTCTATACTTTTATCCATCAGCCTTAGCCTAAACACCACTACCTCATGAAAAGCTTTCCCAATACCTCTAGGCTGGATCAGGTGGTGTTATTATTATGTCCACAGCAAATGTTTTACCTCCTCTACTAATTACCCCATTAATTTCAGTCTTTCAGTTTATGAACTCCATATCATGTCTACCTTGTTCATTTGCTCATGCCCTGCACATAGCACAGTGCCTTAGACATAGTAAGCATTCAGGAAATATTTGTTGAGTGAAAAAATTCAGTGCTTCCTCATATGGAGAGTGTTTTCCTGGCAAGACCATGCTATCAGGGAAGAAAATTACTATTAAAAATACAGACTTTCTCAGAGATCCCAATGGCAAGATCTCTCTCTCTCTCCCTCTCTCTCATTTTAAGTCTCTCCATGTTCTGGTTTCATTCATGTTTCCCTGTACACTTATTCCTCTGCCTCCACGTGTAAGGTACAGGTTGTTATCTTATAGCTCTGGAGTTTATGTGCTTTCAGTTCACAGGACTAGTAGAGTCTAATATTCCTTATCCCAATTCCAAACTCTAAAAAGAGAGAGAGAACTGTCTATCACTGGGCAAAACTAGTGGGACTCCTCTTTCAATCAGCTGTGACTGGAAACACAGTCTCATGGAATAAACATGATGTCAAGGGTTCAATTCTGTCAGCAAGATGTTTGTGTGGGTTGCGGGTGAGGCATTGAATACTGCAAATACCCTGAAAGTTGTCTACTACACCATTTGTCTCCTTGAATGCTCTGGAATGTAAGATCATAAATAAATAAATATCAGTAAAAAAAAAAGCGCAAAATGTCATTGGCTTCCCTGCAGGTGTTGACGGACATTAAGGGAAAATCTAGGTTTTGTAGAGATATATTGACAAACATTTCTCTTTTTTCAAATAAGGGGTATGTTCATTAGTACTTGATGAGACTACTCCTTTATTCAAAATATCTCTAATTTTTAATAGTTTTTCCCTAACTCATTATGCGGTTTGCAACTTCTTAATAGGATTGAGAACCAGAATACACAGCTACTCCACACCTGACATTTTTCTCTTCACATATCTATCCAGGAGAAAGAGTTTCTTTACACTTTTTAAATATTATTTTCACGATTTAGGTAGGCCATAAATCTGATTTTAAATGCATTTAGTATAAAATGTATTCTCAAATGAAAGAATATGATTGAAAATATTGAATTTTATTCATTCTTTCTTTTTCTTTCGTTCATTCTTTTTCTGGCTCTATCTTTGTTAATAATTCAGACATGCAGGAAATATGTAAAGGTGAGATTTCAAGTCATTACTAACATGCATTTGTCAGACTTTTCTTGGAATAAATATAAAGTGCATTATTTGATACATTTCTTTTCTAGTTTCAAAGATTCCATTATCCTTCCTGAAGTCCTGCAAGAATGAAATAATTTTGCCACAAATTTAACAAGAAATTGCTTATTTTTAATCCATAATAAACTTTAGAATAAACAACCCAAATAAATTTGGGACCAAAATTACTGAATGTATTTGGAAACTGACTAGAAAATAATTTGTATAATGTCATAATAATATCTTGATTATTAATATTAATAAAACTGACAGCATATATTAACTTGGAAAGTTTGAGATTTTAAAAGAGACTTCCAATTTAAAATTTGAAAGACTCAAACACTGAAGATATTTTAAATTTTGGAATTTAGTTCTCTATCATAGGTAAAACTAATAGAAATTATAGTATAAATTTTATTATGATCCTTTTTGAAATTAATTCACTGGAGTCTAGGCTGAAATATATTTTTAGTTTACATTTTTCAAATGACATAATACCTTATTAATGATATCAATAAAACCATTTACACTTGTTTATTCTTTGATATAGAAGTAGGATTCTCTTCTAACTTTAACATTTATCAACTGTATGCCTCAGGGCAAGTTGCTTAGCATTTGTGAAATTTAGTTTATTCTTCTATAAAATATAAATAATTATAACACCTGTTCTACTTAAAGTAGAGTTGCTCTTTAGAGCTACTACAAGACTAGAGGTCTATAATCCCTAGAACTTCTAGGCTTTGGTAGGGGGATGGCCCATGGACCATGTAGAGTAACAGAAAAAAATTCTGCGTAGATGGATGCATATCTTTTTCCAGGGAATACCTGAGTCTCAAATGGACCTATAAACCAAGAGATTCTAAACATGTACAATAGGCTGTAAGCTCTGAGAGGACAGACTGTGTTATTCCTCTTTGTGTCCCTAGACTTAACACACATTTAACTGCTAAATAACAATTTGAAAGCATGCTTAAGAAAGTGAATGAAATTAATCTTGTCTGTGAAAATACTTTATAAACTATAGGTACTATGCAAATATTATTAGTAACATTTTGTATTTCCTGAGCATTCAGTATATAGAATCTCCCAAAGTTGTTAATTTAATTTGTTAAATTAAAGCTGCAGTTCTGAAAGGTGTTACTAAATCCTTCTCATTGAACCATATACTGGCTCAAGAGATCTAGAAGAAGAAACTAAAAGCTACATCAAAGAAATGGTTATATCTATTAGGTAATACTAATCAACAACAAGTCTTAATCTAAACTCTTAAGTCCAATATGTTAGTGGAGGCCTGGGGTATTTTCTCTCTGCCCTATGTAGTTCTCAGTTGGGATGGACTGCTATAACAAAAGACAGATTAACAAGAGAAAAAACAACCAAAAGTTTACTTACATGTATATTTCATATGGCTCTTAGTATTGGATTAGACATGGGAGATACCCAAGGAATGAGTAATTCTCAAGAGTAGATCTGGAAAAAAAGTTGAGACAGGAATAATACAAGGTGGTCACAGAAGAATAAAAATTCCAGACAGCAGTTTCACATGACTAGAGGATAGGGACTGATAAAACCCTGAAAAATAAGATGTGAACTGAGCTGGCAAAGACTGACTGGACCCAACATGGCACTGGATTTGACCTAGGTTTCTCCTAGGACCTCATTATATGCTCATGAACACACTCAATCACATACGCACCAGCAACATGACAATTCTGAGAACACTCATATTTAGTGTACAAATGGGTGGTACCACCGTTCTGAGAAATCTCTACCTTTTTCCAGGAATTTTCATGAATATTCTACCCCTTGGTTAATGAAACCCATAAAGATAGAAATGCCAAACCCCCTTGCAGGTGAATCTTGCATATGCCCATACTCCCCTTTCTTGAATGTGTACTTTTTGCTTTGGAATAAATCTTTGTACTTTCACAATTTTCTAACTCATCCTTGAGTTCCTTCACATAATGGTGTCAAGTGCCTGGACACCAGCTGGGGTCAAGGTCCCACTGGCATTTAGAGATCTCCCCCAGCCCACCAGTATCAAAGTGACTCACATACTACCATCCACTGAAGAAACACAAGAGTATAGGGAAGGCCTGAGTATGAGGATATGGCCAGGAAAAGCATCTTAAACAAGGGTGAAGTTTGTTATGCAGATTGAAGTTTGTGCCTTCTCCATTGATAAGAGTTGTAGATGGAAATTTATATTTCTCTTCCTGATGCAGAGAAGAAGACACCCATACAAATGAAGATTTCCTTTATAAAAGTAAATTTCCCCTTAAAAGGGGAAAATTTTACTCTTGTCTTCAGAGATTTCCCTGGGCTGGCTATTTGCCAAAGTAATCAGCTCAGAATAATCCTTATGCTAAAGCAGAATGTTTTGGGTTGTCATGTCCTGAATTTCATCATTAGCTAGATTGATATCAAATGAAAAACTGTAATCTACCATGTATAACTGATGCTTGCCATCCATAGTCTCTCTGAGTCAGTTATATTAGGTTGGCGCAGAAGTAATTTCAGTTTTTGCCATTGGCAAAAATTGCAATTACTTCTGCTCCAACCTATTATATCAAGAATGGATGATGAAGGTAATATTTGCAATAAAATTAATAGCAATATTTTCCACTGTAGAAAGCCAGATTTGCATAGAGTGTAAACTATTGAACTAGAAATTGGAAGACCTCAATATCTTTATACCTGTTTATCATTTGATTTTAGTTCATTCACTTAATTCTCCTGATTCACCACCTTCTCATCAGTAAATTAGTATTGGATTAGACAATTTCTACAGTTGGTTCTTGTTCTATGTGTCACAAAATGCTTTGTAGTCTCTAGGCTTCATTTTGTCTCCCATAAGCCTAGAAGCTAAACAGGAACATACTGACTATATTGTAAATGATAGAAGTGGGGTTGAGGCTCAGAAAATGAAGCCTCCAAATATGGCGCTTTGACATGCTATACTAAACAAGCAGCCTCAAAGTCTCTCCCTGCCTTCCTATCTCTCTGATCCTTTTTCTTTTCCAGAGCACCAGGAGGGGCTCTCTCTGGAAGTTCCTTTATCAGACAGAGAAAACTTCTTCTGAAAGAAATGCAATTGTCTTAAAATCCCCTCTCTAAAAATCTCATTAAATAACCAAGAAAGATTAACTACCAGAGAAGAGAAGAGACTGGGAGTCATCATCACAATCAGACAGATTTTTCATCTATTCTTCTGAGGGCAGTTCCAAAAGATTGGCTAGGGAATTGTATCTGCATAATATGACAACCTTTGCCCACAATGCAGTTCTATTCTTGCCCTTTCCATAATTTGTCCACAAGCTATTGTTTGCCCTTTGATCTCATTCATCATCAAGAGAATCATTTACAAACCTGTTAGGTCTTTTTGCCCATTTATTTACATCTTCTGTATTTTCCCCTTCCCAATGAAGAGGGCATTTAAGCATTAACCATCTGGCCCTTTTCTTGAGTTTTTCATATTTATTTATATGACTTTCATGCATTATGCACCTTAATAAATTTGTTATGTTTTTATCTTTTTAACTGTCTTTTGTTATAGGGGTGGCAACTTCATTGGCATTTTGAGAAGTTTAAGATCTCCCCAAACTGGCCTAAGACTTGCATTTACATTAACTTCTGCACCTCATTTTTAATGGGGAGAAAAGTTATCCCCCTTTTTCAATCTCTACAGTTCTGGTGACAGGAATGGGATGACTGAAATGCTTGATGCATTCCAGAGCCTACAAATAAAGTCCTGGGGCAACTGACAAAAAGCCAAAAACAAAAGGTTAAAATTTTTTACTGAAGTCAGTTTTCCCAGCCCTCTACCTGCAGTGCGTGGTCAAGAATAAAAGGTAAAAATTTGTCTTTATTTCTTCCTTTCGAAATTCAGTTTGGCAAAAGCATATTATTTGCTTGGATTGCAACTCTTGTGTACATTTGTGGGTATGCATTTGCTATTGATCCTTTCTCCTCCATGGACTGCTATCATTTTCCTGTTTGTCTCATTTTGTGACCTGAGAACTTGGCTCAGCTTGCCACCTGTCAGAGGCATGCAGATTGTCAAGCCTGCATATGCAGACAGCCAAGCAAAAGGTTGTGGGGGACCATCATAAAATGTTAAAATACAGACTGTTGCCATCTCTCAAGGCACTGTCTAAATCTTCCTTGCTTTTAGTTGTCCTGGGAGGCTGTTTGATTCTGAGAAGATTGTGTCTTTGCACCTCTTTGGAGACAGCTCATGCGTTTTTGGTTAACCAAAGGCTTATTGGTTTTGGTTCTGAGTCAATTGGTAGATACATTTAGCTTGAAAAAAAAAATTAAGCCAGGACTATTTTCTCTTTGTCTCACTGAAATCTGATAATGAGAGATTTGAGAAGATGTTTTCTTAAAAGAATTCTGTGATAAAAAGTCAGCACAATAGGAACTGATATTCGAGCTATATATTTTTAAAGCCACTCTATTTCTTTCTGTTGAATTTTGTTTCTACTCTTGGGAACTCCTCATTCTATTGAACTCTTTTTTCTCAAACCCCTGCCAACTAGAACTTCATTGGCATTTTGGGAAGTTTAAGATCTCCCCAAACTGGCTTCTCTAAGACTTGCACTTTTATTAACTTCTGCACCTCTTTCCTTTTGACACATTTGATTGTCCATCCAGTTCTCTTTAATCATTGATATGTTCCCCATTCAAGCCTCTACCTCCTTCATTTGGTGGTCACTGGATATAAAATTACTAAGACAAAGCATCAGTGTTCTGGCTATCACATAAATGTACCTAAGGAGGCCTTCTAGCAGCACTGAAACCCCTTGAGAAACACAAAACGCATCTCAGACTCCCTTATTTGGGGTCATCTGTCTTCCTCAGGGAGCCCCAAGAGTTGTGAGTAGGTTCCTCTCAGGTCAGAGGCACTGCTGTCTTTTACATTGAGATCCCTGATCTCTTTGTCTTTTGGGGATACCAAGAGTCACTTTATACTGTGAGCCAACACTTGATCCTTGATGTGCAGTAACTAATGAGTCACTGGCAAGAGCTGTAATTTTTAAGTAAATGATAGTGGTTGCAATGAAAGGCTATTACTACAGTAGGCAAAATCCAACCTTCCATCCTCCTCATTTGTTTGTATATTTAAAATTTTAAATCTCAGATTTCTGCTTGAGTCTAACAGAAACTGACAGTAAATGGCAATTTGGTGTAAGAAAAGTCATTAGCTATGGTGGGCAAGGGAATCTTGGAGCTGTAACCATGACCTGACTCTTGATAGGTGTAGTATGGGTACTTGGAAGTTATGGGAGCCCCACCTTGAACTCAGCAATACAGTTAAGAAAAGATATTAAAAGTCATCTAAATAAAATTAATCTCCAAAAAGAGGCTTTATGATATTCAGCTGGTTATTTTAAACAGACTTCTGAATTTTCTTCTATCCTCATCCATGTATTTCCTTATAAAATCCAGTTTTAACAGAAATAGATATTTTATTTACCTAGATGAACTTTGGAAACATTCAGAGCTAAAATTGAGTCCACAGCCTCCATAAAATTGCTCTCTGATAATAAACAGTATTCCCAAGATCTTTCTTGGAGATAAAATATCTATATAAATAAAATAAAACTAACTCAGATACCTTTTATATAATCCGAGATAATCCTTGAAAAATAAAGCTAGTTTTTAAATTGTTGGAAAAATAAAATAAGAATGTCCTCAGAATTAAATTTAGATATTTTTGCTTGGGTCTATTGGTCAGACAGATTTATACTTTCTCTGCTAGATATTTTAACTGTTGCTTCCATGATATTTTTGATACTTGCTTAATTTTTCTGAGTTAAAGCTGTAAGGGTTGGTTACTGGGCTCCCCTAAAGCCTTGCACACATCTTACAGTGGACTTATGTCTTTGGTTTTGAGCCTCTGGATTCTGGAGTCTGAACAGATGGCCATGATGAGGCCTGGGGACATAACAATGTCCATAGTACCTGGGCCACCAGCTGCAAGGCAGAGCCAAGCCCAAAATGGCCTTGTCTTTGGCCCAGCTCTATCTGCTGGTCATACTGGAAGAGGTCAGATCCTCCAGGCATTATCTTCATAGTTCTGTCCTCTGTCCTGGGCTCTGTACCTCATATGTAAACACAGGACCCAGATATGCCCTGCCCTTCATAGCCACCCTGGATGCCACATAGGCACATGACACCCAGGGTGACTTTGGGGGTAGGAAGACATTGTGGGGGATACCTGTGTCCAGTATTCCAAATGCCTTGGTTAAGACAAGACTGGCTGATGCAGGGTTAGCCTGACTTTGCTTTCTCAAAAATAAATAAATAAATAACTCAAGTGGCTAACTTTGTTTTCCATGAGCAGCTCAAATATAATTGTTAATAATGAGTAAATTGGGTAAATGTAAATGAGATAGTTGCTTACAAATAAATGTGTCATTTCAAAATTGTTTTTCAGTAATTTAAAATCATAAGTCATATTATGTTAAATTAGGCAATAGATAATCATGACATGTCCAAGTTGTTTCTAAGTAAGATAAAATACTGAAACATTGATCACTAAACATAGGTTCAAGTTTGTCACTTTTGGCTTTTTAAATTTTATAAAAAGACTAAAGATATTTGGGTTTGCAAGTAAATACTGATTCACATGAAAAATATGTTCTACTAGAAAAAAACTTGTGTTTCTAAAAATTATAAAATGTTTTTATGTTTTTGTATATATGTATTAATTAAAATTACTTACTTCCTACATTTCTCATGAAAATTTATGGTTACAAAGAGTTAAAATTACAATTAATGTATTTAATTAAAACTACTAGATATAAGATAAGCAATTCTGAATACAAGTGTAAAAGGAACATGAGATATGAGGATATGTTTTTGTTAAAAGAAGGAATAATTTTGTCTAGATAAAAGTTATTTAAAGGTGTTTTTTAAGCTTTTGTTGAAATCTTATGAATTCAAAATGTTATGAATTCAAATATTTGTACAGTTACACAGTGGCATCACAAAAAAATCTTAACTTTTTAAAGAGTACCAGCCTTTTATTTTTATAGATACATAATACTTTATTAAGTGTACAGTTCAGTGGCATTAAAGAGATTCACATGGTTATGCTGCTATCACCATCATCCACTCACAAAATTCTTTCATCTTCCAAATGGAACTTGTGTACCCATTAAACCAGAACTCCCCATCACCCCTTCTCCTAACCCCTGGCAGCCACCATTCTACTTTCTGTCTCTGTGAATTAATTACACTGAGTACCACATACATGTGACATCATACAGTATTTTTCCTTTTGTGACTGGTTTATTTCATTTAGTATAATTTTTCGTTCTTTTAGCTTTTGTTTTAAGTCCAGGGGTATATGTGCAGGTTTGTTATATAGGTAATGTGTGTCATGGGGGTTTGTTATATAGATTATTTCATCACCCAGGCATTAAGCCTTGTACTCGTCAGTTATTTTTCCTGATACTCTCCCTCTTCGCACCCTCCACCCTTCAATAGGCCTCAGTGTCTGTTGTTCCCCATTATGTGTTCATGTGTTCTAATCATTTAGCTCCCACTTATAAGTGAGAACATGTGGTATTCGACTTTCTGTTCCTGCATTAGTTTGCTAAGGATAATGGCCTCTAGCTCATTCACGTTTCTGCAAAGGCATGATCTCATTCTTTTTATGGCTGCACAGTATTTCATGTTGTATACATACCGTATTTTCTTCATCTACTCTACCATTGATGGTCATATAAACTGATTTAATGTCTTTGCTACTGTGAATAGTGCTGCAATGAACATATGTGTGCATGTGTCTTTATGAGAGAACCACTTATAGTCCTTTGGGTATATACTCAGTAATGGGATTGCTGGGTCAAATGGTAGTTTTGTTTTTAGGTATTTGAGAAATCGCCAAATTGTTTCCCATAATGGTTGAACTATTTTACACTCTCACCAACAGTCTATAAGCATTTCTTTTTCTAGGCAACCTTGTCAGGACCTGTTATTTTTTGACTTTTTTCAAATAGCCATTCTGACTGGTGTGAGAGGGTATCTCGTTGTGGTTTTGATTTGCATTTATCTAATGATCAGTAATATTGTGTTTTTTTCTCATATGTTTGTTGGCCACATGTATGTCTTCTTTTGGAAAGTGCCTGTTTATGTCCTTTGCCTACTTTTTAATGGGGTTGTTTTCCTCTTGTATATTTAAGTTCCTTATAAATGCTGGATATTAGACCTCTGTCAAATGTATAGTTGGCAAAAATTTCCTCTCATTCTGTATGTTGTTTGTTTACTATGTTGATGGTTTCTTTTACTGTGTAGAAGCTCTTAAGTTTAATTTGGTCCTATTTGTCAATTTTTGCTTTTGTTGCAATTGCTTTTGGAGTCTTTGTCATGAAATCTTTAGTTGTTCCTACATCCAAGGTGATATTGCCTAGGTGGTCTTCCAGGGTTTTTATAATTTTAGGTTTTACATTTAAGTCGTTGATCCATCTTGAGTTGATTTTTGCATATGGTGTAAGGAAGAGGTCCAGTTTTGGCTAGGTGCGGTGGCTCACACCTGTAATCCCAGCACTTTGGGAGGCCGAGGCAGGCGGATCATGAGCTCAGGAGATCGAGAACATCCTGGCTAACACAGTGAAACCCCGTCTCTACTAAAAATACAAAAAATTAGCCGGGCATGGTGGCGGGCACCTGTAGTCCCAGCTACTTGGGAGGCTGAGGCAGGAGAATGGCGTGAACCTGGGAGATGGAGCTTGCAGCGAGCTGAGATTGCGCCACTGCACTCTAGCCTGGGTGACAGAGCAAGACTCCATCTCAAAAAAAAAAAAAAAAAAAAAGGAAGGGGTCCAGTTTCAATCTTCTGCATATGGCTAGTCATTTATCCCAGCATCATCTATTGAATAGGGTATCTTTTTCCCCCATCAATTTTTTTTGTCTTCTTTGTCGAAGATAAGACAGTTGTAGATGTGTGGCCTTATTTCTGGGCTCTCTATTCTGTTCCATTGGTCTATGTACCTCTTTGTACCAGTATCATGCTGTTTTGATTACTGTAGCCTTGTAGTATAGTTTGAAACTGCATAATGTGATGCCTCCAGTTTTGTTCTTTTGGCTTAGGATTGCTTTCACTATTCAGGTTCTTTTTTGGTTCCATATGAATTTTAAAACAGGTTTTTCTAGTTCTGTGAAGAATGTCATTGGTATTGAATCTGTAAATTGCTCTGGGCAGTATGGCCATTTTAACAATACTAATTTTTCCTATCTATGGTTATAGAATATTTTTCCATTTGTTTGTGTCATTTCTGATTTTCTTTTTATTCTGAGCAGTGTTTTGTAGTTCTCCTTGTAGAGATCTTTCATCTCCCTGGTTAACTGTATTCCTAGGTATTTTACTTAAGTGTGTGTTGCAATTTTGAATGAAATTGTGTTTCCAATTTTGTTCCCCCTTTGACTTGTTGGTGTTTTGGAATCCTAGTGATTTTTGTGCATTGATTTTGGATCCTGAGACAGGATAAAGTTGTTTATCATCTGGAGGAGCTTTTGGGCCAAGACTGTGGAGTTTTCTGGATATGGAATCATGTCATCTGTAAACAGGGATAGTTTGACTTCCTCTCTTCCTACTTGGATGCCTTTATTTCTTTCTCTTGCCTGATTGCTCTGGCTAGGACTTCCAATACTATGTTGAGTAGGAGTGGTGAGAGAGGGCATCCTTGTCTTGTGCCTGTTTTCAAAGGGAGTGCTTCCAGGTTTTGCCCATTTAGTATGATGTTGGCTATGGATTTGTCATAGATGGCTCTTATTATTTTGAGGTGTGTTTCTTTAAAACCTAGTTTATTGAGAGTTTTTAACATGAAGAAGTGTTGAATTTTATTGAAGGCCTTTTCTACATCTATTGAGATAATCGTGTGGTTTTTGTCTTTAGTTATGTTTATGTGATGAATCACATTTATTGATTTACATAGGTTGAACCAATCTTGTATTCCAGGGATAAACCCTACTTCATCATGGTGGGTAATCTTTTTGATGTGCTGCTAGATTCAGTTTGCCAATATTTTGTAGAGGATTTTCTCATCAATGTTCATGAAGGATATTGGCCTGAAGGTTTCTTTTTTTGTTGCTTTGTCATTGCTAGGTTTTGGTATCAGGGTGATGCTGACCTCATAGAATGAGTTAGGGAGGAATTCCGTCTCCTCAGTTTTTTTTTTAGAATAATTTCAGTAGGAATGGTACCAGCTCTTTGTGCATCAGTTTGCCACTCTGTGCCCTTTAATTGGGGCATTAGCTTGTTTACATTCAAGGTTAGTATTGATATGTGTGGATTTGATCCTGTCATCATGATGTTAACTGATTATTATGCAGACTTGTTTATGTGGTTACTTTGTAGTGTCACTGGTCTGTGTACTTACTTGTGTTTTTGTAGTGGCTGGTAACAATCTTTTCTTTCTAAATTTAGTGCTTCTTCAGGAGCTCTTGAAAGGCAGATCTGGTGGTAACAAATTCCCTCAACGTTTGCTTGTCTGAAAAGGATCTTATTTCTCCTTTGCTTATGAATCTTAGTTTGGCCAGATATGAAATTCTGGCTCCTTTTTTCTAAATGTTGCATATTGCTCCCCAGTCTCTTCTGACTTGTAAGGTTTCTCCTGAGAGGTCTGCTGTTAGTCTTATGGGCTTCCCTTTGTAGATGAGCTGCCCCTTCTCTCTAGCTGCTTTCATATTTTTTCTTTCATTTTGACCTTGGAGAATCTGATGAATATGTATCTTGGGGATCATCTTGTGAAGTAGCTTTGAAGTTCCTGCATTTTCTGCTGCCTTTCATATTTTTTCTTTTATTTTTACCTTGGAGAAGCTGATGATTATGTATCTTGGGGATCATCTTCTTGTGAAGTAGCTTTGAAGTTCTCTGCATTTCCTGAATTTTAATTCCTGGTCTCTCTAGCTAGGTTGTTGAAGTTGTCATGGATGATATCCTGAAATACGTTTTCCAAGTTGCTTATTCTCTCCTTATCTCTTTCAAGGACACAAATGAGTCACAGATTTGGTTTCTTTACATAAGTTCTTATTTCTCAGAGGTTTTGTTCATTCCCTTTTATTTTTATTCTTTTTTTCTCTATTCTTGTCTGAGCGTCATATTTCAGAAAGACAGTCTTCAGGCTCTGAGATTCTTTCCTCCACTTAGTCTATTCTGCTACTAATACTTGTGATTGTATTACGAAATTCTTGCCTTGAGTTTTTTAGCACTACCAGGTTGGTTACATTCTTTTCTATACTGGCTACTTTGTCTGTCAGCTCCTACATCATTTTATTGTGATTTTTAGCTTCCTTGGGTTGGGTTTCAATGTACTCCTGCATCTCAATCATCTTCATTCCTATCCATATTCTGAATTCTATTTTGTCATTTCAGCCACCTCAGCACAGTTCAGACCCTTGCTGAGGAGACGGTGTGGTCATTTGGAGGAATGAAGGCACTTTGGCTTTTTGAGTTGTCAGAGTTCTTGCACTGGTCCTTTCTCATCTTTATGGGCTGATGTTCCTTCAGTCTTTGAAGTTCCTAACCTTTGAATTTTTTCTCTATTATCCTATTCAATGACCTTGAGAGTTTGATTATGGTATAAGGTGAATTCATCCAACTGGCTTAGTTTCTGAAAGATTTTAGAGGGCCAATGCTCAGTTCCCAACTCCTGGACTGCAGGCTTTAACGGTGGATGACTTTTATTGTGCCCTGTCTTTGTTTTCTGGCCTCTCGATGTTAGGAATCCACTGTGCTGAGTGGCATGAGGTGCTCCCAGACTGCTAGTCTGCTAGTCCAATGGATGGTGTCAGCCAAAGCATTTCATAGTGCCGTGACGGTGTGATCCGTCCTCATTTGCACATGCCAGCAGCAGCAGGGTGCTAGTGGGTGTGGGGGTGCCTGCCTCCATGTGGGTGTTCACCACAGTGGTGGAAGCAACATGGCTCAGTGAGCTGGGGTGGGGGGCCCTCCCAGTGACTGTGCACACAGTCACACTGGTAGAGGCATTGGCACAGGGTTGGGGCACTGGTGGGCACAGGTCTGTGTGCATTCTCAGTGTACTACGGGCAGGGGTGGTGACTCAGGGCCAGAGAGGGTCCACTGTTCTCTGTACCTAGTTTCACTCCCATGGAAGTGTTGATGCAAGGTCAGGGCACCGGTGGGGGTGTGGCTCTGTGCCAAACAAGGGTCTAATTGCAATGGCAGCTGCCAGGATAAGGGGGATGGACTGCACTCCTGCCACAGAAGTGGCAGGTAAGGGTGCATCCAATCACACGTGCTGGTGGAGCAAGGAAGGCAAAACCTACCCATGCACTGGCAAAGCAATGTGGGGATTTGCTGTGGGGCCCAGTGAAGCTGCAGTGTGAGAGGGAGCAGGCGGGTTGGTGCATGGCTATGAGGGCCACCCTGATGGAGCTCTCCACTGGTCAGGCACTATGGTATGCCAGTCAGGCACTATGGTATGCCAGCCCAGGAGCTATAATGTGGGCCCCCAGGGCACCTGAGGCTGCTCTGCATGCAAACACAGCCAAGGTGGGGTCCCAGGAGAGGCCAGAACGAAGGGGTGCTCAGGTCGGTCAAACCAGACCCATCTGATGAGCAAGACTGCCCAGTAGAGTTCAGGTCTGACAGTTCTGTGAGGGTTAAAGTCTCCTATTGGAGCAAGTTAAGCCCAAGGGGTTGGCCATCCCTAGCCGTGCTCCACTACAGATGCTCCCACACCAAACCCGCTGGTCTCTACATCAGCTGGCTTGCCGACCCTACCACTTCTTTAAGCAGCTCTCCCTGACAACTGGAGTGTCTGTGGTGGTCAAGGGGTCTCTTCCTGAAGGGATTCCAGAGGCCCAAGGTAAGAGCATGTTGCTCCTTGCCAGTTCCACTCACCTATTTCCCCAGAGTCACTGGGGACCAAGAATGAGTCCTGATGCACAGTATCGTTGTACAGGGTTCCCAGCTTCCTTCCCCTTCAGCCCAGCTTCTGCATCTTCCCTCTGACCACTCTCAGTGCCTTCCTGGTGAAGATATGTTAGGAGTGCACCAGTTGTCTCAGCCCTTTGGTGGCAGCTGTTCCATGTGGCAGCATCTAGTTGGCCATCTTGCCCTTTTTCAATATAAATTTTTGTTTAAATATCTCCTTTTTCATACTACAACTATTGTTAAAGAATGTGTCACCCAGAGGGATAAATCTATGGAAGCAAAACAAATATTATCAATAAGAAATTCTGTAGCCTCCAATGCCTGATTTCACCCAGGCAGTAAACTCATGGCAAAGCTGTGTGCCTTAACTATCTATCTATCTATCTATCTATCATCTATCTATCTATCTATCTGTCTATCTTTTTTTTTTGAGACAGAGTCTTGCTGTGTTGCCCAGGCTGGAATGCAGTGGAACGATCTCAACTCACTGCAACCTCTGCCTCCCAGGTTCAAATGATTCTCGTATCTAGCCTCTCGAGTAGCTGGGATTACAGGTGCTCATCACCACACCCAGCTAATTTTTGTATTATTCGTACAGACAGGGTGGGGTTTCACCATGTTGGCCAGGCTGGTCTTGAACTCCTGACCTCAAGTTATCCACCTGCCTCAGCCTCCTAGAGTGCCGGGATTATAGGCATGAGCCACTGCACCCGGCCTATCATCTATCTATCTATCTATCTATCTATCTATCTATCTATCTAATGATTGGAATATTCAAAGTTTATTAAAAAGCATGCTGGAAAATTTCACTCTACTGCAAAACACACCATCTTTTTATTTTTCCCATATCCAGTAAAAAAGAGCTTGATGAATATTCTCAATTACCTTGTATCTCAGTCTATATCTCAGTTGTATATTTTACATGATTTTAAGAAGAAAGAGATTACAAGTTTTATTATTATTTCTTATAAATCAATATTACATTTTTAGATAAAAGAAATATATGTTGGGGTTAGTTAACATTTTGTTTTTTCTAATTATTTATTCAGGCTCCAAAAACATTTTCAATAATTTTTCCACAAATTGCTCTCATCAATTTTTGACCTGCTAATTTATCACTACTGTGTGTTGATTAATATTGTTTATTTATTTGGCAAAACTTACAAATAAATGATGAATTCTCCTGTAAATAATGCTCTTAAAAAAAATCATTAATAATGTTTATATGCCTCATGCTAGGTAATAGCCTAATGCCTTTTCTTTTTTTTAATTTCCACGTAACCCTGCCTCCTTCTTGCAATAAAACATACTCATTCATGTATTAGTGAATAATTGGGGAAAGGAAATCCCGTACATCTATCAAGAGATACATTTTCAATAATATTTTTCTTTTTCTATTTGATATCTATTTATAAAAGTGTTTCAATTTTTGTGATAAATTTTACAAAATTGTAAAATAGTAATATTTATAATGAAAATTGTATCTTTGACTACTATTTCAAATTACAATGAAATACTTTATATGTCAAATGCAAATATAGAAGTAAATTCATAGCTTTTCAAAACTCTTTTTGAAGGTATGCCAGCAAAATATTATAAAGTTTACAGTTGTAGCCATGCGTATAATGATTCAGAGTAATTAAATCCATAAGTAGCAAAATGTATAATATGTAGCTCTGGTATACCAAGATAATTTTGCTAGTCCTATTGCTAGTAGGATATATGCTTTAAGTTGGTATTGTTTTTCTAGAACTAGGGATGGATATGAATAGAGTGATTTGTGTTTTCAATCCTCTGGTGACCAGTGACCTCCATGTGTTTACATATTTGACAAATGCCCAGGTTGGTCAATTGTTAGCAATAAGGAAAATCTTACATGATTATATAAGTATGTTGCCCTAGAACCTGGCCTCCTATTGCACAGAGAGGCTTATTTCTAAGAGAAATGTACCCACTGGGTCTTTCTTGGACAATTCATCATATATTATTATGCAAAGTAAAAGCTGGCAATAAAAAGCTTGGTTTAAAAAAGGGAAAGAAAAACAGAGAATTGGATTAGTTTCAATTTGTTTTATTTAACTTGTATTCTGTTATTTCCAAGTTTCTGTTTGGAAAATATGAAATGCCAACATTTTATATAATGATGTCATTGCTATAAAAATCATTTTTAAAATTTTTCCTTTGAGGTTTAGTTTAGTTAGTTCTGCAATAAGCTGAATTGAGGCTCTTGAATCAGATCCCAAACAAAAAGAAAGTAAATTGCCCACCATTTTAAATAAAAATTGAGTGTTTATTTTGTTTTGTTTTTCAGTACCATATTTGAGACTAGAAGCAGTTTGTTTAAACATGATCATTTATATTTGAAAAGTGCATTTCCCCCTAAGATAAGCATTCACATCAAAAGGAACATTACGAAGTTTCATAAACAATAAAGTCAATCAGTTAATTATTCTTGGACCAGTATATTGACTTCTGGTGAGTTTCTACTAATATGCTTTTAAAAATAACTGGATTGTCTTACTCGCCAAAATACTACTAAAGGAAAACCCTACCAGAAACCCAAAAAAAAAAAAAAGCTAATGAAAAAATTGCAATTTTTTATTGTATAGTATACATCATTTGGTAAGATTAAGAAGTACTGAAAGAGATCATTTATGTCACCTAAATACATATTAATTCAGTCTGAATTCATACTCATCTAGGCAGTTAATTCATGTAATTGTGAGAATGAGGAAGAAATAAAAAGGTAGAGAGAATAAAACCTAAGAAAAGGGTTATTATGTTTTGGGAGTAAAGAATAGGGCCAGAGGAAATATAGATATTCCCAGGAATCTATTTCTTTCTTGCCTGAAAGTTCTATGTCAAGAATGAAGAGTTCCTCACACTGTGCTTATATCTGAAACCCAGAGAATTACTGGAACCCAAGGATCAGGAGAGAATAAAGAGGGATTGAAATCTAGGGGTCATAAAAGTAGAGAGATACAATCCTCAGGGGCAGAAACCAGTTTCATGCTGTGACTACAAGTCATCACCAACACAGTAGTCAGAAAGACCTGGAAAGCAAGTGACTCATGCAATCATTTTCTCAGTGAAAACTTGGGTGCATGCACATGCCAGTTTTTGGGTTAAGTTCTAGGTATACAATGAAGAGCAGTAGTCCTTGCCTTCTAAGAGTGCATGATACAGTGGCAGAGACAGACAAGAAAACAGTCACTCACAACATAGGGACCTAAACGGGATGTCTATAGTGTACGGGGATTGCAGAAGAGGGCATCTTCCCAGCTTTCAGAAAACCCTGGGGGGCTGACCAAAGAAGGTAGGATATCCTGATTGAATTCCAAAAGCTGAGTATAATTTAATTATTGAAAAGTGTGGAGGAGAGGGAGGAGCAGGGAACTGGGATCACAAGAGGAGTAAACAATCTATGCAAAAGGCGTAGCAGGAGGAGAGCTTATTTCAGGTGAATTGACTGCAATAGCAGTTTATGCTTTAGGACAATAGGGTGCCAGTGGGGAGATTTTGAGTATAAAAATAATATACATCATTTGAGTTTTCCTGTCAAAATATAACCTCTGGATGCAGTGTACAGAGAATAGTCAAAGGGAGCAGAAACTGAAGGCAGAAAGATTAGAAGACTGTTGAGTTAATTCCTTCATTTCTATTTTTCAAAATCTAAGAAACTCAATCTGAGATTTCTCATCCATGCAGTGAGAACTTTCAATGAGCCATTTATATATACAACCTTTCTGCCAATCAGGAACTTCTTTTAATGGGCTCAGTGTAGATATATATCTTATTCAGCTTGACTGCCATAACAAAATACCATAGGCTGGGTGGCTTCAAGAATAGAAATTCATTTTCTCTCTGTTCTAAGGATAGAAGTTCAAGATCAAGGTGCTGATATAGTTGATTTCTGGTGAGGGCTTTCTTCCTGGCTTGCAGACACAGCTGCCTTCTGGCTATATCCTCACATAAAGGAGGAAGAGAGAGAAGGAGGAGAGAGGAAGAGAGAGAAGGAGGAGAGAGGGAAGAGAGAGAAGGAGGAGAGAGGAAGAGAGAGAAGGAGGAGAGAGGGAGAGAGGGAAAGAGGGAGAGAGAGAAGAGAGAAAAGAGAAATACCTCGTGTCTCTTTTTATGAAGGTACTCATCTCCTCATAAGAGCCCCATTCTCATGACCTCATCTAAACCTAACTAATATCCCCAAAGCCCCATCTCCAAATGCCATCACATTAAGGGGTTGGGCTTCAACATACGGATCATGAAGCTGAGGGGAACACAAGTCAGGGCATAGCACTTCAGTTGATATATTAGTTATGTAATAAAAGTCCAAAAGAGTAATCCTTTTCCAGAGGAGTTGCAAATAATCTAGTCCTTTCAGTTATGTCATTTTGTAAATAAGGAGACCTTTGTCTTATTCTTAATCATCTTTAAATATTTTGGTGCTAGAAGATGGTCTCTTCAGATGGTCACTTATTGTTTCTTAGAGTGACAGAGTATAGAATAATAATGTGCATAATAGTAAACTCCTCTGCAGTTGTGCAATGTGTCGAGCCCAAATAATATAAATATAGGGCCCTATGAAAACACGCAAAAAAAAGGGACACCAAAGCCCAGGCTGGAAATCAAAGAGATGTTGGTTCATAGGTTCAAAAATACAGTTAGATAGGAGGAATAAGTAAGTCCTAGTGTACAGTAGCACAGTAGGGTGGCTACACTTAACAATAATTTGTTGTATATTTCAAAATAGCTGGAAGGGAAGATTTGAAATGTCCTCAACACGAAGACATGATAAAGGTTTGAGGTGATGGATATCCCAATTACCATGATTTGCTCATTACACATTTTTCACCTCAACTCAGTGACTATACTGAGTCATCTTTGACACCGCATCCTTTTTATAATTTCATCCAGGACAGTGCTTTATAAATTGTTTATGAAAAGCAACTCCCCATCCATTGGTAAGTTTTTGAACATCAACCTGGAAAAAAATGCATAGATAGTAACTTTCACCTTTTATTAATCTGTTAATCATCATCTATTTAATCAATAAACATTTTCTGAGCACCTCGCTATATAAGGTACTTTCCAGATACCTGTGGGGGAGGAAAAGAGGATTTGCATGCCATAGTTAAGTGTCATTGTACACATTTTCATCGTAACAGTTAAAGGTGAATTCTCTTTCCCTCTTCCGCATTAATAGCATAAGTCTGCATGGAGCTCATATTGACTATTTTCTTGTGAACTAGATAAGCTTCAGCTTGGTTGAGTAGATGACACCACCAAATAAATTCCCTTGGGGATTAAAATGTGTGTTGTGTCAGTGACCTAGCATAAACACAGGCAAATAATATCTGCAGGCAAATGGTAAATCTGTATATTTGTTCTCTGAGGCATACTCTTTGAAAATTTCAAGAATAATCTATCTTAGAAATAGATGTTTCCCTTGAAAGAAAAATGGTACATCTCTGGCAAGTAATCAGAGGATACATGAGCATATTACACACACACACATATATATCTACTACTTTTCATTTCTGAAACAGAAGAATTCTCAAAGGACCATTTTCTGAAACACTAAAATTCTCAAAAAGTTTCCCAGAACAGCGCATTACTATAACCTGACACCATGTTTTAGATATTACCCAATAAATGTTTGCAAGGTAGCAATAAACCTTTTTTCTAATAGCAGGCTTCATGCTGTGCTACCAAAGTGCAGAGGAAATGACTGAGCAGAAAGCTCATATACAGTATGCAAAGGCAGCATCAAAGACCTTCCAAGGCCAGTTCATTACAGTACCTCTGAGGAGGTTCAGAGCCTGCCCTGATTGCTTCCTCATTAGAGTTCACTTGCTTCAATCCTGTCTAATAACCCCTAAATATGGAAGCACTCAGCAAGGCCACACTTGAGGTAGTCAGAGGTGTTTGGTGCAGTGGGTTGAGCAGCTGAAAGTTGGAATGCCTTGCAAGTCTACTTATAATAAAAGTGTCCCTTCCACCTATTTTTCTTGACAGTCCTACAGCTGCTGACATTAGCCAGCTCTGCATGTCCCCAGCTTCAAGTGCCAACTGCAACCCAATACGCTTGAGATTTGAGAATGCCATTTTCTTAAAAGGTTATAGAAGTATTCAGGCAGAAGTCCACCTTTTAAAAAAGGAAATAAGTTATTATTATGCAAACAATTTTCTCTGCATTGGGGCCAAGAGCTTTTCAAGTTAACTGATTTTAATTCACTAAAAATTAATGTGACAGTTTGCCTCTTATTCAGGAAAGGGAAGCTTTGAAACTGAGACTGAAATTTGAGCTATCATGCTCAATTTTATGCTTAGAAAAACATATCGCACAGGTTTGAAGCAAGTTTATCTCTGTGGTTCAGGTGAATATCTACTGAAGTCAAAGAACCTCACTGCTTTCATTAACTTTGGGCAGACTGTGTGTCACTAATCTGGTTAATAAGATTAGGACCTAAACACACTTGCATGGCTTTATTTTCCACTAAGCTCCAGTTACACTTATAAACGTTTACAGTTTCTTTTTACTTAGAGATTGTACTCTTCAAAAATTGAACTGAAATGACCATTCTGATATTTTTCTTAGACTCACAAGATGTGAAGAAGAAGGAAATAAAATAAAAAACAATTTGTGTTTGTTTGTTTATCATGAAACCCTGTGCTGAACCCAGATTTTGTAACCCATGCTTTTAGGGATTATGTCTTATTTGTACCTTGCAATTGGTACAATGTCAAGAACATAGCAGTTGTATAAATCTATATCATAAATGGAAAAAAAAACCCTGCATTTACTATTATGTATCATTCCCTGATTTATGTGCTCTTCCTTTAAGTGACATTCACCTTACAAGGTGAATTAGTGGGGAGTGTGTTCAGCTGCAAGTCATATAAAATGAGAATGATCTTAACTCAAAGAGTACCTCAAATATATCTGAATCTGGAGGTAGACAACCATGAGCATGAATTCAAAAGCATGATGGTTGACATCTCTGCAATTGTTTTGATCTTTCCTTAATGATGTTGTTTCACATTGCAAAATGGCAACTAGGCAGCTGAAAGGGAAAAGAAGGGAAAAGGAAGGCAACCAGTATGTCAGTTCCCTTTCATCAGCAAATCAAAACTTTTTCCAGAAATGCTTAGCAGATTTCTTCCCTTGTCTTCTCCGCCAGAACTGTGTTACCCCGTATCTCTGGCTAGAGGGAGGCTAGGAAAGCAAAAAAAATGACCAGATCCTTATGATGGTTCAAAGAAATGGTGATGCTTTGTTTGGATTTGGACACGTTTCTCTCCAAACAAATTTGGGGTTCTGTTTGCAAGGAAAAATCAGGTTAGAAAATGACTATTGAGTGAGCACCTACTATTGTTTACTATAGGAAGTTAAAATAAAATTAGAGACCATATATAGCAGGTACCATAACATTAACTAAAACACTGTAAGTGCTTGATAAATAGGAGGTATGGTTCATGTGATAATAATAAATGTAATGTTATCAATGAATAGTAAACATGAAACGTAATGAGCTTGTGAGCATCTACGTATGTTAGTGTAAGTATTCGCTCTGAGGATGTGAGAGGTATGTTTTTTTTATTTGTGAATAAACATTCATTAAAAAGCATAATAGCATCCATCTCTACAAAAAGAGATGAAAATTCATCTTTGGAGCTGACTTCATTTATTTTAGGAAAACAACTGAGTGGATGACAAACATACGTATCTTAGTCAGTTTGGGGTACTATAGCAAACTACCATAGACTGGGTAGCTTAAACAACAAACATTTACACTCATAATTCTGGAGGCTGGGAAGCCCAACATTAAGACCCCAGCAGATTCAGTTTCTGGGGAGGAGCCACTTCAGGTTGCAGATGACCAACTTCTTGCTGTGTCCTCACATGGCAGAAACAGGATGAGAGAGCTCTCTGGGGTCTCTTTTATAAGGACACTAATCCCATTCATGAAGACTTCACCTTCATGACTATTTACCTCCGAAAGGCCCCACCTCTCAATGCGAACACATTGGGGCTTGGAATTTCAACATACGGATTGGAGGGGAACACAAACATTCACTCTATAACAACATGTCAAGTGTTTACATCTACTATTCTGGGATGGGGGACTCCTTAAGCAGATGGAGTCTTATCATCACTCCCAATAACCACTCTTAAAGGTATCTGAAGAGGAATGGGCAAACTGGCTTTGAAAGAAAGAATGAGATCTGCAGTAAGGCTCTTTCTCTGTGATGTTGAGAACAATAAAATATGTGAAATTGACTACTGTATCTTAGACAGGTGGCCTAGACTCAACTTCTAAATCTAGGTTCCTTGAGAGAGAAGAAACTTTGGGTTGATGACAGAACCCCTTTTAAAATTTGGATGCTGGCTGTGGGGTTTGCCTGGAGGAAGTGGCTATGCATGGGAGTTGAATGTACAGGCCACTAAGAGCTTGTGCTGAAGTGTATGAGACATAGTGTTAGAGAAAAAAAGGTCCTACCTTGAAGACAGAATCATGTTTTCACAGTCAAGGAAAAGGTAATTAATAACTCAGTGGAGTGTTTTATAAATATATAATAAGCAGGATAAACAATCAGCCCTATAGGAGATTCTGGCGGTGGGGGTGGGGGGGTTCGAGGTGAGGGAGATAACTTTCCAGGAGGGTACTCTTAAAGGTTTCGTGGAGAAGATTGAGCTTGAGATGAACCATGAATGACAGGTAAGACTTTCAGAAGTGAGGAAGGGAAAATAATATTCTAGCTGGAAGAAAAATGTGTGGACAAATAGGTGGTTGAGAAAAGGTCTAGTGTATATGAAAAACAGTGAGTGTGTCAGAAGGATTCTCTTAGGGAATAATGGGAAATATTTGGAAAGGTAAGTTGGCCCAGAAAGTGAATTCTCTATTGAGGATTTTGTGTTTTTATCCATTCAGCTGTAGGAAAGCTTTGGAGAGTTTCGGTTTCAATTTGAAATGATGAAACAATGATATTATGTTGGTAGGATGCAGGATGGAGTGGATTAAATAAATTTAAGCCACAGAAATGACTTAGAAGTATACTTTAATACTTCAAGTAAAAGAGGTAAAAGCCTGAACTTGGGAGTGACAATAAGAATAAAAAGGAAGGAAACAATGTGAGCAATATTGCAAAGAAAACTTCAAAAAATAAAATGGTTGGGTGTAGTGGCTCACGCCTGTAATCCTAGAATTTTGGGAGGTGGAGATGGGCAGATTGCTTGAGCCCAGCAGTTCAAGACCAGCCTGGGCAACATGGTGAAACCCTGTCTCTACAAAAAGTACAAAAATTAGCCAGGTGTGGTGGCCCATGCCTGTAGTCCCAGTTACTCTGGAGGCTGAGGTGGGAGGAACACTTGAGCTTGGAGGTCAAGGCTGTAGTGGGCTGGGAGCATGCCATTGCACTCCAGCCTGTGCAACAGAGCAAGACCTTGTCTCTCTCTCTCTCTCTCTCTCTCTCTCACACACACACACACACAAATAAATTATATTATATTCAACAACTTGAAAAGAGAGAAGTAAAAAATGACACTGAGCTTTTGAAACTGGGTGTCCAGAAAAGGAGTGAATTTTTGCTTTATCAGTTAAGGTAGACTGTTATGACAATTAAATACATAGATACAATGAAGTTTACTTCTTGCTTGTGTGATTTTCTTTAGTGAGATGGGTCTCTTCAAATGGTTCTTCAAGGACTTGAGTTCCTCAACAGTGTGGTTTCTCCAAGAGGTGAGGCTTCATTGTCATTTGTTTCCAGCCAGCAGAAGGGAGAGAGGATTGCGGGGGCTGAGCACGGCAGGTTTCTATGAGCCAGTCCTGAAGAAGCACCATTACTTCTGTTCTCAGAACTAACAACAGGGGGGTCTGGGACAGACCATCTAACTCCATTTTGACGAACACCCAGCAAGCAGTCTCTTTCACTTTCACTTTATGAGAGGAATATTTATCTTATCAAAATAATTTGTTTTGAAATTTAAAAACCACTACAGTTGTACCGTTTTTCTTTTTTACTCTTTCGGATGTGAAAATTCTTCTTCATCAAAATTCTTAATTGGCCAATGTCCTATGTATTGCTTATTTTTCAGAAACATACCTATTGCATTAAGTGAGGTGAGCTCACCTAATTTCTCAGTAACTCTTTAGAAGGCTCATGTTGGAAAAAGAATTTTAAGTAAGAAAGGTATATTTGCTAACTATGGAATTTTCTGGCCTTTTTCTTCCTCCACTCCCTATCACATACATCTTCACTGGAAAATAAAGCAGCTTTATTAATGTGTTACTAGCAACCTGTAGAGGAAAAAACAAATTCGATAAGAAATCATTTAACCTTTTATTTCTTATATGCTACTTATTAAACAGAACCTAGTTTAATTTTAGAAAACAGATGGGATTTTTTTTTGTTGTGATTCTGCACGCAGCACATGTTTCGGTGCCTACAGAATGCAGGGGCACCTTTTAAAATATGACACCTAATTCGTTGTGTTTGGTTTGATTTTGAAGAATCTTTTGCTTTTTACAAGAGATATGGGGGATGACATTTAGAATAATATTGCAAATGGAATGTGCTTAGAAGAAGTGTTGTGTATAGTGTTAGAGGCTCCCTATTTCATTTGTTTGTTTGTTTGTTTGTTGTTGTTGTTTTAAGAGACAAGCTCTCACTCTGTCACCCAGGCTGGAATGAGATGGCACCTTCTTATCTCACCACAGCCTCAAACTCCTGGGCTCAAGTGATCCTCTTGTCTCAGCCCCCCAACAGGTACACACCACCATACCCAGCTAATTTTTTGTAGAGACTCAATCTTACTATGTTGCCCAGGCTGGTTTCAAACTCCTGACCTCAATGATGTGGTATGAGCCATTGCACCAAGCCTTATTTGGTGGCTTCTCTTCTTGGTTTAATGTTGGCACTTCCTCCCTTAACTTCATGACTTTGGGCAATAACCCCTCCATAATGCTATTTCTATAAAACATACTATTGTTTTTACTATTTCTAAAATAGTCGAAACTATAGTATGTACCTCATAGTTTATAATAAAGAGTAAATGGTATACTATGAGTTAGATGCATAGCATGATACCTGTCACACAGCAAAAGCTCCATAAATGGGTAAATGTCTGCTATTATTGCTCAGAGAGAATAAAAAGAGGGTGCCTCAAAATGTCTTTAAAATAACCATGAAGAATCCATATCCTTTCTCACATTCATATAGAACCTCCTCTAATTGAAAAGCTCATCTCTAAGAACACTGTTACTTATCACTTGTATGGTGATATGAAATGAGAAGTGTCCTTTGGGAGCCTGCCATGTAAGTCCAATGTTACCGACACAGGCAAGATGCACAATAAAGACAAATCAAAATGAAGTCTCCACGCTAAGAATTTACATTAAGTACAACAAAAGAGATAAATGCATTTTTTTGGTTTACTTGTTGAGACCTCTGGTATGATGAGTTGACTCATTACATTTGCTTTTTTTAAAAGGAATCCTATAAGACATTATCCAGAGACTTTTCAATCCAATCTATTTGTGATTGCATCTTTGTTTTCAAAGAAACTATTTTTGGAATTGTTCGTTTAGAGTTCCAGCTCTTACTGTTGTCAAAATTAACTACTTAGAGATACTGGGCAGGATGTAACTGAGTCAGCTAATGGAACTCATGTGTTGAAGAAAAATTTCTTGACAAAAAAAAAAAAAATGGAAGGTTGTGGGTAGGGGAAGCACCCATGGGAATAATAATGTGATTTAGAATATGCCTTACTACATTGGCATCTGAAAAGGTTTTATATCATCTTCTTTCTGGAAAGGAAATTAAATTGCCAAAAGAGGCTATGCTATCCTAAAATAGTAGCCATCTTTTTGTTTATTTTTAATTAAATTCCATCCAGATAAGGGATCCTCATCTTCTTTCATATGGGCTTTTTGGACTGCCACTGATCCACGTACCAGATAAACAAAACACCTTCCAAATTCAATCCATTTGGGGTAGCTACTTTTAAAAGCAGTGTTTTAAGAATCAGATAACTCCTAATATCTTTTGGTAGGGAAAGCGAAATTCCTATTTATTTTTAGCGGCTGGAATTACCTCTGAGGCCTGAGAGAAAAGTTACCCCCCGAAGAAGGAGAATTTAATCTAATTCTTCCTGAGTGCTTGCACTAGGGAAAGTAAGCAGCTGTCTGTTGTCATTTGAAGGGCTCTATGATGACAGCTCCCTACCCTTTAAAGTAAGCAAACAAAGAAACAAAAATAAAAACCACTTATATCCATTAGCCCTGCCAAAGTGCTCACAATTCTCACATTCATTCATTCACTTGTTACTGAGCACTGATCAGGCATAGGCCACGTGCTAGGCACTGGAACTACAAGCCCTGTTCTCACAAGCTCACAATCTAACCATATGATGCAACCTTTCGTAGAAGAATACTTTCCAAGTGTGTTCTGCAAAACAAGTTTATAGTATAATATAAGTTGTGATCTGTAAAAAAGGTAAAGACTTCTGTGAGCAAATACACTTGAGAAATAAGTTAAAAACCATATATACAATTTTCATTTATTGAGTACTTCTCAGTATCTTTAATATGCCCCCAGACACCACTGAGTGCATTGTTGAATGCAGAGGGAAGGATGGATGGCTGAGGGGGAAGGATGAATGCAGCAGGGTTTGGATAAGACCCTAACTAGAATGACCAGGTTTCTTTAACAGCCCTTTCGATTTTTCCCATTATCATTGAATTTCAGTTTGATTGTTGCTCCTACATTTTGCAATAAATGCCAACATTAAGTTTTAGTTTTATCTCTTTATGGGTACCCAGTCCTATATTACTTTATGTAACTAAGCTATACCAGTTCCCGTTATTTGCACTGCTTGGTGACATTAGGGATAAAGAAAAGGGCATGAGTTTGAGAGTTACAATAGCTTTAGCACACTGACTGGCACTCAATGGAGCCTCAATAAATATTTGTTAAATAAATGAGCAAATATCCAGACTTAAATTCCAGCTCTGCCATTTCCTAGTTGTTATTTGAACACTCTGAGTCCTAGTTTAGTCAACTGTAACATGGGACAATGGTATTCATTTTAAAAGAAAGTGATCAATAAGTCAGCTATTTTCACTTCTAGTGGAAGTAAATTTTGCTTTTCTCTTTTGGAACTACGTTACCTAAGTTCATATGACTCCTCCTCGCTTTTATTTCATGGTTTTAATACATATACTGACTAGGTCACTTTTTCCAAGTCTGGGCTTCACTATTTGTTCTTGTTTTCTTGTCAGCATTAAAACTTTTAGAGAAATCTGAAGGACCAATTCAAAAGTCACTGCAGTCCTTTCTTTCCAGATTCCGTCTTTATTCTATAATTATTTAATGAATGCTGAGTATTCTGACGGTTCTGTGCTAGGCACTGAGGCTATGGTAGGCAAGGGTCCTACCCCTGTGAATATTAGCAGCATGAGAAACCGGTGGGACCCAGAATTAAAGAACACTCATCTCTAGGCTGAAAGACCTTTGTTGTATCCAGCATATGAATAGAAAAATAACCACAGCAAGGCACATTATTACAGTACTTCAATACACCAAGAATAATGGAAAGATGTCCAAAGTAAAAGAATAAAAACAGGACATATAAACAGAAGAATGCCAACAGCCTTCTCACCAGCAACATCAATGCAAGATGCCTAGCGAGAAATGACTTCAAAAGTCCTTTATCTGTCATCGCTCTTAGTTAGGAAATTGTTGGAAGACTTGTGCCAGCAAAATGAGAAAAACAATAATAGAAGAAGACATAGAACCCAGGAAACAGTGGTTTCAATCCCCACAAAATCAGTGAAACTGAGTCCTGGGGTGACAACTATAGAGCAGGTTTACAGAGGAAACTGTCCAGATTGAAGCAAGGGGAAGAAATCCCTGGAAGAGGTGTTTCCACGAAAAGTGTGAGGACTTAAAGGAATAGATAATGCAGCGATACGTTCTGAAAGGCAAGTGTATAAAATTATACAGGTGAAAATATCATCAATCACCATCACAGGCAGAATCACTACTGAGTTCTGCAGTGAATGGAGGTTTACATTGTCATAATAAACCAAGCATTTGCACTAGTTTCGTAGGGTACCAAAGCAAAATACTAGTGAGCAAATACACTTGAGAAATATGAATTCTTGCACTTCGATGCAAATTGAGGGGCGAGTTATTTAGAACTTTCTAGGAAAGGGTCAGTAACTTTTGGGTCATTGCCATGGCATAAACTGTGTGGCTTAAAACAATAGAAATCTTTTGTCTCCCAGTTCTAGGGTCTTAAAAATTCAAAGCCAAGATGTCGTCAGGGCCATGTTCCCTCTGGAACTTGAAGTAGATTCTTTCCCTGCCTCTTCCTAGATTTTGGTAGTGGCCAGTAATCTCGAGTGCCCCTTGGCTTGCAGCTCAATCACTTCAATCTCTTCCTGTCACCGCATGGTCTTCTCCCAGTGTGCCTGTCTTCACATAGCGCTTCTCTCTTCTTTTAAAGGCAACAGTCATTTTTCGTCAATTTTGACAGGTGAATTTTGCTCTGATTAATTCTGCTATTTTTTCAAATAAAATTTTGAGGTAGTTTTAGACTTACAGAAAAGCTGAGAAGATGACAGAGTTCCCATATACTCCACCCTCAATTTCTCCTATTATTACTAATAACATGTTATTAATGTACATTTGTCACAACTAATGAACCAATATTAATAATTAACTAAAATTTTTATTTTATTCAGATATGCTTAGTTTTTACCTAATGTTCTTTTTCTGTTCCAGGATACCGCACACGTTTAATTATTGTCTCCTTACACTCCTCTTGGTTGTGACAGTTTCTCAGACCTTCCTTGTTTTTGAGGACCATGACAGTTTTGAGGAGTACTGGTCAGGGATTGTTGTAGAATGTCCCTCAGCTGGGATTTGCCCAATGTTTTTCTCATGATTATGGTACAGGACAGGCAGATCTTAGCCCAGGAGAGTTCTTGGCTTTGCCCAGTAAAGAATTCAAGAGTGAAGTGGTGGTGTTAGACAGCAATCTTCTATTGAAGGGTACTGCTCCTTGTAGAGTAGGGCCAACTCAAAGACACCGCACCCAGAGTCTGCAACATATGGGCTTTTTGCAACTCTATACTCATGTGAACCCATTTTTAATTGTATGCAAATTAAGAGGTTGATCAGTGCAAATTGAGGGGTGGGTCATTTAGAACTTTCTAGGGAAGGGGACATAACTTCTGGATTGTGTTCACAGAAAGGGGTGGTAACTTCCAAGTCATTGCCATGGCATTTGTAAACTGTCATGGCACTGGTGTGAGTGCCTTATACTATTGAGCAATAAGGGCAATTATGGATCCCTTTTGTTGCCATCTGCTGGTTGCTGCTGGTTTTTTCTCTTCATCCTGTCTGGACCAGATCCTATTTTGGTCCACAAGGTCGTGACCAGAAAACAAGTCCTACTGGTCTCTTACCTCAATTAGCCTGGGCTTATGGATTTTAAGAGGAAGGCTACAGAGGCAAAGTGCCATTTTCAGCTCATTATACTAAAGCATGCGCTACCAAAATGATTCGTCACTTACTACTATTAACCTTCACACATGGCTGAGATAGTGTCTATCAGATTTCTGGACAAAATATTACTCCTTTTTTCCCCCTTTCCAAATTATATCCTTTGAAAGAAGTTACTATGCGCAGCCCACACTTAAGGAGTGAAGTTATTCTCTACTCTTTGAGGGCAGTGAGTCTACATACATTATTTGGAATTCATTGGTATAGGAAATTTTTCTATTGTCTTCTACTGTTTTTGTTTTGTGTGCCAGCCTTATTAGTATAACCACCTTGACTATTAATATCATTATTATTGGACTGAACCAATACTCTAAAATTTAAAACTTCGATAGGAAAAATAGAAACTTGAAAAACAGTCTATGTTAAAGCTGCAAATAGTTTTTTTAAAATGGCAATGGACTTATTTGTCATGCACGGGTAGCAAAGATCATTTAAAATTGAGATCTTTGAGGGCTATCATTCTAAGGAATTGCCCTGTGTAACATTCTGTAAAAGGTTGTCCATGGTATAGGCAGATGTTATGGATGAGTATTTGCAACCAGAACCCCTGATGCATTATAAATAGTATATATTTTTTTCTAAATAAATGTGAATCTAATCCTGAATCAGTTCAATCTCAGTTATTATTGGGTCTGACAAAAGTCTTGAGAGTTTTAAATACTCCTTTCTGGACACTAGGAATGTGTGTCCTTTGTCCCATACTGCGGAGTCTTTTCTTGACCAGTGGCTTTGCCACCTCAATCCCATAATTGTAACAAGATAATCTCTGCCAAGGAATCATACGGCAAAGTGCAGCCTTCCAAGGCATGTCGGGCAGTCATCCCTCTGGGCCTTGCCCTGCATCTGGGGTACTGCCGTGAGGCAGTGCTTAATGGGCCAAGGTGCTGATACTGAGTGGGCACCATGACCTTTCCTCCCTTACTGTATCCAGAATTCCATTTTTCAGCTGGCTCTTGGATATTCTTCCTTAACTTCCCCCTGCCTGGGATACTTAATAGGTTTAATTAAGTAATAGCAGCTGACAAAACAAGTAGGACCTGATTTCATCAGCTTCTGCATTCTCACCTGCAGGCATTTTTGGGGCATGAAAATCTAAAATGCCTGGTTACCTATTTGGAATCAGAAAAAAACCAATGGGATCAAACCACAAGTTAAAACCTCAAAAAAAGTTATCCTGCCATTTTCTTTGCTTGTAAATTTGTTTCAGCCAAGAGAATGTACTTCCCATTTCAATGTTCCCCACTGAGAGGACAGACCCTAGGTCTCTGTCCAGAGTTGGACAACTCTCATTCACAAATAAAAGATAAAGGGTAGCAATTCCCACACACAAAGCCACCCTATCTGTGTGGATATTTCTCTTAGGCTCTCTAGGCCCAGTGAAAACTTGAACCCTCCCAGTCCTCCCAGCACTGATTCTAGCCCATCCTAGTGATTCTGCCTCAGTCTGTGTTTAAAGACTAAAAATTTTAAAACATAGACTATTTTTTAGAGCAGTGTTGGGTTAAGAGCAAAACCGAACAGATAGTACAGAGAGTTCCGTTATGCTTCCTGCCTCTACACATGCTCAGCCTCCCCAGCTATCAACCTCCACGAGAGTGGCACATTAGTTAGGACTGGTGAGCCTGCATTGATACATCAATATCACCCAAAATCCACAGTTTACATTAGCATTCACTCTTGGTGTTGTACTTCCTATGGGTTTGGACAAATGTTTAATGCCATGCATCTGTCACTGTAGTAACATATAAAGTAGTTTCACTGCTCCAAAAATCCTATGTGCTCTGCCTATTCTTTCCTCTCTCCATCTCCTCTCATCCCTGGCAACCCATGATCGTTTTATTATCTCTAGAAAAGTTTGCCTTTGCTAGAATGTCATATAGTTGGAATCATACAGCATGGAGCCTTTTCAAATTGGCTTCTTTTATTCAGTAATATGCATTTATGTTTTCCCCATTCTTTTTTCTTGGCTTGATAGCTCATTTCCTTTTAGCACTGAATAATATTCCATTGTCTGGATGTACTTCAGTTTATGTATCCATTCACCTACTGAAGGACACCTTGGTGGCTTCCAAGTTCTGGCAATTATAATTGAAGTTGCTATAAACGTCCATGGGCAGGTTTCTGTGTGGACATAAGTTCTCAACCCCTTAGGGTAAGTATCAAGAAGAGTGATTGTGATTGCTGGCTCATGTGGTAAGAGTATGTTTAGTTTTGTTAAGAAACTGCCAAATTGTCTTCCCGCTGTTTAGGGATTTTAAAACTGGCAGAAAGTTCAGTTGGTCCTCAACCAATTCTACAGCCATGTCTCTGCATCATCAGAGTCCCTGCGCCAGTGATCAGGAGAGAGTTCTCAGGACTATGATGGGTGAGTAGTCAGCCCCACCAGAGCCAGGCAATCATCTCTCAATGAAAATTCTGGCCTTGATATCTCCTCTTCCTGACTATTGAGAAAAAGGAATGCTGATGATTTGGCTTGTGCTCTTCAGAGATCAGAGTTAGTGCATGCTCTGGTTCCTCTTTGGGTTTCTGAGCCCCAGCCCAACACACACACACACACACACACACACACACACACACACACACACACACACACACACACAGAGAGAGAGACAAATGTGCTTTAGCTTCCACATCATTAGCTTACACATTATTAGCTGGGACAAGAGGATGTTTATGGCTGTTTCCCCTCTGAGGCTGGGCACTGTTCTCTCCTGTTATGTCCTGACTGTGGGGCTGGGGGGTCCAGCCTCTGCACAGGTGTCCCAGGACATCACCAACAATAGCAGATTAAGGCACATACAGGTAAACAACCTGGAGTATCTTGCCTTCGTTGTATAATTAAGGAGTCTCTGGAAGGAAACGTGTACAGCTAGCTTCCCAAAGTCTAAAAGTGGTAGTCAGAGTTCTTAAGTTCTATGCTAAATCCTCATGAGCACTACCTGGTAGGCCTGAAGCTGGTGCCAAAACTACAGGGACCAGGTCCCCTTGCTTGGGAAAGGGAACTACTATCTTCACTTGTTCCTCATTCTTTATTATCTACAGAACTTGGGCAAAGTTCACAGGGGGGTAATTTTCAGCAGGGAAAGAACCATAGATCTTGGCAGGAAGACTTGGGGTAAAGCCTCTGAGGAAAGGAATTGACCTGTGAACTCCAAGAACAGCCATGCCAAGTAACCAATGAAAGTCACTCACAGTGTTAAATATTAATTTGTTACCCCAAAGGCTTCAGAAAAGTCTTGTTGAAATTCAGAAAATTCAGAATTACAGTATTCAAGATTTAATTTCACCAAATAAAAGGTTTGAGGAGATACTGCTGTGTGAGCCAAGGTTATAATTTAAATATTAACCCTAATAATTTGCACTCTATTTTGATTGCATCCTCTAGCTTTTCATAATCCTAAGAAAAGATCATCGTTGTATTGCAAAATCAAGAATATTCTCAATTACCATATGCTTGTCAACTAGTGGTGGAAGCTGTCCTTGGAAAGTAGAAATCACCCACTCATTCCCCTTAATTTTGTAGTCAAACGTTTAGTTCAGAGCGGCTCATACACTGATGGTTTTGCAAATCCCATGAGCAGCGTACACATAGCCTAATTTTTTTTTCTCCAGTGACTTGTTTCATAATTTGGTAATGCTGCCATTGTATAAGTGGATTTGTCATTTGTAATAAAATTGCTGACCACCTGCAAGATAGATATTGAAGTATCATGGAAAAACACATTTCAGGAGGAAAAAAAAAGCCATAATAATTAGAACCACATATTTTTTCTTACTATGGCATCTTTTAAAACTTTTTTCTAACTAACCCCATTACTGTAAATTCTGGCTTTCTAAGCTTCAGAGATTACTTTTAAAGGTGAATTTCATATAAGTAGATGTAGCATGCTCTTTCAAAACAGAGTAATTTAAGTCCATTCTGAAATTTTTATTCTTACATTTTAGTCCTTTTAATTTGGAAATATATCAGTTATTTCTAAATGGAGTCTACTTTAAGCAAAAACTCCTGGGAAATCTGAACCAGTTGTGAAATTTGGATTTTTAAATAAAAATTCAAGTGAGAAGTAAACAATTTGCTTGAGATTTGACATGGCCAATAAGCCAGAAATGCCTCCCAGTATAATCTGAAATATTTCACAACTTTGGTGAACAGAGTGTAACCTTTTAATAATGATTTTGACATAAAGGGTTAGGCCCAATTTATTAACCAGTTGGGACATCTAATCAATCCAGCTACAGAACTGTCAGAGTTAAATGGCATAAGTACAAAATGAATTTTTAGCTATCAAATCCAGTGGCCCATCATGTTTTTCAGGGTAAAAGTCATTGACTTTACTATAGGAAAACCAGATCATAAGGGAACAACAGAAGACCCTACCTGAGAACCCTGGAGAAAACCACGGTGTCAGCCGAAGTTGCATTCATAGCCAATTCCACCATTTACAAGCACCTGAGGAGGCCACTCACCTTCCTCAAATCTCAGATAGATTATTCACAAGGTGGTTGAGTTTAAGATATTTTTACTGTTGAAAGTGAGCAATGGTTATGCTGTGCTCATCATATTAATTACATAATATTCTGCTGATAAAACTCACATTTGAGCACTGACTCCAAAGATGTTTGTTCATCCTCAAAGCCATTGAAAAACATCTAAAGTTTCTATTATCCTACAAGATATATAAGTAGTGCCATGAGATGGATGTGTGACAAAACAGAAGATGAGGAGGAATAAAAGGAGAAGGAAGATAGCAGGAGGGTGAGGGGAGCTTCAGGATGAGCTAGTTTCTCGGAAAAAAAAAAGTAGATTTAGAGAGTGACTCAATATAAATAAAGAATATTGAAAGAATTGGAAAACCTTACAAAGTTAAAAGATTACTAACTTTTTTTAGGTGGGTACTCTTTGTTATTATTCATCAAGCAATCATTCACATTTTGTGTATTTCTCTTTCACCAACAAAAATTTGATTGTGCCCTTTCAGGATGACAGAGCAGTTTGTAACACTGTCCTTCCAAAAGTCGTCAGTCACTCTAAGCTTTGAAGTTAAGACAACCTACGCTGGTTGATCTCTTAAGAAACACCACATACCATTTTTTCCCAAGGTTAACCATCATATTTCCATTTGGAAAATAGTTATTAGTACCATGGTGAAAAGGAGTTAGAAGATGTTTTCTGTAAAAGGGCAACTAGTAAATTGTTAAGATTTCTGAAACTTTGTTGGAATTACTTAATTCTGTCATTGTAGTGCAATAGCAGCCACAGATCATATATGAATGAATGGAAATAGCTGTGTTCCAATAAAACTTTATCTACAAAAACAGGTTGCAGGCTGGATTTGGCTTTTGGGTCATAATTAACCAGCCCCTGATCTACAGAACCAGGAACTTTATATTTTTCCTTCACATCAGCTTTCTTCCTGAAAGATAAGACTTCCCAAGGGTGGCAAAGGAGGGTATTAAAACAAATGCCATGCACAGAGCAGGAGAGAGAGATTATGGCAGGACAAAGGGTACATAGCATCATTTATATCACCTATACGCTGTCCAGAAGAAAATACCCTGATGATAAGATATACAGAAAAATATAGTAGCTATGAAAATAGCTCGAGCCCAACAATTATACAGGAGTAAAAAAAAGAGTACAACTTGAAATAATTAATAATGGGAGAGCAAAAACCGAAAGCCAGGATCGACTTAAAATAATATTCAAGATGCATAAATAACTATTTTGCTTCTGGATAAAATTGTTGGTTGGATGCTTGGGGAGCGGGCTTTTAACTATATCTGTGTGTGAAAAGACAGCAGAAACTTGATCTTGCTACTCAGACTTCTTAGTAGGATATGGAGTTACAGACCTATGAAAATTCTAGTAACATAAATTTTGCTGTACATGTACCAAATATTAGTCATCTTTGGTCATTCACTTACTCAGTTGGTAATGGTTTGTTCTTAGTCATTATAAAAATGAAAATCCATGAGCTTGCACATCCCTCCTTCCCACAAGAACCCATGACAGAGCATGCAATTGTTCATCATTCACAAATCAGGAAAACCCCTGACCATACTTTGAGAAACAGCAGTCTAAATTTTTCCCACCTTGATGTTTTTGCTCACAGAGTTCATTTTGCCTAGAACACCCCTCTCTACTCATCATCCTCTCTTCACGCCTTACTTCTGGCAGCCACATGTACAACACATCATTACTCAGGGCCGAGGAAAACCTTTCTTCTTCATACAGTGTTCTTGGACTTTCTGGCTTTCTGCTTTTACCAACTGGAAGTAATCTACTGGCCAATATCCCCACCCAAAATGTCCATAGAACTGGGCTTCAGCCCATCGTGTCCCAGCGTTAGTGACATTCAACTCTGTGTTATGGTTACGTGTCTGTGCTTTCCTAATAAGCTCCTTGAAGAGGGTGAATGTGTTTCGTTTTGCTGTGGTGATTCACTGGGCTTTGAGCAGTAGATTGAACACAGGCAAATACCAAGTACATAAATGAATTTTTCAGTGAGATATATAAACCCGTAATAACCTATTACATCCAGGCTCTATGTCATTTTCCAAACACTAAAACTGAATTCTAATTGTCCAATGAGACAACTTCATTGCATTGTGTATTTACTTGTTTACTAGGTATACATTAATGATAGTCACTTTTATACAATTATATGGAGTTTATGGAGAAATTATTTGAATATTCTTTAATTAGAACCTCACAATAACCCTGAAAGGATATCGAAGCATGTTACAAATGAAAATCTGAAGCTCAGAGAGTTTTAGCAGCATCACTCAGACAGTATACTTAGTAAGTGGTAGAAAATAAATGTGAGGTGTTATGGAAGATAGAAATATTTTCCCTCTCTTTCTGTCTCCCTTCCGTGATCCTTACAGGTTTTATAAAGGTTTAAAGTAGAAGACAAATAAATCTCATCCAAGGCAATCTCTTGTAAAGTATATACCATTCTTATGTACTATATTATAAATGCAGCATATATTATATATCATTATACACTATAGTATATAATTTACTGTATATGATATATAATATACTATATTATAAAATATACTATTATGCACATTTATACAGAAAATAATTAAGATCACTGTATATGGAACTAGATTTATTAGAAAAAATTGCATAGAGAAAAACATTCATTTCTGAAAATTTGTGAGGGAAGGTAGACTTACGTAAAAGAATTTCAATCCAGTTAATTCTGGCTTAAAGACTCATCTAATTAAATAAACCTATAAATCTAGCATTGACACTCTAGGTTAATCATGACATCATTCTAGGAGAAAGTCAAATATATTAGGCTCTGATATGACACTTTCTAAAATAAAATTTCAAATGACTTAAAGTAATCTAAATTTGGTCAAGAAAGTACAGTCATTCAATATCTGAGACTCCTTGTGAGCTCACGTTGGAGGACTGAAAACCACACCACATTAGCTATGTAGCTGCCAGATCAATTGTTCACAATCATAACTGGGTATATTTTGTTCTCTGGGCCATTTCAGATGGATAGAACCGGGCATGGAACAACAACGAGATTGTCAGAGGATAGTGAAGAATCAGAGAAGGACATCTTCCCTCATTTCTCCATCCAGAAATAACACATGTCCTGATGACATCCTCATACTAACATCATCATCCCTGCATTCATTGTAGCAGAGGCCACGACACTGCTTCTCCATCTCACCATGGCCCTTTCTTCCTGCTTTGTCCAGCAGGACCACCTCTCCCCTTAGTTGGGACTGACATTTAGGGAGAAAGATACCTAAAGGAAGTAGGTCTTAGGATATGACTTGGACACATTCGAGATTTGCTTTTTACCCCTATGGCAAAGTTACTTTGACCTCTCTATCCCTGTTTTTTCTTATATAAGAGAAGAATAAAAATATAGCTAACATGTACTGAAGACTTGTTATGGGTATTCTTATAAGCACTCAAAATATATTAACTAACTTAATCCATACAGCAATTGTTACTATTTGTCTTAATCCGTTCAAACTACAATAACAAAATGTCATAGACTGGGTAGTTTATCAACAATAGAAATTTATTTCTGGTTGTTCTGATGGCTGGGAAGTCCAAAACAAAGGCACTGATAGACTCTGGTGAGGGCTTGTTTCCTGGTTCATAAAGGGCATTTTCTCACTGTGTTCACAGGGTGCAAGGGGCAAGGGGCTCCTTTCAGGCCTCCCATTTATAAGGAGTCCACTTTCATGAGTTAATCACCTCTCAAGGCTCTACCTCTAATAACATCACCTTGGGAATGAGGATTTCAACATATGAATTTGGGGGAGACATAAACACTCGGACCATAGCACCATTAGTATCCCATGTTACAGATGAGGCACAGGCTTAGTGATTTGCCCAAGTTCACAGCTAATTAGTGGCAGAGCTTTGATTCAAAATATAAGCAGTAAGGTGCCAGATCCTGATTCTTCACTTCTATCCTCTACTGGCTCTAACTATAAAGTTAATATAGTTTAAAATCATATATTTTTCTGTGTGATTGTTAGTGTAACATCCAGCTCCCTTGATAGACTTAAGCCACCCAAATTTGTTAATCCTCAGTTGCCTCACTTGTAGAACAGGGACAATAATAGTAGCATCAACCTCACTGAGTTGTTTTCAAGCTTCAGGGAGAAAGTACATATAAAGAATTTAGTATAGGACCTGGCCATAGGGAATGCTGCATTCAAAGTGGCTCATGAAATTTGTACTTTTAGTGATCAAATGCATTTATTATCCTATAGTTAATTCTGCTACCATTCTGGTCATACCATACAAAGATACCATATTCTATCTAAGTGTGTCATTACGCTTGAGCTATATGATGGATTGCCTAAATTCAGGTAGCCTACACAGAGAAAAAGAAGTTTTTAACTCAGACAAATAATATGTTTACCATTTCAGGAAAGCTCTGTAGCTCTTGAGATCTGCTTCCATTGTTGAAGAGTTTTTCTCCTCACTGTTGTTCTAAAGAATCAACTGAAAATTATTTTTCTAGTTATGTGCAGGTGTAAGATCCATACAGTAGAAACTTCACAAGAAGCTTTCAGGGCTCAGCATGGGAAAATGAAGTTAACATAAGTGACAACTGAGTCTTATAAATGAGCGTGTATACGTTTGGTTTGGGCCATGGGTAATTTGGGCTTGTCTGCAGAGAAGCTGAGACAAAAGGTGAAGCCTAAGATGACCGTTCATATACATCTAAGCTTCTGACCAAACTATCTGGTGAATCTGTCCTAAAGGAAAATTAGAAAAGGATTCTGCCATCTAACAGTTTATGTCATTAGTGGTTTTTTTTAATGTTCTTCTCACTTTGTCCTCTCAGTGATATTGGCTTTCAATTCTGTTCCTCAGAAATGTACTATTTACATTAGAGAAGTTTCATAGGAAAAAAAAAAATTGTATGACTGAGATTTTGCTTCTGTGGCAGGTGTTTTTAAAGTAATAGTTGTTGCCATTGTCACAGTGGAGGCAGCAGCAGGATTATTGATATTAGAGGCAGTAAGGGCCAACATTTATTAGCTGAGGCATGTTTCTAAGACTCCAACATATTTTATATCTCACATAATTACCACAGCAACCCATCAGGTAGGTACTTTTTTTTTTTTTCTTGAGACACAGTCTCACTTTGTCACCCAGGCTGCAATGCAGTGGCATGATCTCAGCTCACTGCAACCTCTGCCTCCCAGGTTCAAGCAATTCAAGTGCCTCAGCCTCCTGAGTAGCTGGGACCATAGGTGCAAGCCACCACACCCAGCTAATTTTCACATTTTTAGTAGAGACAGGTTTTTGCCATGTTGGCCAGGCTGGTCTCGATCTCCTGACTTCAGGTGATCTGCCCTCCTTGGCCTCCCAAAGTGCTAGGATTACAGTCGTGAGCCACCGTGCCAGCCCAGGTAGGTACTTTTATATCCTTATTTCACAAATGAAGAAAGATGCTGATTATCTTGCCCAAAGGCAATATGGCTAGGAAGGAACGAAACTGCAAATCAGATGACTTCACTCTACTGCCTCCTAGCCCCATATTATAATAATATGCATCATATTTAAAAATAAGTATCAGCTTTATGCAAATAAGTGTTAAGCATCCGCAAATTTTAAGATTTCCCATGTGATCCTATGGACTTTCTAGACATTCTTTGTCCTATTAATAAAAAATCTTCATCAATGTGGTCAAAATTGCCTTCTACATGGTATGTAACAACTTTTGCATCCATTTATTAAAGTGTAAAAATGTGAAACTCAAATGAAAAAGACTTTCTTACTTTATATATGTCAGGTTCAGTCATATTTGAAACGTGGAAAAAATGAATAGGTCTAGAGAGAACATAAATATGAATTTATGGGTTACTGCTTTTGAAAATATCAGGTTGCTTTGTGTGTGAGCTTTTGAATTTTATATGCACATACTTTATAGAAATGTATATTGTATATGCAGCCATCCTGTGTGTGCAAATTGAACATTGCTTTCTTAAATGTGAAATGTACTATTTTCACTGAAGCTGCTCTGCAATTTAAAAATATGAAAGTTAGAAGTTGCCCGGCCTTTGCTTCACCTCCAACCTCTCTACAGAAGTATGACAGTGACTCTGATTGTCATCGTGAACCTGCCAGTGTTAGAGAGGCATGGTTGGAGGAGGACCTCATCCACCTCCAAGCTCTGCTTCATTCTTTCCCATGATTGTTTCTCCTCTGAGATGAGAAACAGCATTACAATAGTCTCTTGTGTTCATGAGATCAGAAATTTCTGAGAGTTTTGTTTTCCATTTAAATTGTAGTTTAAATTTGTAGGGAAACCAGAAATGGCCAAGTTTTCCGTTTAAGAGATCCCAGCAAAGTTTGTGACCCAGGGCAATCTCTAAACACAAACTCCCAAATTAGTTTTTCTTGTAACTTTGGCCTTTAGGCAGGTACCAACTATTAAAAGCAGTGACCATGATGGGTCTGCCCGGGAACATGCTTTCAAAGATTTCCAGGCCTTCATCTTGCCATGACTGTTGGAAGACGTTTGGCTTCACTCTGAAAGCCATAAAACCATAAAGCAGATCTGAGAAAAACCCACAGTTGCATACATCTGATGACAGTCAAACTGATTTTCCAAAGATAGGGAGTTCAGCAAAACCCAAACTCCATGATGTCAACAATGCTGGACCTTTACTCCCCCAAGCAGTGGGTATTCAGTGGAAGATTTAATCCATGTGTTCCTGATCTACTTACAGTTATCTCATCAAAATGCCATTTGCATAAGTGTTTCCAAAGTTTCATGAGCTTTTATTTCTCAGTCTCTCACACGGATTCTAGTGGGAGTCGAGTTTTGCCAGGGAAACATGACTCCCAAAGTCTAATTTATTTTCAAAACCGAAAGTTTGTAAACGTTAAGTAGCTACTTTAAGTAACACTTATAACAGCCTTTATTCTCAGCAACAGCGTAGCTCATCAGTTAAAGTGTTGTAGAAAAGTGCCCTTTCATCACCACCGGAATTAATGAGACTTGTCCTTTGCCAGTCCTTCTACTTCCTGTATTTTTTTCAGTGCAATCTACAAAACCCAGCCCCTGACCTTAAAGAGCTTACAATTTAATAAGGACATTGGAAATGGGCACAGATAACTACAATATGTGGCACACAGGATCTGACAGTAGCTTACGATCCTGTAGTGGCTCTCTCTTATATCGAATTAGAATTCAACAGCTTAATATTCAAACAATCATCATCCCCCTTCCACATGCAGGTAATGTTTTTCAAATGCATCTTTCAAACAGCGTGTGTCTTTTTTCCTTCTCTCCACCTGGCATGGCATTCCTTTTCTCTTGGCAGTACATTTTCATTTCTCTCCCGAAATTCTGCCCATACTTTTATCATAGCCTTCCTTCTTATGTATGGATCCTTAGCTGTGTACAGACTATTATAGCAGGGTGACTGTGTAAAAATTGTGTGTGCATCTGTGTGTGTGTGCGTGCGTGCACGTGTGTGTGTATGTTTTCATACTCAGAAATATGGCCTTATCTAGACCAGATTTGCTGAGAATTGTGCCTACCTTACCTTTGTGAGAGTGTATTTCTTGTGTTGCTTAGTGGGACACTTCCAGATTGTCCATCAAACTTTTCATTTTGTGTCACCAAACTCTTTGGTAAGAGAATGAAGTAAAACAGGTTTTTCAGAGCTGGAAAGACCTAAAGAAGGAGAGAGCAGGAAACTCGAGGAGGAATAGGAGGCAGTATGTAGCCAGCTCGTAATTCGGATCTCATCCACTAATTATGGCATGTGTGAGAATATATGAGTCATCTCTGTTCTTGAGCATCAAGACGGCATATACCTCTCCTTGGACCATCACATCATGATATCACCCAGTGACAGTCGGGGTGAGAATTCCAGCAGGGCACACTGGCTCATGCCTGTAGTCCCAGCTCTTTGAGAGGCCGAGGCAGGAGGATTCCCAGAGGACAGGAGTTCAAGACCAGCTTGGGTAACTAAGTAAGACACTGTCTCTACAAAAAATTTAAAAATTAGCCAGGCATGGTGGCACACACCTGTGGTTCCACTACTTGGGGGGCTGAGGCGAGAGGAGTGTTTGAACCCAGGAGGTTGAGGATGTGGTGATCTATGATGGCACCACTGCAGTCCAGCCTGGGTGGCAGAGTGAGACCCTGTCTCCAAAAAATAAATAAATAAATAAATAAGAAAGAAATTCCAAAGCCTATTTTCCTGTTGCCCTGGGGTGCCATTTTGTATCCCAAGCTGACGCCAATTTAATCTGAATTCATTAGACCGTTCAATAAATATGTATTGTGTGATATTATGAGTTAAAACTGTAACAAATTTAATGGGAAATTCAGTTGTACATGAAGTATGATCCCTGCCCTCAAGAAGCATACAGTTATCTTGCACTTCGAAGCACAGATCCTTAGAAATAGAAAGAACCCCAAAAGTCCAAGTGTCTCGTTATTTAAGTGAGATAACTGAGATCTAGAGAGTTAATGTGATTGTCTTTAGTCAACGCTCTTGTCTAGGTCAGACACAGTGGCTCGCACCTGTAATCCAAGCACTTTGGGAGGCCCCAGGCAGGCAGATCGCTTGAACCCAGGAGTATGAGACTAGCCTGGGCAACATGGTAAAACCTCATCTTTACCAAGAATACAAAAATTAGCTGGATATGATGCTGTGTGCCTGTAGTCTTAGCTACTCCAGAGGCTGAGGTGAGAGGATTGCCTTAAGCCTAGGATGTCAAGGCTACAGAGAGTTGTGATCTTGCACTCCAACCTGGGTGATAGACAAGATCCTAGCTCAAAAAAAAAAAAAAAAAAAAAAAAGCTCTTTCCTATAAGCCACGTTCCAGATTCAATTCTGTGTTTTTTCTATTATGTGATGCTTTGAGAGCTTACTTCATTTTGTAGTTATTTTTCTTTTTCCCTCCCTAGCTAAATTATAGGCCTCTTAAAGGCAGGAAGTAATGTCTGATATTTCTTTCCCATTCAGCCCACCCAAGTATGTTATGCATAATTAGACAGACTTAAGTATTCAGTAAATATTTGTGGGATGAGCAAGTAAGTAAATTAATGAATGAATAGGTAGTGCTAACACAAATCACTAAATGGGAGAGAAAGCCTTGAAAACCCTCATTCTTTCCTATTCCATGTCTCTGTAGTGATTGCCCTTTGGTTTGTGGCTTAGCAGCTGTCAGTGTGAAAAACACTTAGAGGCTTAGTTGACTCAACACAACTCCAAATGCTAATGTAAACTTAGGTCTCCTTAAAGGAAGTATACTGTCCAAAGTAGGGACATCATAGTTCCACTCTGAACTCTTCTAATGGTCTATATCTAGGTGTAGTTTTTTAATTTAATTTTTTATTAATTTATTGGTAGAGATGGGGTCTCACTGTTGCCCAGGCTGGTCTCAAACTCCTGGCCTCAAATGATCCTCCTGCCTTGGCCTCCCGAAGTGTGGGGATTACAGACATGACCCACCCATGCTCAGGACCTAGGAAGAGTTTTTAAGGGGGCTTTTACAGTAGTTAATCTTATACAATTGTCTTTAAGAGATACTTAAAGACACTAAATATGCCTTATTTAATTTTGTATACTTCACCTAACAAAATACTTTTTGCAAAACTATAATGTGCCTAAAGGAGAAAGACTGCAATGGAGAATAGTTCAAATCCACACAGTATGAAAGATTGTTAAGAAACCAGCTGGGGGTGTGGGGAAGGGCTTTGAATATCCAAAGAACTATCATATGGGAAAGGAGTTGGATTTATTCTACATGTTGTCAGAGGATACGACTAAACAAATACTTGTGAATGCTACCCGGACACCGATTTGAATGAATACAAAGTACATTTTTTGCAATTAGAGAGTTACTTGAAAACAAAAGTGGCTGTCTGCTGAGGTGGAGCATGCCCTGCTGCTGACAATGTTGAAGCAGGGTCTGGACAAGCCCTTGTTGAGGGGATTTGCTGGCCAGATCTTCTTTACAGTGTCTTCAGACCTTGGGCTCTGATGAAGGTGACGGTGTGTCTCTGCTACTGACATGGCACAGTGCCTGGCCTGTGCAGCTTATTTCTGCTTCTTCCGTGGCCCTTACCTTTATTGCCAATTTCTTAGCAATCTATAACTGTCCATGGAAACTAAACTTCAGAAGATTATTGAAGTATTTCTCCTTTCTTGCTTGTTCTGGAAAATTACTCTCACTAAACAGTGTGTGTTATTATATACATCCTCTGTTACCCTAACCCAACCCTAGTGTTGTTTAAAGGCAATGAGGCAACATCATATAGTGATCAATATGGTCAACAGAGTTCAAATCCTTGCTCCAGCAGTTGCCAAGTGGGGGGATTTTCCTAATCTCTCTACCCTCCTTTTCCCAAACTGTACAATAGGGTCAATGATATTATCGATCTCAGCAATACAATTGAGGATTAAATGGCATAATGCATGTAGAGTGTTTAAGCACAGTGCCTGAATACAGTAGATGCTCATTGATAGCAACTATATTTCATTGTAAATAAAAGAGACAAATTTCTTTCAGCTGCTTTGATTTAAGAAGACAATACCATTTCCAGACATCTCTTTCCTGGGGCTAACTATATTAGTATTCTGCCCTGATGGGAAGGAAGAAACTTCATGGGCAGTAAATAGCCTATTTAGAAGCAGGAGAAATATGAGGTAAGCTGAAATGTTACCCCCTGCTGGCTTTTTGAAATGCAGATTCATCAATCTCTTTGATGTCCCTAGCCACTTCCAATGAACATCTTTCAGCATATTATTTGCTTTCTTAACCACATCACTTTTCACTGAGTTCAACATTCCTGGAGGATTCAAAGGATCTTGGTACATTCCTCCAAAATGAATTCAGAAGGTAAGTGGAAAGAGATGGGAAAACATCTTTGAACAGGATCCAGGTTCAGACTAGGGTGGGAGGAGGTCTGGGGTGGGTGGGTAACAGTGACTCAAAAGGTAACAGTGAATTCACCTTCAGGATTTCTGTGTGCCAGTCTACTCTGCCAGTGGCCTGATGACTAACCGCAACCAAGCAACCCACCCATCTCCTTTGTCTAAATAAGTGGACATGATGGCATTCAGCCTCCTGAAGGGGAAATGGAGGGACCACACAGGGAATCAGAGGGCCTCCTTGGGAAAGCAGGAATTAAAGGCGTCATCACTTTCGGCCTTCCCTTAATCTGTTGTTTTAGGGAGTCCACGTTCATAGTAGAATATTTTCCCTTTTAAAGTTAAGCACTCAGAATAATGCATTTTCAAATGATTAATCAAATACCAGTGAGAAGCAGGCTCACTATGCACTGGTTACTTTAGCCCACTGCATCTTGGGCTGCACTTTCACTATTTGCTCCGGTAAGAGAGAATACTCACACATACAACAGGTTCCGTGAAGGGGTGGCAAGGAACAGCAGACACCTTGGATTCATGGTGAGCTGGTTTCTCAAGGCTCAGGAAAGCTGCCCAGGGCAGGTGGAGTCTCATCTGTGTGTGCCTCACTTGCACCCCAGATGCAGGACCCTGGAAAGGAGCCGTCTCTGGGTTTTCTACTCCAGGGATAACATGACCTGCTGGATTAATGTGCTGAAGGACATCCTGTTTCTAGCAGGGACTGGAACAAAGCCTAGGCCTTATCTCAGGATGTTGCATTCCCAGCACATTCTAGTTATTCTCAAGAACTACAAGTGAGAAAGGGGGAGGACTGGTTTGGTCCAAGGCCACCTAGGGAACTGTCCTGCACCAGATGCAAAATATCACTCATCAGAAGTCCTCTTAATACCCATCTCTAATCCTGGGCTGGCAACATTGAAGTATACATCTTTGTTCAGGAGTCTGTCTTCTTACTAAACTGTACACTCCTTAAGGACAGAAACTGGCTTTTATTTATTTTGTATCCCAAGCAGTGTAGAAATGTACATCAGATATTACACGCTGGCATACTTAACTACATTAAATCCTTCTTCCAGAAAATCATACTGTGTGCTGGAGGCCAGAAAGCTAACAATATTAAGCGTAGTTACACGGACTCCCTGAGAGTCAAGCTGCATCTTGAACCAACTTCTCCAAACAGACTCACCCATGTGAGAGCTGAAAAACACAGTATCACGAGGCAGGGCCATGCTCCTGCTGACAAACAAGCACAGTCATGAACACACTTGGCTGTTCTGTGGCAGCTGGAATCCCAGTTTCCAGGGTCTAGCTACATGGGTGTCAGCCTAGTTCCTGAGCTTCCAGCCCTTCTATTTTGTAAGCACCTAATTACCCCTATTAAGTAGCTTTCTGATGAAATTAGTTCAACTGGTTTTTGTTATCTGCAATTGAACTCTAATTTGGTGCTCATCAAATGTTTGTCGAATGAATGCACTTTGTAAACATTGGCTCCACCCACAAGGTCCACCTTAAATCAGTTATTCACACCTGGGCTCCTGAAATCACCTGCTGATTCTCAAAGGGGATGATTCATTAACAAGTAAGAGAAAGTTTCCGAGAAATGCCTCCAGTAGAATTCTAACATGCAGTAAAAAGGAAAAAAAAAAGTCACTGTAAAAATACCACTTGAAAAAAGAAGTGGCTGTTTGTTCTTACATTTTACCATTATCTAGAAAACTAATGAAGTGGCTTATTTTTGTCACTTAGTTCCAATTAAAAGAGTATTGCTGTGTTTTCTAAATGACCACAAAACTACAGGTAAGAAAAGATTATTCAAGGTTTACATTCTGAAATAAATGGTTCGTGTGAAGTTGGGGAACTAGCATAATTATTAGAGTGAACAATGCTTTGAATCCTCAGATTTAGGTCAAAGATTTGACCTTTGAGAATCTATATTTAAATGCTATTTATTCTTGTGAATCCCATAAAAGGCCTGGAGCTTCACCGGATTAACTTAAGGCTAAATGGTAAGCATCAACCTGAACATTCTGGGACAAGGCTTGACTCCTAGCCACGGGAATGAGCAAGGAAGCAAAGAGCTCTCCTCTGAATTTCTTAGGCGCAAGAACAGCAGTTGGACTCCCCAAGCTAATGCATTTCTGTGAAATTATTGTCTACTTACTGAAGCTTCCTGGCCCAAGACTTATGCCACTCTACCTGAAAAATGCCTTTTCCTTCAGCAGTGCTGTGATTTTTTCAATTCTTAAGGCTGAATGATCAGCACCACTCCAGTTTAGTTAAGGATTAACTTGGCTAGCCCAGACTACCATGTGTTGACTGACAAGTAGAGGTGCCGTCTAAAAGGAGATCGGAAGAGCATTGACTTGCGTTACAGGAGGGGAAGGGTTAGAGAGTCCTCTATGCAATCATGAAATAATCAGCCGTGTTCTTAAGAGATTTCACTCTGTTGTAACTGAATGTGATGCTGTACTGGAAAGAAAAATAAAACAGAGTGTTCGGCCTGGAATAATGGTCCAGCTTGTCTGGACCCCACATCCCGTCATCATGGGAGAAAGCATTTATTCCTTCTCTCTCTCACTCTTTGCTACAACAGATATCAAGTGAGCATGTACATGCAGCACACTCTGCGTGGTAGGCACTGGATATTCCTGGGTGAACAAAAGATGCATGGTCATTGATGTCATGTTGATCACAATCAAGTAGGATGAAGCAGACAATAAACAAAATAAACACATAGATAAAACTGCAAATCCTGCAAGGTCTTATTGGATGCCAGAGATAAATACTTCCACTAAAAATGTCTTAGACAGTAAAGAGATTTAAAAACTAAGACATAGGGTGGTTCCAACAGTGGTCCAGTGACCAGTGATGCCACTAAGGACCCAGAACTTTCTATCTTCTCAAGTTCCATCTTCGGCATGCTGAAACTTAAGTGGCTTTTTGAGATATTTTTCTAAAGACAGTTCCTTCTCCACAAGAAAATTAACAGCAGCTGTTAGATGAAATGCAACATTAAATTATTTACAGAAAGTTGTTATTAGCCTGCACTTAACTTGCATCTCTTTGATGGGCTTAGTGTACAATGTTATCTTCTTAAAGTTCATAATAGTGGAAGATCAGGCTGGGTGTGGTGGCTCACACCTGTAATCAATCCCAGCACTTTGGGAGGCCGAGGCGGGTGGATCACGAGGTCAGGAGTTTGAGACCAGCCTGGCCAACATAGTGAAACCCTGTCTCTACTAAAAATACAAAAAAAAAAAAAAAAACCTGGGTGTGGTGGTGCATGCCTGTAGTCCCAGCTACTCAGGAGACTGAGGCAGGAGAATCGCTTGAACCTGGGAGGTGGAGGTTGCAGTGAGCCGAGATCACACCAGCCTGGGTGACACAGTGAGATTCCGTCCCAAAAATGATAATAATAATAATAATAATAATAATAATAATAGTGAAAGATCAGTGACACGTCCCACATTCATTTAAAGCATTTAAAGTGTCTGTTCTCACACAGTTTGTTCAAGTAATGCTGTCTACACAGTCTGCACCAGAATGCAATATTGTGAAGAGAACTAGCCCCAATCCTTGTCTACACTCCTTTTTATTCCGCCCCAATGCCATCTCCTATTACAAGAAGCCTCACACATAGACACAGGAACACACTAGCCCATATACCCACACTCCAGTCACAGACTGCACAAGATCAGCCATAGTCGCTGGTGTGCTTTGGGGTGCTCATACCTGTGTGCTGTCTGCTCTTAAAAGAAGACACCTGGGGAAGAGGCCCTTGCAGGCCCTGGAAGTCGGCTTTGGCCACTTGGACATAAAAGTCTGGGGTTCTAGCTTCCTAGAGGGATAGCCACTTTATGTCTTTAATGAACTCTAGGTGCCTTTGTATTTGTGGGCCCCCTTTTCCATAAAATAAATCACAAGTTATGTCTTACAACTGTGTTGGTATAGAAATATATTAATATGATGTCAGATATGTTTTCAACCTAAAAGTTCATTTTTTTTCTGATTTTAAAAGAAATTTGAACATTTTTGTGGCCCCTAACAGTAATAGGGGCCCTTGGCACTCCTATTGTACCTAAAAGATAAATCTACCTGTCCGGAGCTTAGTCTTAAAGGGGGAAAGAGTGTGCGCTCTAACTTGGCCTAGAGATTCCTTGACCCATGGGAAGAGGCATAGCCAGAGCAGAGCTAGAATTCTGGACCCTTAAGTCACAGGGCTCGGATTTGGGGTTCCTCATCCACAAGGCTAAGGGTGTTACCATTTCATAATAAACATGTGCACTCAAGTGGGCAGTGAATTTTATTATTATGAAGAGCGTGGAATTAATACTTGTTCTGCATTTGTATTAGTAAAGATCCCATTCTGGTGGCTCTCCTCCATAAGAGGACAGCTGGCTCTGAAAAATCAAAGAATTTCTAGGGAGTCAAAACAACATCTTGCAACTTCTAAATAACAATTTTTCCAGGTTCTTTGCTTCAGTGTGTCAAAAAAATAAATCTCAGGGTTTAGTTTGAGATTGGGAACTCTGTTACACTATTTTTTCTTGATATATTAGACAACACAGAATTAACCAAAAAGGCCAGGAGAAAACTTTGGGTGCATGTGCAGTTCTATGAAGCACCTCTCTTACCTCTAGTGTATACAGAGTGGACTAGATGTTTAGTGTTATCCTCTGAAGTAGCTGTAGTTTGCTTCTCCTCCTCCCATTCAAATACTTTAAGCTGCTCACTACTTCTCTCTGGAAAATACTGGGAGTGTGACCCCACCAGTTAGTAGAAGTCGGAGTGCCACAGGGCTGGGTGAGCTCAGAGCAGGAGCAGGAATGCCACCATCAGCCTGTGGGACTCTCCCCTTCTCACACTATCTTTCCATGTTCTGCCCATCATCCCACCTGTAAAGCATTAATAACTAGGACATCTTGTTTTCTTTCTCTGTTCTCACCCCACTCCATCCCTCCTAAATGGCTCTCAAATCTTCCATGTCTTCCTCATTGCAAAGCCAGTATCCCAGCTAAGGACTTCACTGTCTCTTACCTGAACTCTTGCAATAGACCCATTCCTGGTTTCCCTGACTGTGATCCTTCCTCTCCCTCGCTGCATTTCCATATTAAATTGCAATAGGGGGGATCTTACATAGATCTGTGCTGCCAGGTACCTCTCCCAAACTGGAGTTCAGGGAAATGTTTCAGTAGATATTAAATATATATTTTATCTTGCCCCCTTTGGTACAATGCTTTATTCTATTGTTTTTAGGGTGTGCAACAATTAAGTTCCTTCTCTCCCTGGTCCCAAAGACACTCTGTCTCTTTTATTTTATTTTATGTTATGTTATGTTACGTTATTTTATTTTATTTTATTTTATTTTATTTTATTTTATTTTATTTATTTTATTTTATTTTATTTTTTGAGAAGGACTCTCAGTCTGTCACCCAGGCTAGAGTGCAGTGGTGTGATCTCAGCTCACTGCAACCTCCACCTCCCCGGTTCAAGTGATTATCCTGCCTCAGTCTCCCGAGTAGCTGGGATTACAGGTGCCCACCACCACGCCTGGCTAATTTTTGTATTTTTAGTAGAGATGGGGTTTCACTATGTTGGCCAGGCTGGTCTCAAACTCCTGACCTCAAGTGATCCAACCGCCTCGGCCTCCCAAAGTGCTGGGATTACAGACGTGAGCCACCACACCCAGCCCTATCTGTCTTTTTTAATTTCAGTGAGGAAAAAAGGACCCCTCTTATAGCAAGAGGCACAGGCCCCTCAAAGAATTTAATTACCCTTTATTTCCTATCAAATACAATGACAAAAACTATTTAGATATCATCAGCATTATGTTCAGTCCTCATCTGGAGACTTGAGACTTTGGTGGTAACACCTCTATAGTAGACACCCAGAGGGAGCCCATGACTAGGGTTAGGTATCTGTTGGGAATTCCCAGGCTGTCATTCAAGCTAACAGAGGGAACTCTTTTCATTATATTTCTTAAGGTAGGGTTTTGGGGAAGGGATGGAATCCACGACCTTTGTCCATTAAAAAAGTCTATAAAATATTTTGCATTTCGTTCTTCGTGCAAAGTACCTGCACATGTTTTATTCCTCCTATTGAACACGCAAATAACTAACAAGAAGGACTAAGAGAAGTCTATTACTCTCCGTTGTTCTGTAGTAAACAGGAAAACTAGTCACGTAGTGTTGCCAGATTATCATCAGCACCTATTTGGGAAGTTTCTTGGGGATTCCCACACAACAATTATAAACACATTTTTGACTTTGCATTTAAATGTTTTATTTGCAAACAGATAAATTAGAGGGTGAAATTATTCATACTACAGAAAGATGCTTCACAACAGCAAAAGATCACAAGGATACGGTCTACGGCATGTACTCAAGTTTTGTTTCCAGATCACTAAATAATTCAGAGGAGAAAGCACTAAAATGGAGAGTGTTCTAGGCCACTGTTGATAACATATCCATCCATCAAAAATGAAATTGTAATGACAAAGGACATTAGTATGTCAATAGTTAGTTTATATTTTACAATTTTTATTTCTTTAGACAGAAAGCTAAGCACTTGATAACCCTATTAAATCTTTTTCATGCTCTTTCTTGCCTACCCAATATATAAGATATTTCACCCTGCATGTTCCTTCAACTTTATTTCTCTTTGCTCTCTGACTCACTCGAACTCTATTTTACCTTCAAACTCATTTCTGAACTATTTCCTGTGCTTGCCTTGCTCTACACTCCATTCCCACCTATTCCCAGTCCATCACCTGACAAACTCATACTCCTGTAAGACACAGATTGGGCCTCACTGCTCCATAGGTACTCTTCTGACTTCCCTTGGGTTTACTGAAGTCCCCTTCTTGCACACTTCCTTTATGCCTTCCATATACCTCTATTAGAGCACAGATAACATGGTACTCTTGGTAACCTCTCCCACTAGATTACAAGTTTTTTGAGGACCAGAGTTGCCTTCTTCTTTTCATAAGCAGTGTGCCGGTGTTCCACACCTCCTCATGAATCACTCCAGTTCAAATCCTGCCTCTTCCATGACATGTTATCCAACCTCAGCAGCCTAGAACACTCCCTTACATTCCTACTCTCCAAAACAAATGAAACTTCCAAAGCACTTGTTTATATTTTGCTTTGTGAACAGCTCTTTTCAAGGAAATGTGCAACACACAGTCCTTGTCTTTTATCCACAATATTAGATATATCAAAGTAGTTAGAATACTATGGACACTCCTAGGATTGGGCCACACTAAATAGTGGCTATTTCATAAGTGCTTGCTCAGCCTAATGGAACTAGTGTGAAAGAAGAAATAGCAGGGTCTGGCATTGTGAATATGTACTGTTTGCAGAGCATCCTTGCTGTTGGGAAAGCATATATATTATAACTTATGGCCTTGTGGCTTTTGTGAAATCATCAAATATTTTTCATGATTATATAACAAAATTAAGTTTGAAAAAAGCAATCCCTAAAGGACAAAAGCAAACTAAAACAAGTAAACCCAACTAGACATTGCTTTATGGCATAACCATACACAGAGAAACTATTTTAATTGTCTTAAGAAGACAAAACTGACTCTCTCTCTCTCTATATATATACTATATATATACTATATATATATACTATATATACCTATACTATATATATACTATATATACATATACTATATATACTATACATATACTATATATACCTATACTATATATATACTATATATACATATACTATATATACTATACATATACTATATATACTATACATATACATATACTATATATACTATATATATACATATATACATATACTATATATATACTATATATACACTATATATAGTATATATATAGTATATACTACATATAGTATATGTATATATACAGTATATATAGTATATGTGTATATATAGTATATATAGTGTATATATATACACTATATATATATATATATATATACTCAGTGGACTTTTCTCTAATGATACTTAGAAATTCAAACACATACACACACACACACACACACACGCACTCTCTCACTCTCTCTCTCTTTTCAGTAATCATATTATTGATAGTGGTATTGGAATTGTTATTCTAAGATTCATCCATTGGGAGTTCCTTATTTTCAGCCTACAAAAAAAAAAAATATATAACATGAATTTGGTTAAGCAAAAATTCTATAGTCTTAAATTTGATTTTGAAGTATTAGTATGACCTCATGATAATTTCATCTTTTAATAAAACCTATTTACTACCTCTGCCCATTGAAACATGTCTAAAAGCAAAGGTCAACCCAGGATCAATGTGTATTCCCTAAATGCCACTAAGAAATGACTGACATCAGGTCTGGGAAGGAAGCGTACAAAATGAGCCTCGATCTTCATGTACCATAGAGAAAAGACAACATCAAAGACCATTGAAAGTGTGTAGAAAGGACTCAGGAGCCATCCTGAGGAGCCTCTTACTGGCCAGAGATGGGTCAATTTAAATATCAGTAAAGATAATGGCAATAGATTGAAAGACATCAGATATATTTAAATTTCTTAGTTAATAATGGCTATAGAAATAAAAACAATTGGCTACTTTTGACCAGCGAGTTATTTAACTATTTTGAAAACTGGTAAATAAAGAAAAAAGATTAAGCATTTATTCTGACTTTTCTATACGACCAATACTTCAAGTCAACCAAGTAATGTATGAGAATTTTCTCTTTATGGAAGGATTCCAGGTAACAAATTTAAAGAGTATGATAGAATTACAATATCACCTTTTCGCTACTCCTAATGATATAGTGTATCTAAATAATAATCATCAATCACTGCTGACTTCACAAAAAGGGAGAAAATTAGACATTTTATATGCCCTAATAGAGGCTCACAGCACCATTTATGAAATTGACTTGCCAGATGAATCAAAGGTGAATGTGATTGAGCCTCTAGATCCAACTGATAATTTGCAGAAAACACATGGGACAGAAAAGCATGATACGTGAAACCACAAGGATCCAATTAGCAAATTCTGATGGGGAAATTCTACAGGAAAACAATGTGTTTAAAAAACAGAAGAGTAAGAGGAAAATTGAATCTATACATTAAAGGAAATTTAAATGACATAACCAATTTTAGTGTATGGAACTTATTTTGATGCTGATTTGAAGATATTTTATAAATGTATCAAAATTATAAGATAATCAGAGACATCTGTATACAGAGATTTATATTAAGGAACTATCATTAGGTAGGATAATGATATTGTGCTCATTTGTAAAAGAATATTCCTATTTTAGAGATAAAGAATTAACATTTTACAGATGAAATAAGATGAGGCCCGAGATTCATTTGAAATAATCCAGGTAATTGTGGAAATGGATAGGGGTGCAGATGAAGCAAGATTGTCCATGTGTTGATAATTGTTTAAGAAGGAAATTGGTATATGGAGGCTTATTATGCTATTCTCTATATTTTTGCATGTGCTAAATAGTCTACAATGGAGTGTTTTTGAAAAAGATATTGAATAGCTAATAGAGTATTAGAAGGGCCAGAAAACAAAAGCATAAGACCCAGCTTCTAGCAATAATGCAATATTAAGTCTCAGAAACACTTTCGTAAGGAAAACCCTGCAGCCACCACTAAGCATCATTGGAGTCATCTGCTCTTACAGCAGAGAGAGAGACAGAGAAAGAGCCACTGCCAGAGAGCACGAGCATACCCTCCACTCATTCCCTCTCAGGAACTTTTGAGGAAAAATCTGCGGCAGATGCCTGTGGTTATCAGAGCCTTTGCCATAGCTTCAAGGGAGTCTGGGAAAGAGGGGAAAGTGATCAACTAGTATTTTCTGTTCCAATTACAAGGTTTCCTGTCCCATCCCCACTGCAAAGAATCAAAATGAGAGCAATTCCAAAAATACAGAAAATAATTCAGACATCAAAAAGCAAAATTGAATGAACAATATTTACCTCCCTGGGCAAGTAGGAACCTCCCTGAGTTTCAGTTTCCTCATCTGACAAATGATTAAACAACACCATTCTCCCAAAATTGCTTTGAGGACTGAAAGCAATAATGTGTCTATGAAACAGCACAATACAAAAGGTCACTCAGCAATCTTTCCTTCCTCCCTGTTTTGTTTCCCTCTTCCCTTCCTTCCTTTCCGTTTAATTTCCTTCAGTTTCTATGTCCTTTGTGTTTTCAGGATAATATTCTATTTTCTTAAGGGACACAAAGTAAATAAATGTTTTTGAAACTGAATTGAAGTGGATCCAGATTTTCACAGGAAAAAAAAGTTTCCTTTTCCCTTAGTTCTCCTTACACAACTGGCTTTGCAGGAAAAGAAATTAGCATTTGGAAACACACATCTGCCTCAGCCACAGGTGAGATATTAACGCATTCCCACATGTCCCAAATCCTCTATCTTTGATCAGTATGGTGGGAACTTTCATTGTCCAATAAAGCAAGGGACCGACTCTTTGTTTCATTCAAGTCAGTATTTCTTCTAACGGAAACTCATCCCAGGATGAAACAGCCCTGCACGTCCAGCAGCCTCTGGAGTGTCAGGTGGCCCTTCAGCCTTTGAATGCTGTGGGCTGGATTGACTCAACCATGGTTAGCTGACTTTTATTTCTTTTCTTCCTTCCTGCTCATTCAATATCATCAACCAGAGAGAAGGAGCTCTGTGTCATAAAAGCGAGCACAGCTGAGCCGATCTCGCCCTATGCCAGTCCACATGGTAATTTTGGAAGGGGCCTGGGATATCCGACCTTATGACTATAAGAAAGTTTTGTGATTAATGGTGATTTTTATCTTCAGACTTCAAAGATTGACTCATGCAGAGAATGAGCAATCTATAGGTCAGATATCCTACATCCCACTTATTTTCTTTCTTCAGTCAAGAATTGGGAGAACTAAACACTGACCAGCTGTAAAAGACATCTATCCTGTCTGCAGAAAAGCCTATTTAATGGGCCCCTGAGGGGAATTGTTTAAAATAATGCTATGCAATTTCTCCAAGAGTTTCTGCTGGAAAAAAAAAAAAGAACAAATGGAAAATTTAACGCCTAAATGATCAATACTTTATTCATGAAGCAAAGTAATAACCTTGCCTTTTTCTGTTGTGGATGAGGTATTTTGCAGGTACTTTAAGAAGTCAACCTACCTTTTATGCAGCAACGTATCAAATATTTATTGTGGGTTTTCTTATAAGATACAGTACAGGTCCATGGAGTTATAAGGGTAGAAATAAATGGTGCCCAGCACTGAAGGATTTTAATAATAATTATGTTAGCAATGCCAATCATAACCTCTAATGCATCTACTAAGCTTTACTTTTTACAGTCTTTAATATATCCTAAGTCATTTTAATAATTCTTATAATTTATTATAATATGATAACTTTTTCAACATCATTTTAGCAATATATTTTATTTCATCTCATCTTCTAGTTGATAATATAAGATGCTTAGCCCATTGTGTGCCCAGAAGTACAGTAAGTCCTTTCTTATCTTTGACAATAGGTTCTTGGAAACTGGAACTTCAAATGAAAGAACACATAACGAAAATGCTTTACTATAGGCTAACCGATCTAAACAAGAGTTAAGTTGCTACAGCATATTTCTTGTCACACACACAAAAAAAAAAAATCACCAAACTTCTAAAGAAAGACCCAAACACTTCTAATATTGAAATAAACATCAAAATAACTTTGAAAGCAATGTGAGCTACGCATACACTTTAGAAAGGTTAACAAAAACAAGTAAGATAATAATTTACCCACTTATTCAAGTTCAGGAGCTCAAGTGGCCAGAGCCAATTCTGGTAGCTCAGGGTACCAGGCTGGAACCAGCCCCAGACAGGTCACCATTCCCATTGCAGGGCCCACTCATACCTAGCAACACTCACTCACGCTGGGACCAGTGAGACACACTGATTCGTCTAACGGACAGAGCTTTAGGTTTTGGGAGGAAACCAGACATGGGGAGGACATGCAAAGTCCACACACACAATGACCTCAGCTAGGAATCCATTTTTTTTCTCATCAATATTATAAGGAAATTACATTGAACTTAAATGACATTATTCAAGGACCTGCTGTGTAAGCTTAAGAAATAGTAGAACCCCCCCTTACCCAGATACCTTGTTCCCTTAGGTATAATGAATTTAAAACTGTATTTGCATATTTACATCAAACACTTGTCACATAGCTGGGCTTTCTGTTTTGTGTAGCCAGAAGGATTTCATAACTTAATGAATAATCTAAACAACAACTGCCTATTTTACACTGATTTAGTTTCCTCTTTCCTCTGTGTACCCAGGTAGAAAAGGCTTGGACTATATGTTTGGTTTGAAATTTGAAAATCTCAGTCTTTCCCCAACCATCAAAAATATTTACCTCCCTCCTTTGTCTCACAATCATCTAAGCCGCCTTCTTGAATTGACTCCCACACCTGTTCATCATAGAAGGAAAAAAAAAGCAAATGCCATATAAAATCTCTCTTCTTCAACAAGGTCTTCTGTTTTGAAATACTGAAACAGTTCCTTTTCTATTACCTCACCAGCTGTGGCCTTTTATCTCCTAAAGGGAATAGCTGACGTCTTACCAAAGTCGTTGTGCTTACGGACGCCATAAATATCTCCTTTAAATCCTACATGATAAATTTCCCTCTGATTGGTAAAGCAGATACTGTAACGTGCAAAGGGGAGCGGGAGAGGCTTTGATGATGTTAAACTAAGCCCCTGGAGATATCCCAGCTCTTCCTCCAGAATTTTACTTTCCAACAACTGGAGTCAACAAATATGGTAGAAAATGTTGTCTGGCTTATCTACTCCATTATTTTTTTTTTAAACTGGTTTTTAATGATGGGCAACCTAAAATTTACTCACACAGAACACAAAACAGTTGAATTTGTTGAAAGTCCAAATGGGAATGTGCTTCTTGTACAAATCACAATATGCTTTCTAGACCACAACCTAAAAAGGAAAGAAAAAAATCCTGTGAATAAAAATAAAACAAGGACTTTCAGTTTTCTACATGCATTTGAAATGACTTTATCTCTGACTCATGTTCTACTTTATTTTTGATTCTTGGGAAGACCTGTTCCTATACTGTAATTTTTTTTTTAATGACAAGTTTCCATTTGTAACTATTAGTTGGTCTTTCCACAAAATTGATTTGCTGGAAAGGGCTGAGGAGAGAAAGAGCATTCCTGGATCAAATGGAACTGGTGAGTGTGGAAGTCCTTGAACTTGACCAAGCATTGTCAGTTCTCATAGTCTGATTAAAAAAAAACTAGATTATTCTGTGTGTTTTTCATGGTGCTTCTACTGTGAGTTTATTCAAATGGGAAAAAAACAAACAAGTAGACTGTAGTTGTAAGAGAAAAAAGGTGAAAATAAATTATTTTGGTTTTTTTTATTACTTGGAACTGTATTTATTGTAGGATATAGATTTAAGATAATTTTTTGTTTGTTTGTTTTATTTTATTTTTATTTATTTGTTGAGATGGAGTTTCACTCTTGTTGCCCAGGCTGTAGTGCAATGGCACAATCTTGGCTCACCACAACCTCCGCCTCCCTGGTTCAAGCAATTCTCCTGCCTCAGCCTCCCGAGTAGCTGGGATTACAGGCATGCACCACCACGCCCAGCTAATTTTGTATTTTTAGTAGAGACGGGGTTTCTCCATGTTGGTCAGGCTGGTCTCAAACTCCCAACCTCAGGTGATCCACCTGCCTAGGCCTCCCAAAGTGTACCACGCCCGGCCTTGTTTTATTTTTATAAGCAACAGACAGTCTTTATAATCTGTGGAATCAGGGTATAATATAAATAATAACATACCCAAAAGGTGAGCAAAGAGACATCCACCCTGACACTCAATCCTTTTGGTGCCAACCCCATAGGCAGCCAAGAAGCACTTTGACAATGAAGAGAAAGGAACTGAAGCTGGAAGATAAATGAAAGATAATTGGTAGCTTTGGGGCCGATACAGCAAAGAAGTTGAAAGTGTCTGCCTATTTATAGAAATGACTCATTTCTTTAAGTGGCCTAAACCCTATTACCAATTTAACTCATGTCTCCAACTCGCATATTTCCCTGGCCATCCCACCTTAAACAGAATAAGACAGACAAGTTATATTTCACTAAGCATTCGAATTTATTAAAGTCTGCACTTTGCTCAGACGAAGGGTTTGTGGTCTTGTCCGCTGCTCCTAGCTGGGAGTTGGAGTGTGTTGCTCAGTTAATATAGCATCTCCTCTGTATGTTCTCCTGTAACAACTGGACAGTGTTTTCCTTGGCCAGAGGGGCTGAGCTGTATTCACTGGCTCAAGGACTACAAGGTACCCAGTGGAATGTTTCATGTTTATTGGCTCTTAATGGACTACTACTGAGGACTTGAGGGAAACAAACTATAAGCCATTCATGCTCAGTCAAGCCTCCTTGGAGGAGGCTGAATTCCCCCTGTGATCCCTGCCACCCTGCTGATTCAACCGCCACTCAGACTGCCATCAGAGGTTACTGGCTCTAGACTGTAAGTTACAGGAAACCTTTCGGCCTCTACTTGGTTATTTATAGAAGAGTTTATAGGATTCTTCCACAACTCGAGGGAGGAAGATCAAACAAATGTCACCTCCTATTATCGTGGCAACTAAGTTCCACTCTGAAAATAGAAGCTGGAACTTTAACCTGTTAACTAGTAAAGCAGTCCACTGATGTGTTTATGTTTTAGCAATACTTTTTACATTAAAAAAAATTATTTCAAATCTGTACCACTCTCGGGAATCTTCCCTGATGAAGCCCACTCTTATTTGCACTCTTTGACACCTCTTTGCATTGCGCTAATGCTTTAATAATGGACTTCAAGTGCATGGAATTTGATTATTCATAATTATTTCTTTCTTTCCTTCCTTTATTTCCTCCTTCTTTTACTACTTCCCCCCACCCCCCCAACCGCCCCCGTCTCTCTCTGTCTCTCGGTCTCTCTCTCTCTCTCTCTTTCATCTTTCACAAATACTAACATAAAACTTACTATGTACCAGGCATTATTCTAAGATTTTCAACCTTCATAACAACCCTAGGAGGCTAAGTACTCTTATTAATTCCATTTTAAAGATGAGAAGAATTGATTTATATTGATTTATGATATACTATCATCACTGGTCTCATCATGACTCTTTTATTTTTTCATTTACCCGTTGTATTCCCTGGCTTATTACTTTTTTAGTGATAAAAGTCAACTACCCAACACAAGAATTTGAACATGAGCATTGTTTGCACCTATCTATTGAATCCTCCCCACCCCGTTACCCTGCTGCATAACTCTGACATGCTGAATTTTGTGTTTATATTATTTTCTTGCATTTTTTAAAAGATAATTTTAGCAAATATATGTTTGCTCAAAAATGTTATTGCTTATTAAGACTATCATGCTGTGATCATCTGAGAACCTGCTATCACTAAGCATCATATTATCACATATACCTGTAGTTCATTTATTTTCATTGTAATAAGTTATTCCAGATATACTACAATTTGTTTCCCTCTGGATAGGCATTTGCTATCTGCTCTTGTTATTATAAACACTACTTTTTTGAACACTTTTATATGTTTATCTGGGTGCACAAATGTAATAATTTCCTTTAGTATATACACCTAGAAAATTGTGGGGTCATAAGGTGTGTGAATATTAAACTTTAAAAGATAATGTCAAGTGGTTAACCAATTTATACCAGCACTATATAAGAAATCTGGTTGATCCATATGCTTTTCAATTTTGCTGTAGTTTAAATTCTTAATTATTGCCAATAAATTGACTATAGATATCCATTATCTCTTTGATAATATTGATTTGCTATTCTATATATTGATTTGCTCATCAATATTGCTATAAGACTCAAGATCCTTGCATATATTTTTAGCTGTATGTGTTTCTCCTTCTGTTTCTCCTCTGTAAAATGTTTATTGTTGATTTTTTTTTTTTTTTGGTCTATCAAGTGGTTTGGCCTTTCCTTATTATTTTATGAGTCTTTACATATGCTTGATACTAAACCTTTCTCAATTATATGTTCCAAATTTTTTCTCAGGTTGTAGCTTGCTTTTTCATCTTCTTCAAGAATTCTTCTGATGAACAGAATTTCTTAATTTTAATAGTCAAAAATCATAAATCTTTTCTTTTATGGTTTGTATTTTTTGCTCCTGTTTAAGAAATCCTTCCCTACCCCAAGATTGGAAAGATATCCACCTATAGTTTTCTACTAAGTATTTAAAATTTGCTTTTGACATTTAAGTCCCTAATCCATCTGGAGTTGATTTATGGGTATGGTGTAAGGGTGGGATCCAAATTCACTTTTTTTCCAAATGGACAACCAATTTTTCCAGCTCCTTTTATTGAATAATCCCTCTTTTCTCCACTGAAATGCCAGGCCACCTCTACCCTCATTAAAGTTCCACATATGCATGGATTTATTTCTGGGCTGTCTATTCTATCCCATTGTCCCTTTGTCTACACCTGCAGTGTGGTCTTCTGGTAAGAGCACTGTACTTAGTCAAAAGTACTGGTCATTTATAACCAAAGGGACTTTAGTAGGTCACATAACCATTCTGTTCAGTTTTCTCTTTCATAACACTTGGATAACAATTTCCTTCCTCAAAAGAATGCTGTGAAGACTAAAGGGAAATCTGTGATACAGTTTTCTAACCTATAAAATTCTTTGAAATATTTTAGGTTGTTTGTTTCATAAACATTCTCTAAGTGTTTCTTTCTTCTTCTTTTTTTTTTTTTTTTTTTTTTTTTGTCTTTCAGAAATCTTTTGGTTATTAGTAACAAAAAACCTGACTTGCACTGGCTTTAAAAATACGACTTAATGGCCCAAGTAACTTAAATATTCAGGTGGTAGGGCCCGCCTTGGGTGCGGCTTTAAATATTTTTTCCCTCCCTATTCCCTGATTCCTGCAATGTCACCTTCATTTTGAGACGTTATGATTCTAACGCGGCTGTCAGAGGCTTCTGGGGCTACACGAGTCGCTGTCCACATTCAGCTTTAAAACAACCCTCTCCAGATAGCTCCCAGAGAAGAAAGACGAAACTTTTTCCCCAGACATCCTGGCCAAAGTTCTCTGACTCATGTCGTGTAGGTTTCATCTGGGGCATGTGCTCCATCCTTCTCTAAGCATTGAGCAGACAGTTTGGGATCTGCGACTGAAGTTCCTTCTTCCAAAGCTTAGGAACTGTGTGCAGAGGGTTGAAAATTGGTTATTATCACTGAAAAGAAGCAGAGAATGAATGCTGGGGGATAGGGGGCAGCACCCATAGCAAATGGACATTACATTTTAATTTTAATTTTGAACAAAAGAACACACGTATATGGTGACAAATCAAGTAGTGCTGAAGAGTTTACATGGAGAAAAGCAACAGCCACTCTCACCAACACTGGTCTTACTCCAGGGGGAAAATATTTTTAACCCAGTCTGCACTGGACTCTCCCACTGGACTGCTGTCCTAACTCTTTAACAATTTAGACCTAATTTCTTTTTGAATTCAGCTTTATACATGCCAATGCACTTCTACTTCTCCATCCTTACAACTCACTCATTCCAAAGTTTGATAGTCATGCTGTTACTTTAAAATATTTTATTGTTTACCTTTGTGACTTTAAATAATATACTTGTATTTCTTTTCCCATCTATTTTGATTAGTATCTCAAGTTTCTTCTCCGAAGAATTTTAGCTAGCTTTTCCATCTCCTCTACCCAATCTTCGTGTCATGTGCATTTTGTCTTCTGCATTATCAAGATTGTGAACATTCATATTGTGTCCTCAACCATAAATAATACTTTCCTGCTCTGTACATATTACAAGTTGAAGTTTGCAAAAATTGTTCACCATCGGCTCAAGTTTTGTGCTAACATAATATTTCCTTTCCTGTGGGTCCAACATTACTCAAAGCAGGCCCCTACACTACTCCAAGTAAAATGTCCTTTTGCAGCAAGGTTAAATAGAATCTGTTCTATTGTATTTTTCCAATTATGCTTTTAATTTGTGTGTTATTTGCATAACAACTTTCTCCAACACATTTCATTTTTTGGACACCTACTTCATGTTTTTTTTTTTCTTTTGTCCTCCTACATGGAACTGGAATGTTTTCTCTTTAAGTCTGTTTTGTAGCAGTCATTTTGCAACTCCCCTTTTCTGCTGTCCTGTGTTGGAGCCATGATCCTCGGAACCTCATGTCTCCCATTTTTTGTTTCTTTCCTCCTGTTGCTTGACTGTATCTTCAATTAACTTCCTTAAAAGGCATGATTAAAAGGTAAACATTACCCTCCTTTGCCTGTCAGAAGAAAAAATTATTTTGTTCTCACACCTGATTGATATGTTGGCTCAGAAATTTGAGAGAACATTGCTTCATTTTCCTGTAATATCCAATTGTTCATGAGAAGTCTGACATTAATCTGATCCTTATTCCTTTACATATGGCTTGTTTTTCCTGTCCAGAAGACTTTATGAACATGCCTTGATCCTAGCCACATTATAATTTAATGAGAATATTTTATATTTCTGATTTTAAATTCATCTTGCTTAACAGTCAGTGAACCCCTTCAATCTGAATATTCTAGGAAGTTTCTTGTGACATTAAAAACCCATCCCCTTCCCCTATTTTCACCATTCATGTTTTAGGTGTCATACGTAGGTGAGTTTGGAACCTGCTTTGGTTTAAAATGTCTCCTCCAAAATTTATATTGTAATTTGATTGTCAGTGTGGCAGCATTAATAGGTGGGACCTTTAAGAGGTGATTAGGTCATGGGGTAAGAGTGGATTAAAGCTGTTATCGCTGTAGTAGGTTAGTTATCTCAGGAGTTCACCCCTTTTTTCCCTCTGTCTCCCATGCTCCCTTGTCTTTCCACTTTCCTTCATGGGATGACACAACAATAAGGCCCCCACCAGATGGCTGAGCAGATGCCAGTGCCATGCCCTTGGACATCCCGGTCTCCAGAACCATAAGCAAAATAAATTTCTTTTCTTTATAAATTACCCAGTCTGTAGTATTCTGTTATAGCAGCAGAAAGCAGACTAAGACAGGACCACCTGAATTGGTCTCTTGTTTTGTCTAAATTTTATTTAACCATACATACGATGGAATGCGCTAATCTTAAGTGTATATACATTTATACATTCACATAACCACTATCCAGATAAAGATATGGAATGCTTCCAGCATCTCAGAAGTCAATAACCTCATATTTCAAGGTATCATCAATTGGTTTTGCCTATTCTTGAACTTTTCATAAATGGAATTATACAGTATACACTCTTATTTGTCTGGCTTCTTTCACTTAACATAATGTCTGTGAGATTCATCTATGTGATTTAAAATATCAGTAGTTGGTTATTTTTTAAACTGCAGTATAATTTTCCATCTTCCACAATTATTAGACCTCCTGTTGGTGGACATGTTTCCAGTTTCGAGTTATTATGAAAAATGCAAATGTGATCATTCTTATATATGAGTTTTGAAGAATATATTACGTATTTCTTTTAGGTATCTATCTAAAAATGGAATTATTGGGTCTCTATGTTTAACTTTATAAGAAACTGTCAAACTTTTTTCCAAACTGTACCAATGTACACTCCTGCTATGATACTGTATGAGAATTCCAGTTGTTCAACCGCCTTACCAATATGAGTTACTGTCAGTCTTTCAGTCTTTTTAATTTTAGCCATTCCAGTGGGTGTAAATGGTACTTCATTATAGATTTGCTTTGTATTTTTCTAAACAGTAATGATGTTGAACCTTTTATATGTGTATGGCCCTTTGGATATCCTCTTTTATAAAATTTTCACTCAGGAGTTTTCTATGCATTTTTAAATTGAATTATATGCATTTTCTCATTGATTTGTAGAAGATTCTATATGTTCTGGACAGAAGTAATTTTTAGATGTATGTATTATAACTGTCTTCTTGCATGCTGTGGCTTGCCTTTTTTCTTAATGGTATTTTTACATTAACAGAATTGTTTAAATAAAAGAAGCCAGGCGTAGGAGCTGACACACCTGTTATCCCAGCACTTTGGGAGGCAGAGATGGGTGGATCACCTGAGGTCAGGAGTTTGAGACCAGCCTGGCCAACATGGTGAAACCCTGTCTCTACTAAAAGTACAAAAATTAGCCAGGTATGGTGGTAGGCATGCCTGAAGTCCCAGCTACTCAGGATGCTGAGGCAGGAAAATCACTTGAACCCAGGAGGCAGAGGTTTCAGTGAACAAAAATCATGCCATTGCACTCCAGCCTAGGTGACAGAGCAAGAGTCCCTCTAAAATAAATAAATAAATAAATATCTCCATGTTCTCAATCTTTTCATTTATGATTAGTGCCTATTTAAGAAATATTTGCTTACCCCCAAATTCATGAAGATATGCTTCTATATTTTCATCTAAAACCTTTATTTTTAGAAATTTTTTATATTTAGATTTACAAGCCATTGCACATTAATTTTTGTGTATGATGTGAGACAGGTGTCACTAGCATCACTTTGATTGAAAAGGCCACTTTCTCCACTAAATTGCAGTACCAGTGTTGCTGAAAATCCACTGACTATATATGTGTGGGCCTTTTTCTGGACTCTCTATACTATTCAATTTACCTACTTGTCTAGCCTTGCACCAATACCACACTCCCTTAATTACTGTTTTTACTGTGAATCTTAAAATCTTATTAAGTGTTGCCATTTCATCTTTTTTTTTTCAAAATTATCTTGGCATTTCTATGACTTTTATATTTCCATGTACACTTTAGAAAAAGCTTGTCAATTTCCACAAAGAAAAATTTATTGGTATTTGATCAGGATTGCATTGAATCTACAGTTCAGTTAGGGTAGACTTGAGATCTTAATAAAACTGAATTCCTAATCCATAAATATGGCAATATTTTTCTATTAATCTCCAATTACTTTAGACACATTGATTTTCTTTTAGCAATATTGTGTATTTTTAAGTCTTGCAAAATTTGTATTAAGTTTCTTTCTAGATATTTGATAATTGTACAGCTATTGTAAGTGGTAATTTAAATTTCTTTTTGTTTCCATTTATTTACCTCTAGTGCATAGAAATACTTGGATTGGATTTTGTATATGACCTTGCAGTCAGTGTTCTGGCAAGCTTCACTCATTATTCCTAGTGGCTTTTTTTGGCAGTTTAAAAATTGTCTACATTTCTAATCACTTCATCTGTGAATCTTTTTCTGTCTCTTTTGCTTATTTACTGGGTGATTTCCTTAGCTTTATTTTCCATGAACTTTTAGCTTTTGTTTTTAACTTTGGGACCCTATCACTTCTCTTTGAAAGCTCTTTCTCATCCTTTGATTTTTTTTTTTTTTAGAACATCTTGCTCTTGTTTTGTGAATGCAATGAAACCTCAAATTACTCAAGTTATATTATTCTTATGTTGCTTTTTTCTGATTTTTCCTCTATAATTTTTATGTATTTTTTTTAAAATCTCTTTCATGCCACTTTTTTATATACCTAGTAATCCTTACTTGTTTATTTATATTTAAGAAATAACTGCTTGGCTAATAAGGATCTCCTCTGCTGCTATGTCTCTTTTGCCTTCAGTCTCTCTTTTGGATGAGAATATTCCTGGCTGCCAGCAAGAGACAGAGCAGAACATGTCAGCTGGTCAGCTTTCCTCTGCTTCAGTGAAGAAGGCAAAGCTCTCAGACTGTTGCCCTTTCTTCTGTAAGAATGTAATGAGAAGGACTTAAACCTGTGGTGCCAACATCTACACTAGGCATATTTCAAATACCTCATTCAATTTCCTTAGCAATGGCAGCCTCACTGCCTGTGCCAGGTAGGGGAGATTGGGAGCAACTATTCCTTATGAACATTCGTTTAGGGAATCCTCTTGTGTTTTCCTCATTTCTAACAGTTTGATCTCTCAAACATATGTACGGCCATTTCTCTGAAGCTCCCTTGTAGCATGTTCTGAGCAGTGGCTCTCATGCACTGTCTTCCCTCAACATGCTCTACTTAATGTGCTTTCATAGGTATGTTTATTACCTGCCGGTCTCTAACCTCCTTATCTATCTTACTTGCTTTGCTTTTTGTGTCTGTTCTTATATACATACTAGTATATATTTGTGTGTGTCTGTGTGAACACACACAAGTATATATATGCATATATATAATGCATATTTTATATATGTAAAAGTATATATGAGGAATAAAACAATATACAGATTTTATATATGTGTGTCTATGTACATATGTGTATATATATGTATATATGTGTAATATTTTTTATTGGCTACTTGAGAAGAACAAAAGGGTAACATAAATCTGCTATCTTGAAGCAGAGTCCTGAATTTTTTTTTTTTTTTTGCACAGTACACAGTCAAACTACACGTTTACTCTTCTTAACATTGGAATCCTGTTGCTTTAAAATAATTATTATTGAGGTTTATCATTGTTGTTAGACAATTCTACATGGATCTCATGTTTATGCACAAGGATATTTGTCTAATGAAGAGCCTTGGAAAATAGAGATAGTCTTCTTCTGGAGAAATGGACAGATTTGTTTGCTGTCCAAGATAATAAAGAGAATGCTTATCACCAGGGCAAAAGTTAGGAAGATTTACTAGCCACCTATTATAAAAGATTGGGATTTTCTAAGCTCAATCCCTCAAGGTAACCTTCAAGTGGACAGCATCTCCCTGGACTGTTCTGCATCTCTCAGGGGGACTTCAGGGGCAAGGAGAATCACACAAATATGAAGCTATCTGCTGTGTCATGTGTAATAAAGTTCTTTGTCTCTGACCCGAGAAACTTGTGTCTTCTACCAGAATTCATGATATTTACCTCAGGCTAACTAGTTAGTTTGCAAACAGAGTGCAATTTAAGGAGTATATATTGTATACAGGACAGAATATAGAAGGTGGAATTAGTGGTTTCAACTTGTATTATACTAAATCTTGGTATCTTGGCTAGTCTCAAAGATACTAAGATTTAGTATAAAACAAGTTGAAACCACTAATTCCACATTCTAAACTTTGGTTGCTATCATTTTGTTTGATCTTGAGAATTTATTGTAACCTTGACATTCACATTCAATCTCTTTTACAGTCATTTTAGAAGGTCTCTAGAGAAATTAGAACTAAACAGATATATTCAACCTACCATTATTAACTGAAGTCCTACATAAATGCTGTAAAGTTTACATCTTAAACTACCAAAAATGGAAATAGAATCTGTTAAAAATGTTATTATTTCAAGCCATGGAAGCTGAGGATGTGTGCAGAGAAAGACTTTTTTTTTTTTAACTCTACATTTTTCACACTTCTGTGAAGCTTCGGTGTTCTTGTCACTTACTGACATTACTTTAGCCTGTACATTGTTGCTTAAACTCATACAAACTAGTTTAAAATGATAGTATTTAAGGAAAAAAATTGAAAGCATGGGAACAAAAACCAAAAAACTAAATATGTTAAAAGTGGTTTTGTCTGAGTGAAGGAAATAACTTGGGGTGATATTTTCCTATAGTTTTCCAAATTTTTCTATATGCATAGTTTTCAATCATAAAATGTTACAAATTTAATTTTAAGAGTGGGACAGTAAAGAAGAGCCAATTATAAAAAAATCAACCTGAGATCAAAAACCCAACTAAACCAATGTCTAGGGAATTTAAAATGGTTAATTCAGGCAAAGACCAATTTCCTGCACCATCTTGCCCTCTAACACTTAAATGAAAATTTGTGTTTGCAATATTGACATGAAGGCTCTAAAAATCCTCAGACAACAAAGAAAGATATAGCTATGCTTGCAACATGGGAATTTGCTAAGGGCGTTTTATAAGGATTATTCAAAAAGTGTTGAAATAACGATTTTCTGACTAACCTGCAATTAACCACAACATTAAGTTAACCCAAATGTTGCAGTTCCTTCAAAGTTCTGCATAATTACTATCTTCTCACTGTTTCATACTTATATCCCCAGGATTTTTTTCCTAGGGAGTTATTCTATATATTAAATAACCAAACACAGCCCAGGCATTCAAAGCTGAACTTCTTTCCGTAATTAAAAAAGTACTTTAAAAAGCCAACTTCTTTCTGTACTTAGAATAACACTATCGGATCTGGCTACCTGGGCATCTGGCAGAGGACACGTCCCACTGTCCTGGGGTCATTGAATTACTGTGGCCCCAGGAGGTACATTTTTCTTTCTATCATTTTGGAATTCTGATTTTTTAAATTTAAAATTAATTTATTGCTTCAAAAGCACCAGTGATATTCTTGTATATCTCTGTCCCAATCAAAATCTTAATATGTGAATAACACTATGCAAGACACAACAGAGGACATAAAGAAGAAAACAAATTCTATCTTTAAGAAGCTTACCATTCAGAAGGAGAAAACAGATGTAAATATAGCAAACCATAAAAAAAAGCACGCTGAAGGCCGGGAGCAGTGGCTCACGCCTGTAATTCCAGCACTTTGGGAGGCTGAGGTGGGAGGATCACGAGGTCAGAAGATCGAGGTCATCCTGGCTGACACAGTGAAACCCTGTCTCTATCAAAAATACAAAAAATTAGCCAGGCCTGGTGGCACGTGCCTGTAATCCCAGCTACTTGGGAGGCTGAGGCAGGAGAATCTCTTGAACCCAGGAGGCAGAGGTTGCATTCAGCTGAGATGGCGCCACTGCACTCCAGCCTGGGGAACAGAGCAAGACTCCGTCTCCAAAAGAAAAAAAAAAAAAAAAAAGCACGCTGATGAATTGCAATAGGACCCTCACGCAGGAGGAGGAACTGTGTGGGACGGCAGAGTGTAAATGCCCAGGGGAATCAGAACATACAGTCAGGAATTTGAACTATACCCAGCTTTTTGTGCAATGGTGATAAAGGCTCCAGCTTGAGACTAAAAGAGATTCAGATGTGTCTAGGGACATCTGGCAAAAAAAGCAGTGTCAGCCCCCAGAATCTTGTCTGCATAAAGACTGAGAAAGTTTCTGGAAGAGGACTGGTCCTGACAGACGAACGATCCAGGAAAGATTAGGTTGACTCAGTAAAAAAGTCTATGTCATGGGATGAGGAAGATAATTCTGAACACAGCAAGTCTGAGATTCATCCCTCCCTTAACTCCAGTTCAGCTTAGTCTGAGTATGATGGGAAGCAGAGAGTTCGAAGTAAATGCTGAAGTGGTTTTACTTTGTGACATAAGCAACTCTGCATTGGAATTCCCTCTAGCAGAACTTAACAGAAAGAAAAAGTCTCCCCTGACCACTTTTCCATAGGGTATACATCATCACACAGCTTTGGTGCCCTGAAGTCACAGCACGGTGCCTGGCAGAGCTGGCACTGTGTCTGCCATGCCTTGCCAACTGCCTGAGGGTGGTCAGTCAGGAGAAAATGCCATGCCTTATGGATCAATCACAGAGACAAGGTACCTGACAATGGCATAGAGGCAGCATCTGGAGCAGGCTTTTAAACCCAGCACAGCATTAGCAGCAGCCAGGGAGAGACTGCTGAACCAGTCAACTGTCAAGCCTGGAATAGCAGAAATGTACCAGCCATGCCCAGTAGAGCAGCAACAACCCCAGCTTAAAAACAGCTGTGTCCCACAACATAAGATCCAACTTATCTGTGGCCATATGAGAATGTAGAGAAAACCCGTCTGTAGGGTAAAAACTTCCCGGGGTTGAGGGGACCTGTGTCAGCGTAAGAGGACATATGATAGTGACATTTGAGTCTTTAATGTTAGCATGCCCCACAATATCTGCAGGAAGGAGAGATCTTGAGAAATCTGGGCTATAAAATTAGTCATTTCTCAATGCAAGTATAAGAAAGACAGCCTTTGGCTTTGGTGTTCAATATTAGGTTTATAACAAAGCCAAAAATAACATTAGGCATGTGTACAGAAATAGTGTCTTAATGCCCCATGTTGATTATCTATTCTATAAGGAGCCTTAGAGAATCACAATACTAAGATGTTACAATGATAGAAATCAAGTAGACCAGCCCTCTGATGTTCAAATATGAGCGTGAGACTCAGAAGAAAGCAAGCCAAGCACTGACTGGTGGTGGAACAGGAAGAAGAACAGAAATCTTCTGACTTTCAGCCCAGGGATCTTTGCATGACACTATAAGGAATCAGGGAGACCTAAGGAGAAATAATAAGCCTGACCATTTGATTCCAGAAAGTGTTAGCAAATAACTTATCTTCAGCCATTCTATACAAATAAAAACAAAGTGGTGAATTTGTGTAAGAATGGTTGAGATGCTCTTTCCTGGAATGTGAATGTGTTTATATATACATTTCTATTAATTTGGAAATGTAAATGCCAGGACTGATTTCTGGAATAATGCCTTAAAAATTAGAAACACCATTAGAATTAGATTCAGAACAGAAAAAGTTTGCACAACGTTTTGTTTTCTCTGAGGAATGGATGAAGAAAACATTGGGGGGGGCAGTGAAGAACGGAGGCGCGCAAGCAAAAACAAGAACCAGAATGAGGAACGAAAATAGAAGAGGAAGTAAGTAGAGGAGAAAGAGCCACATGAGAAGCCTGGAGTGTCTACTTGAATGAGATGGATGGGTAGAACTCCATTCAGAGGACACTGAACGTGAAGTTCATCTGTTTTAACTGGTGTGATTTACTTGACATAAGTGACAGCCCGAAACGGAAATAATAATCATCTGTCAAACAATTCGTTTGACTGTTTCTTGACTGTCCTACATGTTGTTTTCTTTTTTTAACCTAACCTGCCTGTTTCCTTGACCAGTCAAGTCAAAACAGACAACCCGATGTGTACATGTTAACACAGGCTCTCTCTTGAGTTAATGGCTCAGAAGTCTGAGTCATTGCCCTGAGAACCCTAGATTCTAACTATTCTCTTCTTCCAAATTAGAATGGGATGGCCTCTGTTTATATTTTCATTAAATGGAACCATATGATTGCAACCTTGCCGCTGGGGGTTGTTAGCAGAGAATTTATTAGCATGAGCCAGTATCCTTGACTGCAGGGCTGCTTCGGTTGCTGGAGTACACCCTTGATTTGCTATTTTTCCTCAAGAGTTCCACTTCAGTGGGTTTCTCCTAGGGGCCTGTGTCTGTATATTGAAGGAGAAAAGAAAAATGAATATGTCCTTTATATGATCCAGCTGTCTCTGCTACTCCAACCCTCTCTGCCTCATTATCAGAGCTTTCCACATGAAGTCTGAAGTCCCCACAAGGGAAACGTAAAAGATTCGCTTTCACTTATCCTGTGAAAATATAATGGACATATTCCTGGGAATTGGCAGTGGCTTACTAGGTCTCTGGTCTTTTTTCACATGTAATAATCAAGTTAGAAATTTTCTTAAGGTGTCTTCCTTTTACTTAAAAGGTTGTCTCCTCTGAACTGTCATATAGCCTTTGAGGCCCAGCCTAGATGCCACCACCTCCATGATGTTCTCCTTGATTCTTCCCACCCCATCTGAAAATCCACACTTTTTGGATTTGTGTTTCCCTTCTCTGTGTCCTTAGACTCCACTTCTCCATTCCCTGCTTTGTATCATGCTGATGGCATCTACAAATGTGTCAGCTCCCTGATGCTGGCAATTATGTTTTAACCATCATCATGTTTGTAATAGAGTAATGAATGTTAACTCAAAATGAACTGGCAGAAGGCTAATAGGAAAAGCCTGAGGATGAGGCAAGGCGAAAGGAGGGAGGGGTTATTGGTAGTTGAAAAGAATGTAGAGGGAGAAAGAAGAAAAGACAAGATTGTTCGGTATTACCATGGAAGAGGCTACAGGGTGGTGGGAGGAGCTTGCAGGATAAGACAAGGGGAAGCTCAGAAGGAGGATCACTAAGATGAAGACAGAACAGAAAGTGGTCAGAAGTCAGTGAAGTGCTGCAGTTGGAGTAAATGCTGCCATAATGGTGTGGACAGTAGTTCCTTCCTTGTGGGAGGGGGAGAAAGGTGAGGAGGGCAGGGAAGAGCAATCATCTCATCCCAGGCTACCTCGCCTTCCCATTTCTTCCAGAAGTATGCCTTGTTCCCCAGGCTTTCCAGCCTCTGTGACACCTCGTTATTCTGTCACCAGTCCTCATGCAGAGGTTTAAGCCTATTCTTCTCTCCATAGCTCCAGCACCAGAGGAATTCTGAGATTAAATTCCCCAAGTCTGCTCCGTCTTTCAGGTGTAAATAAAACATGATTGTCCTTAGCTTACAAAAGTGTACAGTTAACATGTATGTATGGTCTTGTTTTTCATCTATGTTTATATATATATATATATATATACACACACACACACACACACACATACACACACGTACATAGAGGGGTGAGATTTTTGACTTTCTATATCCCTGCTGTTATAATCAGGTAATCAAATTCACTATGAAACCTCAGAAAGGATGTTGAGTCTTCAATAACACTAGGAAGGAAGATGTGCTGTTCAGAAGTAAGAAGTGTTGACAGTGTAAACAACAGGCCAATCCCTGGAGTCCTAGGAAGAAAATAAAAAGATAACAAAGAGCGGCCTGTACCAAGAAATCGTCTTTGAGGGTTTATATGGAATAAAAGGTCTTCCCATCCTAAAGGAGCCATTCCTTAATCCCACCCCTCAGTAGTCTCTGTTCTTACTACTTCATTGCCTCCTAACCTCCCAACCACTTTCCCAAAATGGGAACCACAACCTGGAATTTGGATTGTGAGTAGTCCCTGATCCTCTTGCTGACAAGGTTTAGGAAGGAAACAGGGAGGATCTGTGATTTTGTTCTTTCAGTAGAAGGTGAAAGTAGTTTTTTAAGATATTTCATAGGCATTGTCTTATCTGAGGCTTGCAACAATAACCCAGTGAAGACAAAAAGCAACTTTTATAATCTGCCCTTCTCCATTCAGTTAAAGAAACTCAGAACTAAAAAGAGTTCTGAGAATTTTCTAAAATCACTCAACTAGTGAGGAGCCAGCCTGGCCTTCTACTACCAAAGGTAGTGATGCTTTCACCACCTCTTCCTACTTCTTGGTTCACTGATGATGGTTCTATGCTATTAAGATGGAAACTATTTATTGGGTACATTATGGGTCCAACAGGCTTTTGTGAACTGGGCTGACCTGGGGAAGTAACCATCAAACATGACTTTGTTTCATTGGAAAAATTTGTTCTGGGTTCTAAACAGCTGATTTACATACAATATTTTAGTACACAGCTCATTTTAAATTGAGGACTGCCTGTACTAAGCTTCTAACTTCTAAGGATAGAAAGATAGTCCCTTTTATTTTTCCTGTTCTGCTTTTGGAAACTACCAACAAGGGTGCCAATTAGCACCAGATGGGACAGGGACTGTGTGATGTGGAACTCCGACCACTGGGAACTGGAACAAGTCCACTAATGTATTAAGCAATCGAAGAGCCAGAAGTTGGGCAGGCTTCAAATTTGGCACAATGTAAAGTTCGGATCTGTAAAGGCCCAGCTGTAAACACAGAATCAGTCCCTTCTCTACTCACTGCCTATGAAGACTAGCAAGGGGAATGGGAATTTAGAACTCTAATACCTTCAAGCCTGTAGACTTTTATTTGCATATTGCCTTTCATTCTGTGTCTTTTCTCCATTTTGAACTTGAGTAAATCTTTATGGAATAATTAAGAGGAGGTGTAAATGCTTGTTTATCTTGGAAACTTGGATTTTAAGTCTATAATTCTTACTTAGCTGCCTTTACTTTCTGGATATCTTGATTTTTTAAATTATAACTTTGCATATGTCCAAAGTCAAAGTTAAGAGTAGAAATGAAACATCAGGTTAACTCAAACTCAAAGGTAATTGAGATTTAAATGGTATGTGTTTACTAAAAACATAGATAAGTGAAGCAACATGGGAATTTCTATCGATATTATTCAGATAAATGTCTATTTTCTTCTCCTCGTTTAGCCAGCCACATGCCTTCAATGCAAATTCAGCTTGCTGAGTTTTGTCATTTACCACTCATGCTGTAATACATTAGCTTTCCCAGGCAGTGATCTAAATCACCTTGGAGACAGTTGAACACAAGATAAATTGAACACAGTTTTGCCTCAGCTTCATACAGCCTGTATTTAATAGAAATGAAGTTAGGTTTTGCCTATAAAATTAGTGTCTTAGATCTGAGCACTACTTTCCAAATTTTTTTCTTATTATGGCACATATGGAAAATGATATTATTTAGTAGTGCTCACTGGTCTAAAGAGATAGATAAGGTAGCTCATGGCTAGGGAAAAGTGACTGAGGGCTCGAGGTACCCCAGATTCTGCCCAGCCAAAATAGGGCTGGGGGATCAATACCTCAACACACCTGGATTAGTAGTACAATGTGTTCACATCTACCACTGGGAACACCAGATTGGAAGCTCTGGAGTAAAAGATATTTAAGCACTGTTTGGAGATTCTATGACTTCTTTATAGTATAATTTACTGGGACTTGACCACTGATGTGTGATTTAGATATTATGGTTCAAACCCTTCTAAATCATAAACTGATCCCAGAATGTTTGACTCTTGGTTAACAGCATGGAAAGGCCCCTAATGCTGGGATGACCAACTGTCCCAATTTGAGCAAGAATGAGGGGTTTCCCATGACATGAGACTGTCAGTGCTAAAACCAGGGCAGTCCTGTATAAACCAGGGCAGTTATCTCCTACCTACACTGTATTAAAATCCTTTATTAAGGAAACAAAGAAAAGAGAATCCAGGGTTTCTGCTTTCAGGGCTTGATGTTTGTTGTAGTCTTTCTTTCCCGGCCATTGGAACCAGAGGCAGCACCCCTGTGAATTGGTCATAGAGTCCAGGTCATCTATGGTTTAAAAAGCAGAAGGCTATGATTTTTCTTATAAAATGTTTTCCTTTGTAGAGTTGTTTTTGCCAGTTCCAAGAGGAAATAGTGGGCTGAAATCAAGGGGCATGACTGGATGACTAGTACTAAGCAAATGATTCGTGCAAAGATTTCATTGGAAACATTCAGACTCATAACAATAGTAGTTCTGACATGACTACCTCTTGCCTGAGAAACTCATAAACATGGCCTCTAGGCTATATTTTTTTTTTCAGCAGCTGCTGGTTCTTTAATTTAATTATAAGTTACAAGTAAGCTTCTTAAAGAGGCAATGTGTGTACCAAACAGTGTTCAGAGGACACTCTGTTCACAAATTTTATGACAGTCAGCACTGTTGGAATTACATGTTCTAATATGAGATGGGTGGACTGGTGTGGGAGAAATAAGAGCCACCATTCTCCTCCTCCCCCACCCAGACTTAAACCAAAATTGTTTTTGAGGTTCAAAAATATTCACATGACAGCTTTCTATGTTTGGCTGGAGCAGACTAAACTGCAATGCCAAGAAAATGGTTCCTTCTATCTTTAATTCTAATACAGATGTCACAGGACCTGAGAGGTGCCTCAGTGCTGGGTCCTCCCTCTCACGCAGAGCTCCTGTTTCATTGTGAATATTTATTATGCACTTACTTATGTACACAGAACTAGGCTTTGCACTAAATGAGAACGTGTAAGGTAACAATCTTTGCCCTCAATGTACACACCATGTCTTGAGGGAAAAGCCATCAAAGCAAGTAAGTAATTTTTACACAAAGCAGAATAAAAGAAAGAATAGAAATGTAAAAACATAAAAAAGGAAGAAATGGCATGTGAGCTGGTGGCATTTGGCAGGGTTCGCCATGTCAGTGAAAGGGGTGAAATTTGAAGTTCTAGAAACACACAACAGGAAGTTTTTTTCTCTTGCCATTACCCACCAAGGCTAACATACTCTTGCTTCTCTGAGATCCATGTCACACAGAAGCTCTCTTTTCTGAATGAACGTTGACTTTGAAGTCAGACAGATTTCAGTTTGAATTCCATCTCTGTCAGGCATAAACTGTGTAACTCTGGGAAAATTAGTGTCTCTAAATTGATTTTCTACATTATAAAAGAGAATAACCAAAACCAGCTTTATAAATGTAGAAGAGGTAAGATATGTAAAATTGCCTCATACAGATCTTCTACAATTGGGCAGTTTATGACAGAGAGGGAGAACTACATGTAGTGGGAAGACTTGTACTGTACTCTCTCATGGTGTATAATAGCCCCCAGCTCTTTCATTATTAGAGAAACCAACAATACATTTTAAGCTTACGGTAAATTAGATTCATTAGAATCTCAGATTCTAAGAATGAAATCCTTAGAATTGAATTAGACTCATTGTTTTCATATTAATGTCTTTTTCTACAGGAGATGGTGGAGTTAAAGATGCATGAGGGAAGGAAGGTAGAAGATGTGTAAGTATGTGGACAGCCAAAACCTGACAAAAAAGAATGAATATACTTCAGAAGAAAATGCATATTTCATGTCCTATCATCCAGTAAAAACTAGTACATATTTCTCTTTTACATGTGTTTTATTATATCTTTGGTTACTGATATTGGTCAAATGTAAACAAAATACTCATTGGATATACCAAGCATCACTTACAATGATGCAGCTTTATTCTTGTAGAGAAATTGTTGGAGGGAATTGCAATACAGTTTTGCAATGTGTGTAACATTTTGGCACATACTAGTGAATATATTCCAGATATTAATTTAAGACTCTAATATGAGGAGACCAACTTAGGTAACCCAGTGGTTCAGGGTCAGCAGGTTGGATGTGATTATCTCCAAAAGTCAACTCCCCTCTCCCGCCTGCTTTAGCCATCTTTTCCACTGTTTATTTCTTCTTACCATTAGTAATATTTTTTTCCTAATACCTATTTCAGCTTTTCTTCCTCAACAACTAGCTGTCTTCAGTAAAGGAAAAAAACCACACTCCCTTTTAAACTACAAAGATAGAATCTTTACCCCACTTTTAGACTCAAATAAGAAGAGGAGCCCTAGAAGGAGTAGAGCTTGGTAGAGGACAGAAGAGGTGCAGAGGAAGAAAACAGAAGGGCAAGCATGGTCTCTGTTTTCCTCCTTTTCTTGGCCCACATACTATTTTCTCCTCCAAGTCCCTGACTAATTACAAATTCACTGTGGGAGGCTGTTGTGCGTTCCACCTGGTTTCCATTGCACGGGAAGGAGATCAGTGCCCAAAACACATTTCAGTGCCTGACATGGAAATGCCAAGAGTTGAGATACCCTGCTGAGCAATATTGATAGATAAGCAACAAGTCACATCTCTATCAAATCATTTTTTTTAAAATATCTACATCAATTTCCTTTTGCTAGATGAGTCAAATGCTTACAACTCTAGTTCTTTCATACTTGGCAGAGTAACACTACATTTTTTTTTTCTGGTTAAAAATCCTGTGATCTTCAGCAAATTTGCTTGTTCTATCACTGGCTCCATTTCTTTGGGATTTTTCTCAAAATGATCACAATGTTCATTGCCCTCAGTTTCAATGTTGGGTACAATAGGTCTATTATTTTTATGCAATGCTAGAATTTCTTTTTAAAAACTTCTGGGAAATTAACTACTGAATACATCAAATATGTGGAGAAGGTAACCTACATCCATTCATTCGTTTATTCATTTAGACAATAATAGTTAGTTCCTACTATGTAATCAGCACCGTATGGGCAGTGGGGATACAGCAATGAAGGAAAAGAAAAAAAATTAAAAGACAAAATTCTCTGTATCATGAATTTTATGATAAATATTCTGTGACAAGAGAGACAAAATACATAACATAATAAACAATTGTATTACATAATATGTCAGAGAACAATACTTAGGATAACAGAGATGAAAGGTGCTGGATGACAAGAGTATGATTTTATACAGAACGATCATTGGTATCTGAGAAGGTGATATTGAGGAAAGAATTAAAAGAGGTTAAAGAGCAAACCAAATGGATAGAAAGGAATACTACTACAGGCAAAGACCCTGAAGTGGAACATGGTTATGAGATGATACCAGTTGCACTGCCTGACCATATTGTCTTGGGCTGTATGGAGTCAGAAACATGATTTTACCATAGCACTTGAAAATCAAGCTAATAAAACATGTTCAAATAAAATATTACTCTATTTCCTTCGTGTTAGGCTCAGAAAAATTTTACACTAAGTGAGATCAGCGTTCCCTCCTTTCAGACTTATCCGTTGGTACTACAAAACACTGTAAACAATATAACTACAGAGCAAGTGTTATCATTGTTCAAAAACACGAATGTTGTTTTCCATTGTAATATAATGAATACACACTGAGTTGTTTGCTTTTGGAAAAAAGTAAATGTTGGAATACATTCTATAAACATGGTTTAAGTTATGTTATAAAGTTACATTTTATAGGCAGTTTTACTGGTCTTATAGCCATCAGCCAAAAGTCTCAGGTGCTTAGGTCGGTGGAAAAATAAGCTACTGTCTGTAGAGTTTTCAATAAAACAGTCAAAAAAGAGGTTGATGTTAAAGAAAAACTAACATAGAAACTAATATTATTTTAGAGATCCATTTTTTTCTGTTTTACTTTATATTATTCACATTAAAATACTTTATAGGTTTATTTTTCTCAAAGGATTTAGGTTTTTTCCAAAACGTCAACTCAGTCTTCAAAGTTGGGTTTAAATTAAGATTGAGAAAAATATTTTTTAAACTCTTGTAATTTCTAATTATTTTTAATCATGTCTTTGACATTTTGCTTATCTATATTTAAAAAAAACTCAATTCATCCACCTAACAAAAAACTACTTGTACCCAAAAGCTATTGAAATAAAATTTTCTTTAAAAATCTCAAAAAAGACATTAACAATAGCGGAAAGGGACTCTTGAATCACCAACGAAGGAAAACTCACATTTTCAAAGGAGGCTACAAGTAAAACTGATATAGTCATCTTTTTCCAAAACATAGCAGGAGAATAAATTGCAAATAATTAAATTGGGTTTCTAGGCTGAATGATAACTTTTGAGAGCTGACATCTGATCACTGAGCTCACCTATTCAAATAAACGTAGTATTAGTTGGTCTGTTTTTCTTTCATTATATTTAAAGCTAGGAAAATCTAGATGGAATAACCAGTCTCTCTCACTGACAACTTTGTATTTTTCTGCTGCAAAGGAGCTCAATTTTCTTTACTCATTTTTTCTGTGTTTAAACAAACTCTAAATAAACTTTATATTTTTAAACATTTACGTACACACACCCTTATACACCTAACCCAAGAGAAGATAAGGTTAAATTTTAGTAACCTGAAGTTCTTCATTGATGCCAACATGGAATGCCTCCTTCTTCTCCCACAGCAATGTCACGAGGAGAATGACAGCCTCCACATGATCTGTCCCGAAAGTCTTCTCATCCCTCCACTTCATGAGCCTTACTCCTCTGAGTACCATGTTCTTAAAGTTTCACAAGGGAGCTGGCTCATTTGCTGAAGGAAATGCACACAAGCATGACATTAGCATGTCACTTTTAACACGATAATCCTCACTAGGGCTTCTCTGGGACAATTACCAAAATGTTCTCCAAGAATAAAGCAGGAAGATCCTGAGAGCAGATTGGAGAGTGTGATGACTGAACCAGTAAAATCATGCTAGAGAAAGAGGATCAAAGAGAAAAGAACACATCAACAGCAAACACTCTCATTCACTTAGACCAATCATCATGGAGGCTGAAGGACTTTCTGGGTTTGGTCTCAAAGAAGACTGGAGAAATTAAGGCTGATAAGCACCTGTTTTAGCTAACGAGATACAAACTTGTAAAAATGTTAAACCAAAAAAAAAAAAAAAAAATGAGTCTTCCTCCACCACAACCCCAGGCCACATTCACAAAAATAACTACTGTTCACTGTAACAGTAGCTACATTTATAGAATATTGGTATTCTATGCCTATACAAAAAGGACATATGTTTGTGTGTGTAAAACATACAAGATACATAAATAAATATATATAATTCACGTATATGGGTTCCTATATATTCATCTGCTATCTATCTATCTATCTATCTATCTATCATCTATCTATCTATCTATCTATCTATCTATCTATCTATCTATCATCTATCTATCTATCTATCATCTATCTATCTGTAGATGTAAAGTATACCCATACTACCCATTGCTGGTGTTATTCTAAAATGACTATCTCAGAGTTTGTACACATTCTTCTGTGAATCATCTGTACTGCACTGGGAGGATTGATGGAGAGGGAAAAGTTATCTAAAATAAGAGCAAATACAGAATTGGGTTTTTCTCCCTTGGAAAGGGACTGGAGAAATTAATATTGAGAAAATTTCAGAGGACATGATTTCTTAAGACATAGAAAGTAAAAGCATATATCAGGGGAGAGGAGCAAAACTAACATCTGTGGCTTAGAAATGAAATTGTGGCCTTTGCTGATCTCTCTACTGCTCAGGATGCAGGCACATCACCAAAAACAAGAGATCCAGACTTCCAGGAGTGAAACAACAGAAAACAACCAGTGGCTCACTGTGACACTGGAAATGGCTGTGAAGAACACAGAATGCTGAGAGTCAACTGTCCAATGGATGAACATGAGAAAGAACTAAGACAACCCCTCAATTTTCTAAATATGCCAAAGGAAAGCCTCCCTTGGGGAATGGCTGATGCTTGGAATATAGATGGCATGTATAATCATTTAGTTTACAAATTGGGGTCAGTTTGACATTATATGATAAGCTGTAAGGAGAAGAAATCTTCTTACCTCTCTACATTCCTAATTTGGCTATAAATGTGGTGTGCTGCAGGCAAGTCACATTGGCACATGAGAGCAGACTGTTAAATTCTCAGAAATTTTGTAAACCAGTTGTTAAACACAGGCATCATTAAAAATTAAAGTATATAAACTTTCAAATAAATAAATTTTATCAAAAACAAAAATATATTTGTCAAAACTCAACATGTCCTAATTATTATCATTTTACTATCATCTATGCTCTTGAAGTTATTTTTATCTATTCTATGGGCATAATGGAAACAATATGTCCAGCTCACTTTCCAACTTTTCCCTTAGTTGCATCACACTGATAGCTTGAGACAGGCTAAGGTAGAGGTATTAATACCACAAAAATTGGCAAACACTACAAATCAGGACTTCATTTGTTTTGTTGACTGTCTACACCACTAGTTCTCAACCAAGGTGATGTTTGCCCCTCCAATGCCTAACATTTGGCAATGTCTTGATAAATTTTTGGTTCTTCCAACTGGGGATTACTACTAGTATCTAGTGGGTAGAGGCCATGGATGCTGCTAAATACCCTATAATTCACAGGATAACTGTATTAGTCTGTTCTCACATTGCTAATAAAGACACACCTGAGACTGGGTTATTTATAAAGGAAAGAGGCTTAATTGATTCACCATTTCATATGGCTGAGAGACCTCACAATCATGGAAGAAGGTGAGTGAGGAGCAAAGTCACATCTTACATGGCTGCAGGCAAGGCAGTGTGCGCAGGGGAACTCCCAGTTATAAAACCATCAGATCTCATGAGACTTATTCCCTACCACGAGCACAGTATAGGGTAAACTGCCCTTATGATTCAATTATCTCCATCTGGCCCTGCCCTTGACACATGGGGATTATTACAATTCAAGGTGAGATTTGGGTGGGAACACAGACAAACCATATCAACAACCTCCCATAACAAAGAATTATTCAGCCCCAAATGGCAGTAGGGCTAAGGTTGAGAAATGCTGGTCTAGACCTAATAAAGTAATATGGAAAATATTAATAGTGGAGATTAAAGTATCATATCTGTACTGGTTACATTGGCCTATGTCTGCCCTCCTTTCCTATCATCACAGACAACTTTAGCTAGCCTTCTGTCTTCAGAATTTTCCAGGCAAAGGCAGGTATAACTTCCTCAATTCTCAAATATCCCCAAGCCTAACAGAACCCACCTCAGGTGATCTGGAGTGATCTCTCACCATGCTTCACTCCTGTACCACAATAGTATCTGACCCATGACTCCATCTGTTGCTCTTGGGGCCCTTTCTGTCTTACTTGGTGGAGGGAGCAACGTTAACATTCTCTTCTTCTATGAATTACCTCCAAATACAGCCTCCTCTAACTAAATCTCTATCTTCTACCTTCTATTGTATATTCTGGAATTAGCTAGTAGGATATGGGTCTCAGGACCAGCTTTGCTATCACATGGTAAATCTTGAAAGTTTATGTTAAGAGTGTGCATACTTAGCAGGAGAATGGCGTGAACCCAGGAGGCGGAGCTTGCAGTGAGCCAAGATTGCGCCACTGCACTCTGGCCTGGGTGAAAGAGCAAGACTCCGTCTCAAAAAAAAAAAAAAAAAAAAAAAGAGTGTGCATACTTAGAACTCACTGCTCTCAGCTTTGAGGCTTCAACTGAAACTTTAAATAACAGAAAAATTCCAAGGCAACAACCTATTATATATACTTGAAGAGTCCCATTGCAGGAGCTGGACAAAAGCAGGCTCTGTTTATAGAAAACCATTGATCAAAACTGAAACAAGTCTGATGTTCACTGTGAAACTATATAGTGGGCCACAAACAGGGCCTCTAAGGTTGTGCAACTCCACCTGGGAGTGGCTGATGGAGTTCAAACTCTTCAAAGTTCCAAAGGGATTCTCTGGCCTTTAGTATTTGGACAGAAAGACATTGTGCAGATAGATGACCCATGGATAGAAACCAACTAGGCATTGTGGGTTGAGTTCACTTACTGGAAAATTTAGGCAAACAGATTCAATTATTCTAATAGGCCAATCAATCATCCACAAGAGTAAGAACTTCACACTGGCAGAGGCTAAGTCTGGATGACCTGTTCAATGTGGTCACCTCCCCTTGCCTTCTCCCATGCATTGTCATGGAGCTCCAATAAGAGCTTCATGCTCCATCCACCTCAGTCCACACAGAGGTCTCTAACAGCCAAATGTTAGTTTTCTTTGAAGAACCTTTAAAAATGGCTATTTGCACAAGCTTCTTAAAGTCTAACAAAATCAAATAATTGAAATAGTAGAGAATAAAGTGAGTGGATTCGAAAAATCCACATCCCCCAAAAAAGAAATTCCGTGAGTCAATAATCTGAGAAAATGAAAACCAGAACTAAACAAGTAAACATGTTCTTCTTCCTTGTATCCAAAATTTAAGTAGATTGTCACTTTCTTCCAGAAGGCACTTCACATAGTAACCTTTGGTAACTGCTGACTTCACAGAGAGATTTATTGGAGGTAGGAAAGCTGTAGTCACTGCCTTGCCAAAGCAGTAAACATAAGGGATTTACTTTCCATAACAATTTACTTTTATATTTTTAAAAATACTTCAGGAAGAATATACATTCAAAGAATATTTCGTGGAAATGAGTATGAGATGCTAATTATAAGTTTGGGAACTTAAAAGATACCGCATATTGAACACAAAATTACTGTCAAAAACTGTCCTACCTGGTGGAACTGTATAACCATAAGTCATTGTAAGTTAAAAACTACCTTATTCCTTGCTACAATAACCAACAGGGACTCAACAGACATATAAATTTCTTCTTATATGGTGATTACCTAAATGTCACTCCTTTGCTTTCCTCTGAAGGTGTAAAAAAAACAAAGCCAGCCAGGCGTGGTGGCTCACACCTGTAATTCCAGCACTTTGGGAGGCCGAGGCGGGCAGATCACGAGGTCAGGAGATAGAGACCATCCTGGCTAACACAATGAAACTCCGTCTCTACTAAAAATACAAAAAATTAGCTGGGCATGGTGGCGGGTGCCTGTAGTCCCAGCTACTCGAGAGGCTGAGGCAGGAGAATGGCAATTAAGTTTTTATCAGAATTATTCCAAAGTGGAATGAGTATGGAATATTATTCAGCAATAAAAAGGAATGAAGGACTAATACATGCTACAACACAGATAAACCACTAAGTGAAAGAAACCAGGTACAAAAGGCCATATTCTCTATGATTCCATTTACATAAAAGATCTGGAATGGATAAATCCATAGAGACAGAATGCAGATTGGTTTTTGCCAGGAGCTGGGGAGAGGGGAAAAGGGGAGAACCTGCTTAAAGGGTAAAGGGTTTAGGAATGATGGAAATGTTTTGGAACTGGATAGCAGTGGTGGTGGCACAGTGCTGTGAATGGACTAAACACCACTGAATTGTTCACTTTCAAATGGTTAATTTAGAAATAAGAGAGGAGAAATAACAACAAAAAGGTTGAATGAGTAGTCACAGGATTCCCAAGTTCCCTAGCAATTAAGTTGTTTTCTTCAGCATAGGCCAGAAGTTCACCCAATACAGACACAGTGACAGATAGAAAGTCAAGGTTTAGACTAGAGAAAATCAAGATTCCTTCTAGTTTGAAACCATGATAGTCTGTGATGATGTGTCATGATCTCCAGAGCTCTTCAAATAAAAACAAAATTATCTCCTATGACCCACAAGTTCTGCATGGCCTCACTGAACAAACCCTTTGTCCCCACCCCACACACCCCCTACTCATGTCATTCCATGTTGCCTCTTGTTCTAACTGTCCTGCTTTTTTTCAGTCTCTCATACACACCGTGATCCCTCCCTTTCTCCAGACCCTTACACATGCGTTTATACACCCTACAATGCCCTCCCCTTTCTACCTGGTTAATTCTCACTCATCCTCCAAGCATCATTCCTTCTGAGAAGATGGCTGTCACTCATTGCACCAAGACAACAAGGATCAAATATAGTGGAACTAAGAAAAGAAAAGAGAATGAAGGAAGAAGTGACTGTGGAGGCAGGATGGGCAAGACTTAATGACCTTAGGGATTAAGAGTCACTGATTGGATCACAGAGGCTTTGCCAAATGCAAACTTATTTGCATTTATTTGACTATTTATCATAATTTGCATCATTTACCTAGTACATCTTATTCATACTTATATGCTATACATATATTATATACTAGGTATTAAAGTTTGTCTTCAACATTCTAATGTCCTTTCTTCATCTAACTGTATGCTGCTTAGAAACAAATCATATTGGGCTGGGCACAGTGGCTCATGCCTGTAATCCCAGCACTTTGGGAGGACAAGGGGGGTGGATCACCTGAGTTCAGGAGTTTGAGACCAGCCTGACCAACATGGAGAAACCCTGTCTATAATAAAAATACAAAATTAGCCAGGCACAGTAGTGCATGCCGGTAATCCCAGCTACTCAGGAGGCTGAGGCAGGAGAATCGCTTGAACCTGGGAGGCAGAGGTTGCAGTGAGCCGAGATCGTGCCATTGCACTCCAGCCTGGACAACAGGAGTGAAACTCTGCCCACCCCAAAAAGAAAGAAAGAAAAGAAAGAAAGAAAGAAGGAAGGAAGGAAGGAAGGAAGGAAGGAAGGAAGGGAGGAAAGAAGGAAAAAGAAAGAAAGAAGAAAGAAAGAAAGAAGAAAGAAAGAAAGAGAAAGAAAGAAAGAAAGAAGAAAAGAAAGAAAGAGAAAGAAAGAAAAAAGAAAGAAAGAAAGAAAAAGAAAAGAAAGAGAGGGAAAGAAAGAAATCATATTCATCTTTCTATGCTACATTTCACCTAGCCCAAAGCCTTGTCGGTGGTCAGCATTCTTTCTAAATAAATATATATTCAATGAATGAATGAACAAATCGTTGCTGTGGTTTGCTGTTTAAGTTTCCAGGTCTGTTAGCAAACCCCAGACTTGTAAAATACTTGAAGGGCTGTGTACACTCCTTCTTTGTATCATTCTTTGTGCACTGCTAAATCCTAAGCATACGATAGGGCTCAGGACATTTCTGAGAAAGAAACGAATGATGAGTGAATGATTTCAGGCTATCTCTCAAGGAGAATGAGGAGTTTATTCAAGCCGCCACGAGTTTCTATGAGTATAATGAGTGCATTCAAATGTAAGCCTACACAAAACCTATTTAGGTAAGGCAGGCAGCCACCCAACCTGGAAGGACATTAGATAGAGAGGATTCTTTTTTTATCATCGGTGTCACACTCACAGCTGTGAACTTGTGTGCAGCATAGTTCTATAACCTCAGGGGGACTGTCAGCTGTGGATGCTGAAAACACAGTTCTGCCACCAACAGCCCCTTTCTATTACAATGAATGACCCTCCTGTAGTTGGTGGTTGCAGTTTCAGCCATGGTGGTATTCCTGGTTTGTAACACATCTCTACCTTTCACTCACGCCATCTCCCCAGCACATTCGCAAGTGAGAGGCAGCAGCTAGCTGTTCAACAAGGTAGTTTCCCTATAAATCTCAGCAGGAAGCAGCCTGGTGAAATGGGAAGAACACAAGATTGAGGGCCAGCTCTTGCGTTCTGCTCCCAAATATTTAACAACTCCATGTTGTTATATGTAACAACTCCATGGAGACTTTAGGAAAGAGGAAGGCAACTAGTGGTTTGCTGAGCACCTATTCTGTGCCAGACACTTTGTATGTCATTTATTTAATTAGCATCATAGCTTTACCTTACAGTTAACATTGCCTCTTTTTCACAGCTGGGGCAACAGAGACGCTGAACAACTTGCCCAAGGCCAAATGTAGGATGTAATAGAGAATTTGTACCCAGGTTTTTCCGGTAAACTATTTCCCTTTTTCCTGAGCCTCAATTTTACCTATAAAAGAAAGAGATTAGGTGTACATGATTTAACACCTGCATAATTTTTCTAGAAACTTTTAACCTATTCCCTGATTTGTAACCATTACCACAGGAAGTAACATTGTAGCAAGAAGTAAAACGGAAACTCAAAAACAGGCAAAATGAAGAGATATACTAAATTGAGTTCATCTCTTTGACTATTGGATTATGGACAAGGCAGGTAATCTTCATACATCAACCTTGTGTATTGAATTAAAGATATTTTTAATAAATTCAAATATAACATTTTAGTGATTCAACAAATAATTTTTTTCAGATTTTAAACATTATGCTATCCTATTGTTTAGTTTGTCCAAAAGATAGGTGATTTATTGAAGCTATTAGTGCACAGTAATCTCACTTTTGTGCCTAGATTGAGACCTTTTAGGAAAAAAGTTTGAGGACTGGTGAATGGACACTTTTCAATGCATATCTATTAACTCCAAGGGGGAAAAAAACTACGCTATACTTATTCACTCCTATGTAAGTCAGTCTAAATAGAAGGAGATTAATGTCTTTCTCAGATGAAGGAGCTAGACAGTCCGGTAAGCTTGTTTCACTGGCACATAATAAAAATCTCTGAAGCCAAGGACCAGGCTGCTTTGCCTCTTTAGGTAAGAGAGGTGTCCTCCTCCTGAGCTCTTCCCCCATACAGAGGAAGGATGGGGATCTTCTACTTTATAAGTACCTCTTTTGGGGATTGCAAGCCAATGTCAGCTTTCAGAGACGCCAATCTGGCACTCACAGAAGAATTAAGGTCACTTAAGGAATACGTACAATAAAAAGAAGAGGAAAAAAAAAGATTTTGGAAGGCCATCAAAGACTTAAGAGAGGGTATTCCATGGCCAGGCAGAAAATGATAAAGGATCCGGGATTTATGTGCTTAGGAGAATTGAACCACACTGTTATTACAAAGCCATAACAAAACCCTGGCTCAAGTGCCATTCTGCCTGTAAGTGCAATTTCTTAAATGGAGACTAGATTCACAAGGAAGACTATGATTTGTTTGGGATTTTGCCCCCAAAGTGTAAGAATAGCTTAGGCATTAGGTATTCCTAATTTGTTATAACTTGTGAGCAACTGGCTAAGTTGGCAGCTGTAAAGAGGCTAAGACTGCAGTGGAGTCTAATAAAAACCCTAATAAAAGTTTTAAACTAGTTCACACATCTGCAGTCTAACGGGGGGGGTATTACCTAATATGTGCCATCACTGCAGCAGCCCCACCCCACACCGCTGGCTACTTGCTGGAGAATGAGGGTGGGGAGGGGTATTGGTGCAACATTTCCCCCAGGAAGAATTTACTGCTTCTTAGAGAACCACAACCATCTCCACAACCATCTTCAGATGGACCTTGAGGGGATTTATTTAAAGAAATATAGCTAATTCTCTAGGGTTCCCATAATTTGCACTTGCAAAAATTCTTTGAAAAGGGTTGAAGCACGCCTCTTCGATGTATAGATATCTTCACCAGGAGACAAGAAATTGATGTCTGGCATTTTAATGCCCCCGTGCAAAAATAATCAACTCCACCCCCAGGGCTTCAGCAGCAGCAGTTCAAAGAGTGTTCTCTTCCAAGTGCTGGGACTGCATGATTTCACTAGAGTGGAGGAAGAAGCGGGAAGCCAGTGGTAGGAGGTGGGAAGCCCAAGATTTCTTTCCATGCTTTGAAAATTAATCAAGAACCTTGAGAAAATACAAAAGGTAGAATTTTAATAAAAAATCTAAAGCTTAGTAAATCGTTGATATTAAATGCAAAAAAATTTCTTTTCCCATTCCAGAATAAGTATTGTATTTTTCTAAGAGAAAGTGTTTGTACCGTGAGCTGCCATTATAATATGTTTAATTAGGTGATTCTAAAGGTTATTCTAGCACACGCATAAACCAGTCCGCATAAGGCCCCATCATTGGCTCGGTCTTGAGAGAGGGTGGGCATGACACTTAGCTGCTAACAGTAGCAGCCTTCAAGGCCTGTGCCCACCAAGAGCACATAGATCAAGTTGGCTCTTAGAGTCTAGTCACACATTTATATTAAAAGGTAGAAAAGCCACCTTCTGGGACTTTTCCAGAGCTTCAAATAGTCTCCCTTCTCTCAGCTCATCAAGCTTAAAATGGTTTTCTTTGTTAGCTTTCAGCCACCCTTGCCTACCAGACTAAGGAGATTTGAAACCCCTCTCCCCAGGTTATGGAAGATACAAAGGACTTTTCAGTTCACCATATTTTCCTGAAAGAAAATCTCTCTGTCTCATAAAATCAGCCCCAAACCACACAAAAGCCTGGGGGCCGGGAGAATGAGAGAGCCCAAGCCAATTCTCCCATCAATCACTTTAACTCACTGCTGAGAACTGCGAGGTGTCCTGTGTCTGATGATTAGCATCAGATGATGCCAGGGTGCCAGACAATTAGCAAAATAACCTGCCTTATTCTAAGAAGGAGACTCATGGCAATGAAATTATTGTCTTAAAAATAAATGTGTTGATTAGGTCTTTGTATTTGTGCATGCACTCTCAGAAAAAGAAATAGAGGCATGCTTCTAAAAGGGGCATTTTCCAAGAGAATACCATCCTCCTCCTCTTGCCCAGCCCCATCCACCCAAAAAACAAAGCATTATTACATTCAATCCACTAGGGAACAACAACCAGAAGTATGTTAATTCTACTTATAATCTCCGTTCTATAGTTATGCTTGTCATCATCTTTTTTTTCCTGTTCTCTAGAGGAAAACTAGAATTGCCTGAATTTGAGCTATTATTTTCTGACAATTTTAAATCACAGAACATTTCTTCTTCTGCAATGTTTTTATTTGTTCTGTTTGCACATCAAGTAGCCTGTTTCCTCTAAATAACACAGTATTTACTCTAACACAACAAGTAGCCTGGGTGAGTCCAGTTCTGTTCTCATTTGCCTTAGGGGTATCTGAGGTACTGGCTTCAGGTTGTCAGGAAGAGACCCCATGAGGGTTCAGGAGGTCAACATCTGAACTACATCTGGGGCCTTTGGATTAGTATCTACACATTTGGGTTAAGACACTTTCAAAAAGGGATGCATGGAAGTCACTCACATTGTAGCTAGTATTATCCACATTGAGTGAAGTAGTTGGAGTTTAAGGAGGGTCATTCACACAGGTGGTAGAAGAGCTAAGATTCAAATTCAGATCTGCTTGGTTCTAGAACCTGAACACTCAAGTCCTTCGTGATACATCTCCCCTATTAATAACATGTAACAGACCCAGAATTTCTGGCTCAATGCTCCAGAAAGCAAGGCAACTCTAGGATAAAGGGCATTCCCTTGCCTTCTCTAACTGCAACTTGCAACTACACCCAGTTTCCCCCACCCTCGGCCCTAGTGCATTTTCTAGCCAAGAGACATACATGTGTGACTCCGAGACATGGTGTCCAAAGAGGACTGGAGCAGAGGCATTGAGCAGGTTCTTTGAGGAGGTACCTACCAGTCTACAGGTGGGAGTCAGGCAAGAGGAAGGGCTGGGGCAGAGGAACTAAGCCAGGTGGGAAGTGGAGCCCAGTATAGGCTGCAACAACTACATGTGGTAACTGGCCCCAGACATCGTGGAGAGGAATTAATATGTATTCAAGAACACTGCCTTTCCATAATAGAAGATATTTCATTGCCAATTACCAAGAATGTCTTGAAGTGTCAGCACTGGGCTTGGATGAGGACTCTGGCCAAATAAAACTTTTCCTGGGGCTTGTTACCATTATTTTTCAGTGGCAATAGTGACTCAGAAAACAATCTTTAGAAATATTTTTTTATCACCTAGATCTGCTCAGTCAAGTGTCCTTCTGTTGTGATGCCGCTACTCCTGAGCTGGGCCCATGTTCTTTCCAGTTTTCTGAGGTCACTATATTGTGCTATTTAGAGGAAACAACAGATACATACCATACTCTATTCCAGGCTACAGCTTCAGTCCCACGACTCCAGCCAGGAGGCCCTCAACCCTGGCTGCAAATTAGGATTATATAGAGGAGACTAAGATCAGCATGAATGTCATTGTAAAACAAAATAAACATGTCTAGTGTTCTTAGTAAAGAATGATTACAAAATATGACCTATTCACACATTTAGATAGGATTCATCTCTATACATGCCCCAAACCTGTAACAAAACTATTAAAAATTAGTCCATGATGCATTGTTTTCACTAGAAAGCCAGCTATGATATATGGTACAAACGAGCAAAAATTGAAGCTCTGAGTTCATATTAAAGATGATTGCGTGTAATTTCATCTGCCCTCTGCCCTCCATGTCTCTCAAATGATCGGTGGGAAGCTATAATACACATTTATCCACAATTACAATGCTATTGAAATAAAGAAAATATTGTAGACAAAGAGTTTTTCAATTTTAAAAGCTGGAAGGTTATTTGCTTACTTCTTATCCATATATATTTAATTAGATGTGGATGCACCTGCTTGGCCATTTTGTACACAATTTGATTTTACAGTGCCTTCATAAAAATAAGAAAAGAGTGGCCCCTCTGGATGACTTCTTAGCAAGAGGAAGATACTTTTTTACAGAAGAAGAAGGTGGTGCCTACCCCCTTCTTCCAGGTAGGACTGAGCACAGCCTGGATCACATCCCCCACTCATTCCCTCCATCCGGCATTTATAGGCAGGGTTTGGAATGTGCAATCCTAAACATGTAACCCCAAAGGATCGCCCACATTCAATTCACAATTATTCTTTTACCCAGCATCATTCGATGGAAAATCTCCAGGAAACATTTCAGAAATCGGTCATAATTTTCAGTTGAGACTAAGTTTGGGAAGTTTCTAGCATTCAATGAGAAGAGACCAGGGATGCTAGACGCCTTACGATGTTCAGGGAAGAATCAAACTACAAAAAATTGTTCCACACCTTCAGATTAAAAAATATATATATATTTAAAACACTTTTAACTGGTACAGTTACCTGAAGCTTGACCCTAATTCCTTTATAATTAAATTAAGTAATCTATTTAATAGTTTGTATATATATTAATTTTCCAACAGTGCAGCTACTGTATGAATGAAGAGAAGACTGTACATTGTCACCTTACAAATATTTGCTCAACATTTTGGAAAATTATGCCACCAAGAGAAACTCAGGTCATAGGATTTTTGTTTCTAATACAAGATATACTTGTAATTGTTTATACTAGTAGTTGTTCCATTCATGATGATTGAACATATGTATACATATATATCTTTAGATCTTGTTTCAAAATATCAAATATAAGATAATAGCAACAAGATTCAGCTGACAATTTGAAATTGGATTATGTAGCTTTGCCCATAAAAGAGAAGTTATGGAAATGCCTTCTCTCCCAATGTGTTTTTTCTAATGAAGTAACAAAGTCACGAAGATGAAAGAAACATTTTACAAAGAAACATCGTAACAAAGTTGTCAAAAGTATGTCACATTTCCAAGGGATCTTGTCCCTGGAATACTCACAAATAGCCTTTTAATCAAAAAAAGGATGAATCTTAGCAATAGAAATGATTGCTAAATTGTGGTAAGCTACACAATATTGGAGAAAAGCTGACTTTACTAGCTATGCAAGAATTTAGTAAAATCATCATGGAAAAGATGCAAATAATTTTTTTTTTACTTTTCTTTTGAGCAGTGTTACTGTGTCAAGAAGAGTTTATGGCAGTGTTGAAAAATTAGCCATGTAATGAACTGCAAGAAGTTTTTATATCAAGTATATGAAAGCATCTTGTATGATAATGAAGATTTACTGCTCATATACAAAGGAATCTGCAAGGAAAAAAAGAGTTGTAGATAAACTAGCATTTTCAAAAGAACTGATCAAGTACAAAAAAAGTATGTCAGTAGTTAGAATTCTTAAAATATATTAAACAGAAAAATAATTTCCTTTCCAGTCATTGATTGTACCATAGAAAATGGGATCAGCTATGATTTGCCAAAAAGGCTTTGTAAACAAATTCAAATACCACCACGTTTTAGCAGTTCCTTCTATTTTTCATCAATGACTAGTAGGTAAGAATCTTGGTGAAACATTTCAAAAATCATTATATTGTTTAGTCTTAAATTAATAAAATTAAGACATCTATGAATTATTATTTAGAAACCTATGAATTGACAAAAATATTAAAAATGTTATCCAATGTAATAAGTAATCTTTTCTTATAAGTAAGATAGCTCTTCAAAGGGAACTGCTTATCAATTTTATGCTTACTATTTGACAGTGTTATAGAATTATTTCATCATTGATAAATTAGTGACAAATACAATACCAAAATTAAAATGTTGAAAAATGTTGTATTTATTTTTTAGAGATAGTTGTAAAGTTAAATAAGGTAATTTTGAGATGCAAGGAAATGAAATCAATCACATCAATGTGAAAGAAATATTTATGGGAATTATCAAGAAACTTAGATTTCTTTAAAATAATCTTTGTCACTGAACATTTTTATTATTCTTCTTTCCAGCTACCGAATGAAGTTAAGTGTAATACTATTTGGAAATGTATTACTCTCATATGGATGCTACCAAAAGATGAAATGTAACTATCTGAATGAATTAGTGATTAATGCATGATCTATTCATTTGAAATGGAAAAGGGGCATGTCAGCCAACATTTACAGAGTTCCCTGAGGGCAGAAGAAAGGACAGGGGCCCAAGAATTTAATCATTCTAATCACAAAGTTAACCCACTCCTTTTCTTGTTTGATTTTTTCAATTTTAATATAATGTTTAATGAATAATATGTTTAATGAAAATAGTTTTAACATCTTTTAACACTTATTCAATCTTTCTCTTAATCTGTTTAAAGGACTGATGTCTACATTGCCAGGGCATATAGCTGTTACATATTATAATCCCTTCTTTTTAACCCTCATTTGGTTCTAATTCTATAAGTAACTATATATTTAATGCTCACCACCAGTACTTGTCATGATTATCGCTAGTGATTTTGGTTATGTGATGCTCATTCTTTAATACTTTCCTTCAAGTGTTCATGGGATGGAGACATCCGAAGTTCTTGCCTGTTCATAACAGTTGGCTTCTCCTCTTTACAGTTAAAAATCCCTTTTGTATCACACCTTGATTATGTCGAAAAATTTCTCTAGAATACATCCTAGTGTTGATCGTCTCGCTTAATATTCTCAGGTGTGTGATATATTCTTTCAATATGCAGTTTCTATTATTGTTGTTGCTGTTTTGGAAAAGTTCCTCCAATTATACTGTTAGGATTTGTCCTGTCTCTTGGCTTTTATTCAGTTCTTCAGGGACTCCTTCATTTGCATTTTTTTAATTTGACCTCTGTTCAATCTTTGTCACTTTCCCTTGAATCTTTTTCAAATGTCTCATTGTTAGTGTTAAAATTTTAGACTATTCCATAATCTTCATCTATTTTTCCATAAGGCATTATCTGTTGTGTGTATTCACTCATGTTTCTCCTGCAAACCCACTTCTTTAAAGAAAGAAGTTGAATTACTTATTAGAGCATTTTGAACCTCATATTTAGGGAGAACAAGTTTCAGTGCTACATCACAGTTACTACAAACTACAGTTGTTATAAATATATTGCAATGGTCAACTGTAAAGAAGCCTTAAAACATACAACGAATATAAACAGTGTGAACAAATTCCAAAACAAATATTATCAAGTTGGTGGAGTCACATGAAACAAATATACTTTTGTTTTAAGGATTATTTTTAAAGTCTTTCATGTTATTGCTACTCTATATATGTACAGTATATATGTATTGTAGCTTAATGATAGGAAATTTGTGCTGCAAAAAAATGTGTATTTATTTTGTTTGGGTTGTCCATTCTCTTCTAAATGTAGTATTTACTGAGCCAGTTGTTATCTTTGAAAGTTAGAATCACAGGTAGTTTATGTTTTCATTTAAAACATTATATTTCATTTAAACGTGAATCTCAACTTATCACAGTCTGCCTTCAAGTAACGTTATACTCACTTCACAAGTTAACACAAGAAGCTTACAGCGGGATTTCTTCATTTTCCCCTTGCTCTTTGTGATATTATTGCCATTTATTTTTCACTTCTATATATGTTACAAACACCACACTACCTTGTTGTTTGCTTTATATAGTCACAAACATTTGGAGAAATTGAAAGACGAGAAGTCTTTAATATTTGCCTCGCATTTACCGATTCCAATGTTCTACCATGTTGATCAAGTGTCTCAGTGGTATCCTTCACCTTCAGACAAAATAATATACGTTAACATTTCTTGTAATACTTAGTGAACAATTCCCTCAGCTTTTGATTGTATGAAAATGTCTTTTATCATCTCTATTTTTTAAAGATGTTTTTGCTGGTTGAGGATTCTTAATTAGAGGGTCGTTTTTCTTTCCTCGCTTGTCTTCTGGCTTGCCTTGTTTCTGATAAAGTCAGTGCTAATTGTTATCTTTGTTCCTGGCACACAATGTGTCTTTTTTCCTCTGGCTGCTTTTGAGAATGTTTTCTCTTTCTCACTTATTTTCAGGAATTTTATTATAAGTGCCTCTTTCTTTTAAAACAAAAATTCTAGGTTCAGGGGGCCATGTGCATGTTTGTTATATAGTTAAACTCATGTCACAGGGGTTAGATTCTTTGTGTTTGTCCTACTTGGGGTATGTTGGATTTCTTGGACCCGTGTGTTCATAGTTTTCATCATCAGGAAATTTTTCGAGCATTACATTTTCAAATTTTTTGTATTCTTCTCTTTTCCTAGGACCCCAGTTTACATATTTGTTAGACTTCTTACGTTATCACAAAGCTAAGTGAGAATCTGCTTTTTCTTTCCATCTTTTTCTTTCCATGCTTCAGTATGGAAATCTTCTATTGTTATGTATTAATGTTCATTGATTTTTTTCCTCCAGTATCTCTTCTGCTATTAAGCCCATCCAGTGAATTTTTTTCTTTCAGATATTGTGCTTTTCATCTCTTTTTTTAATCTCTATTTTACATGTATATTTTTATTTAAATGCTTATTAATTCCAACATTTCTACAATTTCTGAGTCTATTTCTATTAATTATTTTTTCTCCAGATTGTGAGTCATATTTTCCTGTTTCTTTGTGTCAAGCACATTTTGATTGATGTGATTGGATTGCTGATTTTTTTAAATTTTGTTGTCTTTCTTTAGAGATCATTGAATTTTTGTTCCAGCATCAATTAAATTATTTGAGGATTAGCTTGATTCTTTTGAGTCTTGTTATTAAGCTTTGTTAGGTCAAGCCTTGAGTAACTATGTGGGGGCTACTCCCAAGACATGGCTTTGCTAGGGTCTCTGCTGAATGTTCTAAGAGTTTAATGAGATGTTTCCACTTTGACTATACTAAATTCAAACCTTACCCACTTCTCAGCCCTGTGCATGCTCTAGTACAAGTTTGTCCAACCTGCTGCCCATGGGCTGCCTGCAGCCCAACAGAAACCCATAAACTTTTTAAAAACATTTATAAGATTGGTGATTTTTTTTTATTTTTTATTTTTTATTTTTATTTTTATTTTTTTGCACATCGGCTATCATTAGTGTTAGTGTATTTTATGTGTGGCCCAAGACAATTTTTCTTCTTCCAGTGTGGCCCAGGGAAGGCAAAAGATTGGACACCCCTGCTCAAGCCCAAAGATGGGACACCCTTGCTCAGTTTCTAGTTCTTGGGTGCTTGTTCTTTCCCCCATAGTTGTTTTTCTCTAGTCTCAGGGAGTTACATCCTAGATTCAAAGGGACATTTGATGTAGATTTCTGGAACTTACTCTTCATCTCTCCTTTCTCTCTGGTTCTCTGATCTCTCTAGCCTCTGATCTCTGTGTCCTCAGCTCAGCAAGATGGCTGTGCTTCATTTAGCTTCCTGCTTTCTGTGCTGTGGTTCCAGGACATGCCTCCAAATTGAAAACCAGAGTAATATATGACACATCTTACTCATCTTCCTTCTCTCAGGAATCACAGTCTTGTGCCGGCTATTGTCCAACACCTGAAAACATTTTCTTCATATATTTTGTACGGATATGCATTGTTTACCACAGGAACTATTTCCTCAGTTGTGACCAGAAGCAGAAGGGAGTTGCCTATGAATTTTAATTTTTTGCTTATACTGCCCCCAGAAGCATATCGTAAAAGTTTTCTACAGCCTCCTATATGTATTACTTTTTTTCTTCCTAATCCACTCTCTGCTCCCCACCACCTGCCAAAATATTTGGTCTTCAAAGTCTTAATAAATACCAGAAACTGAAAGTATTCCCCAACACGTGGCAGATTTTAAAATAGAAGATATGTTTTCTGTGCTACTCTGTCATTACTTTGCCCTAGGTCATTCCATATGAATTATTTTGACCCTCCACTTACAAGTAAGATACAGCTCATTTGTTGGACTGTCTAATTCCTCATTTTCTCCACTTTGTTGGTCTGCAATTTTTCTTGGCATGTTATCCCAGCTTCAATTAAAGTTACTTCTCTCCTTCCTTTATTATACACAAGTGAATCTGGGTTGGTATAACCTATTCAAAGACTACTTTTTATTTAGTGTCACTCATAGCTCTACTATTTCATTTTCCTGCTTTTCGTGTAGGGAACGATTTCTTACTTTCTTGTTGAAAAACCCAAACTTACTCATTGTGAAGTTGAGGCAATAATCTACTTCACTATATTTTCTAAGTAGTCATGTCTAAGCACTTACATAATGAAATGCATGTTATTTTGTGATAAAATGTTTTTCTTTTATTTGTCCTTTTTGAGGGCAACGAATTTATGTGTAGATATTTTATTAATATTTTCAAAATTTTATATGTAGAAAGAGTACACTATTTGCTACTTCTCTTACAGTATACCAAAAGGGGCCATTACAAAATAATTGGCTAGAAGACAGCATTGAGTCTTATAGGGTTAAAACCCACTGATTTACTTAACAACTTATTAATTGCTTTCCATGTCCAAAGCATTGTCTTATTGGAAATATAGAAGCAAAATGGATGTTGTCTATGGCCCTGACGAGTTCGCAATTTGATAGGAGAGATATCCTGGAGCTTCATGAGTATAGGTCACTTATAATATTTCTTCTTCCTAGCACAGCCACTGACACAGAGAGGCTGGTTAATCAATGCACATTGAATTAATGAAAGTCAGTTTTCAAATAGCTTAATAAAGGGCAATAAGTAAAAAGTGAGCCAATAGTGGTACAAGTGGAATACCATAGGAGTTTAGAAAAGAAAAATATCAGATCTGATGTGACCAAAACAGGACTCTTGGAGGAAAGGGCTTTTAATTTAAACTGTGATGCACAAACCAGATTGACATAGAGGCAGATGACAGGCGGTTCCAAAGTGAAGGACAACCAAAAACTCACAAATGAAAGATTACACAATATGTTGGAAGAATAATTAGCAACCAAGTTTGTCTGAACCTTAGTAGTCAAGTTCAAGTAAAGGAGTAATGAGGCTTGAAAGTTAGTGCCAGACAGATTGCGGAAGAAACTACACCACAGACAGCAGAAACCAAGGTTCATTTCTGACACAATAACAAGAATGCCTTAGGAAGATTAATCTAGCTGTGGTATGTAGGAAAACCATGATGTCAAGGAACAGGGCTTAACCTAGGGGATATTCTTATATCAAATGCCCCACCAAATACGTAAACCACAAAGAATCTCCTTTTCGAAACTAGTAAACCTCAGGATGACATTATTATTTTTAATATCCTGTACCTGCAAGGAAGAGATGAAGAGAAATGAGATAATATTTATGTCATATATGTGTTCAGGAAAAAAAAGATACAGTGTTTGAAATAAAGAATAATGTAGTGGGATAATAAGGGGTCATTCTAGTAACTTGAACATTTTCTTCCTCTTCATTCTCCATTATAGACACGTTTAATATCACCCTGGTCATAAGGTGCGGGGAGCTAGGCAAAGTCACAGTAGAGTAAGTTTCAAAAAGTCTGTCCTCAAAGAGTTTCTCATATAAGACAGAACAGACTCAGATACGTTGACTTTTGTTATTAATTTAAGAAACGGCCCAGGCACAGTGGCTCATGCCTGTAATCCCAGTACTTTCGGAGGCCCAGGCGGGTGGATCACGAGGTCAGGAGTTCGAGACCAGCCTGACCAACGTGGTGAAACCCCGTCTCTACTAAAAATACAAAAATTAGCTGGGTGTGGTGCATGGGCCTGTAATCCCAGCTACTCAGGAGGCTGAGGGAGGCAGAGGTTGCAGTGAGCCAAAATCACACCATTGCACTCCAGCCGGGGTGACAGAGTCTCCAGCAAAAAAAATTAAAAGTCTAAAACTATATTGTCAGCACAAGAAGAACATAACTGGATGCAGTTTACTATTTTTTATATTATCCTGGATACTTTAAATTTCTTCTAAGTAGCAGAGACTTGAGAGTTATTCCTCTGTTTTAGATAATTAATCTCAGGTACTTGTAGAGAAACAAACTTTAAACTATAGAAGCATTTTATGCATACCTCCCTAAAAGCCTCGGATTCAGTCAATCTCTTAAGGTTTGCCTCTATGACAACAGCTAATAACATTTTACTCATTCTAAAGCCCAGGCAGTGAGATGAAGTCCCCCTCTGCAGACCCAAGCCAAAAGGACACACTGAGGCTGGAGTGTGAATTAAAATTTTCACTGGTCAGAAGAGATGGCGCGCTCGGTAATCTTGCGGTATAACATTAGATTCTCAGCTCACACCACAGAAGTCCATTATAGGCCTCAGAAATCCCCGGGTTACTTCTGCCCCCACTTCCTATGAAAATAATTACTAGTTCATGCCCAAAGATTAAAACAGCCACAGCATGAAACAACTTCAGTGTTCCTCTTAGCCTACTTATTTGTTTAAGCCTCCTTCCAGAATATCCCATCAGTCAGAATTCCAGGCAGTGCTTAAAATGTGCGAAGTTGCTAAGCTTTCATCTCCGACTATTTTGACTAGGTCCCAGTCTCTTCCCCTAAGTGGGGTGTGATTTTTATTTTCATTCTTTCTCGTATAAATCATACCTCTCTTCCATTTAGTGTCTCCTGTTTTAGCTATGGTAACCAGGCATAAGATCGCTTCCAGACTGAGTAGAAAAAAAAAAAAAAAGAAAGAAAGAAAAGAAACCTATTAAGGGTTTTTTCTTAATCTGAAAATGAACAAATAAAAACTTCGAACATTGAGTGGGCCAAAGAAGTAACCAGCATTCGTGTGAATGGATGGGGCAATTCAAATTCACTTTGGCAATTAACATTAATAATAATGGCAATTAATTCTAATAAACCTCACTGTAATGAATCTTTGGTTTCGAACTAATTGAACTGTGATACATTGGAATTATGCTAGAAGTAAAATAATAATAATAATAGCATAATAAACAGAACTAGTATCGTTTCATGTCACTTTTGAAAAAAATAGTAAATAAAATTGAGTTGATTTATGGGTGTCAAATCAAAGCAGGACAGTATGGCATCTAAAAGTTGGAATTGTTGTGAATTTGTAAAGTAGAACCTCAGTAAAACATAACAGATTTCATAAATTAAGACCATTAGCATGACTTCATACTATAAAATCATAGATATTAAAAATCTAATCTTTATTGAGTGCTTACTATGTGCCAAATGACTGCTTTCTATGCTTTTTTCTCATTTAATTCTTCTATTTTTTATTACATAATCCTGTCCATTTTACAAATACAGAAACTGAACTTTAGGAAGAGAAAATAGCTTACGTAAGTGAACTAGTGGGTGGTGGGGCTGGTGATCAAAACTAAACCCTTGTTCTTAAACACTGTGCTATTTATTTTGCTTACTCTTTATACACAATGGTTAGATGAGATATGAGTTCCAATCGCACCTCCCAAGTGTTTTAGTATACTCCTGCCGAATTTGTTATCATCTATTCAATAGTTAAGACTACATTTGGTTTTCAAGCAGCATTAAATACAACTTAAACGATGTTTAAAAAAATTGAGGGAGGTTCATTGTATGATTTCACATGAAGTTGGTGGTACCTGGTTACTGAAGTGAGTTAAGGAGCTCAACAATGTTGTCAAGGACCCATGCTCCTCTGTCCATTCACCACTCTTTTTTTATGGTTAAAATGGTAAAATTTATTTTATGCATATGTATATCACAATTAAAAAATGAAATCTAAAAAATCCTAATATGTAGACTTTTGTGTCCTTAGGATATTAGATGCTAAATTTTTTATTCTAACAGAAGTATGTCAAAAGGGAGGACCCCAAACAAATTCTCCAAGTCCCATCAAGTTCATGTATATCTCAGGGTAATTTTCAGAGTGCCACAAACATTACCTGCCAGCTTTATTTCTCTTGAGGCTGAGGTAACCTATTTCTATGAGGACCCACTAATATAGACGAGTTAATGGAAATTACGTTCCAAGATTGGAACATGTCAAGAAAGAGGCAGACGGAACAAAGTTTGTAAGCCATTCACCATTCTTAACACCGAAGAGTGCCATCTCAGTACAAGATGGAATGGAGGGCCAGGCATCAGGTCCATGTTCAAGTCAGAAATGAAGGCGGAAGCCTGGAGCCAGGGACATCTATCCCTTTTGTTAGGAAATTGAAGGCTTTCTCAGAAGTCCCAGCAGATTCCTCTTTTATTCTATTGCCCAGATCTGTGTCACGTGGCTATATGTAGCTTCAAGGAATGCTGCAAAGGCAAGCAATAATTTTGGCATGTCTAAAAGTGCAAATGGGCAAAGGAGAAGAGGATCAGGCACGGGCACAGGGCTAGCCACCCAACAGTATTTGTGGAAAGTAAATATTCAGAAGACGGTGTCTTCATCTGTTCAGGCTGCTGTAACAAAAATACCATAAACTGAGCTGCTTAAACAAATAAAAAATTATTTCTCACAGTTCTAGAGAGTGGGAAGTCCAAGATCAAAGTGCCTCCCATTTGGTTCCAGGTGAGGGTTTGTTTTTTGGTTTGCGGACAGATGCCTCCTTGCTGTGTCCTCCCATGACAGAGAAAGCAAGATCTCATATCTCTTCCTTTTTTATAAAAGCATTAGTCCCATCATGCGGGCCCTACCCTCATGACTTTATCCAACCTTAATTATCTCCCAAAGGCCCCACCTCCAAATACTGTCCCATTGAGGGATAGGGTTCCAACATATGAATTTGAGGGGGATATCACATTCAATCCATGGCAGAAGTGATTATTTGATCAATATAGTATAAATTTCATTAAGTGGTATTAGAATTCTTCTAAAGCATATTTTTTTCAGAGATGGTGTCTTGTGGAAAGCAAAGAAACAGTTTTATCTTGGTAACAGTTGCTGAAAAATGCCTATATGCAGGTAGTGTCTGGACCATACTGACAGTTAAGCGTGTGTAGTTCATACCCAGTTCTCTTAAGAAGTATGGAGAGTGGATGGGGAAATGATTCAGATTAATCTGCACATGACTATAAGGTGGTATATGAGGCATACTATGAAAAAGCAAGTAAAACGCGCAACTTTAGTGGAAGGAGAAATTATTTTTTACTTGGGGAAGAAGTTTTGCTGCAAAAACAGTACTTGCCTATTTTGTAGAGAGAAAAGACTATCCTCAGAGAAATGGCTGTCTAATGATAGAGTTTCAGATACTACAACAACTATGTAAAAGAGATAAAAATGCCAGCATAGTATAAACATCAAAAACTGCCAGAGGAATAAGAATCTGCCCTGACAGTGTTTCAGCTACACGGCATTGTCAGAACGTGGATCCTACCATTCGAATTCCCATGTGTCCACATGAATGTCAGCATTCTTGATAATCTCTTATGTTTAGATACCACCATGGGGCACCTCTGGGATTTTCCTCTCCCTTAATCATTTCATCAGTTTGAGATTCTAGTGCGGTTGGGGACCAAGAATTGTTTGGTATGTTAGAGAAGCACATAACATTTTAATTGTGCTTGGAGACAGCGAGACTGAATGAGGGAGAGTAATTAAGAAACATAAATAAACTAGGAACTCTGCTTTGCCTCACATCATATCATTATGGCTCAGAATGAACTGCTGAGCTTTACTATGAGTGAAAGAAGCAGCCAAGGCCACCGATTTTGGAATAAGACTAAGGACTATATGGAATATGTAAGGTGAAGAATAGAGGCAACTACAATGTTATTGTAATTAATTTTTATTGTACATTTACTTTGTTTATCATAGAAAAACACACTAATTATGTATGGGGCATATGGCACGTACTCTGGCCTTAATCCATGAACATCATTATATCATTTTTTATTATTTATTCATTCATTTATTTTTGAGACAGTGTCTCACTCTGTCGCCCAGTCTGGAGTGCAGTGGTGCTATCTTTTCTCACTGCAAACTCTACCCCCCGGGTTCAAGCGATTCTCCTGCCCCAGACTCCCAAGTAGCTGGGTTATAGGCTCCTGCCGCCACCATGCCCGGCTAATTTCTGTGTTTCACCATTTTGGCTGGGCTGGTCTGGAACTCCTGACCTCAAGTAATCCACCCACCTTGGCCTCCCAAAGTACTGGGATTGCAGGCGTGAGCCACCGTGCCCAGCCAATATACATTTTTTAAAATTAATTATCAAATTAAACCTGTGAGATGGATACTCTCACTCTCTCCATTTCATAAATGAAGAAAATAAGGCTTGGAGAGTTCAGGTGACATACCAAAGCTTATGTATTCTTTTCTAGGTGCTTAGCAGGTACTAACAGCCATTCAGTGTCAGATCTTGTTCTCAGTCATGACCTATCAGACACCCAAACCCACAATTTTAACTCTCATGTAAAATAACATTTCTGTAACCCAAAAAAAAGGCAATAGAACTCAGATTTTGAAAAAATTTTGGCAGATTCCAGGTCTAGAAAGGATAATTGTCTTGGACACAAGCAATTAAATGTAAACATGTATAATGTGAAATGTTCAAATGTGCATTGAAACTGTCCCTGAATTGGATGCATTTATTAGTGGATAAATTTATTATAATAATTTATTAATAGAGATTAAATTAATATACTTATTACGAAATTGATGAGTTTATTAAGATACCTAACAATATATTAAACAAGCATATGAAGGCTTGTTTTCATAGCAGCATCATTAATGCTGCTAAATGTCCATCTCTGTGCAGATATTGGCAAACCTTTTCTCTAAAGACCAGACAATAACTATTTTCAGCTTTGCGGGTGATAGAGTCTCTGTCATAATTATTTAACTCTGCCGTTGTGGCGTGAACGCAGCCATAGACAATACATAAACAAATTGGTGTGGTTGTGCGCCAATAAAATTTTATGTATAAAACAGGCAGAAGTAAAATTGGGCCATGGTCCAAGGTTTGCCAGCCCCAGTGTTAGATAGCTAAAACGATCCCATTTTAGGGAGAAAGCTCTAAAAGAGTGCTAATATAGCAAGCAAGAAAAACAAATAGATATATTTAAAATTTAAGCAACACTTCAATCTCATTTTTATAAAGGGAGGGAGTCAACATGGTTTTCATTTTCACTTTCAGTAGTATAAACTAATGATTACAAGGAAAGAAACTTATGTTAAATTATAACACTAATTTATAAGGCAAATTATCTAAACTGTCAGATTATCTAAACATCAGAAGGCACGTCAGAGGCAATAATAGTACACAAAATAATGTTTAGAAGAACCAGAATAAAGCTCACCGCCAGTCAATCTATACATATTTAATGACCATGCAATATGTAAGTTCTATTGCAGAAATGCAAAGATAAAAAAGAAGACAAAAGAAAAGAAACAAATATTAGAAAATTAAATTTAGTTTATGAGAAATTATCACGTGGTTATTAAAATTGCTTATTTCTATGTAATAGCCTTCTCTCGATATAACAAAGAAGAAAATAGATCAATCTCCAGGAATTAAGATTTTTAACCAAATCTGAAATAATAAGATGGATGCATATAAACTCTTGAAATTAGTTTCACCTCTATTACTCTAGTTTTGCAAAGCAGACACTAAAATAAATATATATGTGTGTTTGCATATGTGTGCATATACAGACATAAACATTTATATGTATGTTACTTAATTGTTGTTCTCTGTATAGTATATGTGGTGTGTATATTATATGTGTGTGCATATACAAATACTGTGTCCATATACTATATATACATACACATACAGTGTTCATATATGTAGTGTTTATGTAGACATATATACCATGTGTATTGAATATGTAGTATATATATATACACATATGTACAGTCATCCCTCAGAATCCACCTGGGATTGGTTCCAGGATCCCTGTGAATAACAAAATCCACAGATGTTCAAGTCCCTTGTATAAAATGGCATACTACTTGTGTGTAACATACACACATCTTGCCGTATACTTTAAATCATCTCTAGAATTCTTATAATACCTAATGCAATGTAAATTCTATGTAAATAGTTAAACTATATTTTTATTTGTATTACTTTTTATTGTTGTATTATTATCTTTTCCAAATATTTTTTATGTACAGTTGGTTGAATTCATGGATGTGGACAGCCAACTGTATTGTTTGTCCATATATATATATGTATATATATGTATATATACATATATATATACGCATATATGTATATACTACATAAAGAATGAAGAATAAGTAATGTACAGATTACAAACATTTCCACATTATTCATCTCATTAAATCTTCACATCAAAAGGTAATACAGAAAGGGTAATACAAAAAAAAAAAAAAAAAAACTTGAGTGAAGATAACAACAAATAGATTTGTAATGGAGAGACCAAGTCAACTTTACCTGTAACTATCAATCAGTTTGAGTCCTCTTTTCCCCAACAGATGGTTTGGAAGGAGAAAAATGGGAGTACATCATGCTGTGCTCCAAATCGTTTATCATCTTAAAAATGTGGGAAAGCTAGAATTGGTAAACAAGACTTTCGTAAGCATGCATAAAACATATTAAATATTTGGTGGCAAGGGATTTCCATGAGGCTTTCATGGGAGTTAATAAATCAACAGAAACCACTTACCGAAACATTTTCATGGGTCCAGTGGAATTCTAAGCAAATATCAGGTTTAAGAATGAAAAGTCAGTTATATTTTCAACGTAATCTCACGTTCAAAGAAGTGTAAAAGATGCTTAAGTGTTAATATTTTATGTTTCCCCACTCTCAGCAGTAAATGCAGCCCATTAAAAAGAATGCTAAGCCATAGCTGTTAGCACTGGCACGGGACCAAGGAAACACTGAACCTTCACAGAAGGGGGTTAATTGCTACACGAAGAGGTAATTTATTAAGGAACACTGAAGCCCTGTATATTCCCCAATGTGAGGCTGAACAGCAAAATCTTATGTGAATATTGCATTTGATAATCAAGGCCTTTTCTATGGCAGACTTCAGAACTAGCTAAGCTAAACAAAAAGGGGCAATGGAGGGGAAAAAGGGAGAAAGAAAAAATTCCAACACCATTTTTCTCTATGGCTCCCATAAACCTTTACACGGTGCCCTCCAGTCTGCCGCCCCCACCACCAGGAAAAGTTTGCTGCTCCATAAACCTCTTGGTGGCTGATGAGAAAGTCTCACGTAACTATCAGGTACAGGGGCAGCTTCTACTGTATTTTATTTGTCCAGATCTGATGCTTCAGTATTCTTCCGAGTGTCAAACTCAATTTTCACCATTTGTCAGAGCAATGTTTTCAGAACCTTATCATGTTGAACTAGACCTTCTTTTCCATCACAGTTCAGACCAATATCATGTGGCCTATTAAACATCAAGTGTGAAGAAAATAGTGGCCCCACGTGTCCCATGCCTAATGTCTCCCTTTTGGCAGAGTTTCGTTCTTAGTCCAATGGGTGCCTTGTTATGTCCTGAGCTTATGATTTTGTCAACGGCAAAGGTTCAAGAGACAAGTAGAGTCCAAAAGCAAGTGTGAGGGCCAAAGTGGCTCTGAGAAATCATTTTACCTAAGAAGCTGATGATTTTCTTGGCTGCACTGGCAACAGATTTTGGAGTCTCAGAGAACTAGGGAAGGAGAATTAGTTTTACCTCTTTGTTTTTTTTTAAACATCTCCAACAGCAAATTGTCATTGAAGAAAAAGTCCCTTGGGGAAAAAAAAAATAGAGCAAAAGAGAAACTGGTTGTTTCATCTTTTTTATTTTGAGCTTAGTCTTCTAGCCATCTCTAATCAAGCCCTCAAAAAATGAGTATTTATGGGGTGCAGATCTTCCTCCTGGCACTGGGCTGAGAGAGGTGATAGAATACAGAAAGCATACAACACGTGGCCTGGTCCAGCCCTTAAAGTGTTCAGTATCACAGGAAAGATTTTTTTTAATAATCCATGTGAAACACATAACAACTTTATAGTATCTACAATAGGGATAACAGAGAGAGAGCACTTTGAGAAGATTTTAATGGGTCCTTATTCCTCTCCTTTGTTGAGTTATTCTTCTACTTCACTTTGCATTTGTATTTCTCACCCTTCTCCATGTATTCTGTATCTTGCGGGCCTTTTCTTGTCCCTGAGCTGCATATGTCCAAAGCCCTGTCTGGACCTTTCACCACCCACTTAACATCATGCAATCTAGAAGCCTCCATGATCAAAATTACGTCTCACACTTGCAACTAATCCCCCTAAGACACCCCCATTTCTTCAATATCAATGGTGTTAGTGGAAAAAAAATACCAATTAAGCTAGTTTATACAAAGCAGTAGGTGGCCTATGCATCCCCTTTTTCATTCCCTCCTTCTTCTTCATATATTTTTCAGATTGTTGACTTTATACGGGAATATCCTATCGCATTCTAAGACTAGATCCTGAGCATGTATCACATGATAGGGTGGCTAGGTGTAAACCATGGGAGGGGACTCAGAGGTTTCTTTCACAGCTTCTGAGGACTATCCATCCACCATCCCACTTTAAACTATCATCAAGTTTCATAACTGTTCTTGCCCCTTTTTTATTTGGAGTTTGACAGCATCTTGCTATATTTCATATATGATCTTATGGCAAGGGAGAAGAGGAACCACTCTTTCTATAGAGCAAAGGGAACAGTATGCCCTAAGCCAAGAGACCACAATACATGTCCTGCTTTCCAGCTCCCAGTAGGGGATGTACCTGTCTCTTGGCGACCCTTAGGAAATGAAAAACAGGAATGGTTCCTGTTAGACAAGAGAGAAAAGCTTGGATCCCCCGGGATGCAGACTGGTGTGGCTTCCTAGGATCCTCAAGATACTTTCTGTTCTCCCTTCTTTTCTCTCTCCATTTAGAATTTCAGATACCTATCTTGGCTACATATAACTAATACTAAGCATGGCAATTTACATATGAAAAACATTTTCAGTAATTTTTTACATTTTTGAATTTTTTCAGCTAGTTATGTTTATTTCTTTTACTGCATAAGTGCTTTCTTAATTGGATTAGTTTATCATCCAGTTAAGGCAGCCTCTATTCAGGATTATTTTTCACTTAGGCCCTCTTCCTGGGCAGATTTGAAAGTCATATTAATAATCACTATTAAGCTCATAAGATGAAACCAAACCTACACATACATACACATTTCCAAGGATTACAGATTTTTGGTTTTTAATCTGATTTTAAAGAAAGCCTGTGTTAGTTCTTATTTTCTGCAAGTACTCCATTGAGGAGTGTCTTATCATTTCAATCTTGAAGTTTATCTTGGAATTTATCTAAAAGGAATTATTTTGGTCACTAGGGTCAACACCCCTTTTCTTTCTAAATCTTTGTTTTTAGTTTTCTTTCTAAGGAATTGGAAGAAAACACAGGCAGATGAGTAGTTAAGAATCCCAGAACTTTGCATGTCACTTGGCCCAGAGCCAGGCACATGTAAAGGTCTTCACTTGCCAAAAACACACCAGGGACCTCTTAAGCAATCAAGAATTGCTACATGTGTGCAAGAGCTAACATCTTGGTGACAATTGAAATCAGTAATTCAGTTACCCTCTGTTTCTCATACATTTACCCTCTGAGCATCTCAACATGCTGGAGCATGGAGATCCAAACTGGAAACCCTTGAATGCTCCTTCTGCTTGTGGAAAGGTGACAAGGGCATTCCCTCTTGTTCACAACTGGGCATAATGAAGAGGAATGGAGGACTCGTGGAGGACTGGACTCTACTCTCAAGAATCCCTGGGGAAATGAGAAAAAAAAAGGGAAACAACAACAGAAGAAAAAGCAGCAAAACAAAGGACACACTAAAATCAAGAAGAGTGAAATAACAAAAGGAAGCCAAAGAGAAACTCAACCAAGGGTCAATTTCTACTTCTTGTATGGTTCTTTTGGGACCACTGATAACATAAGTAGGAACTGATCCTCAAAAAATGGGGCCTTAATTTGCATAAAACAAGAAGGACTTATTTTTGCTCGTGGCATTTGTTCTATTTAAAGGGAAGTGAACTACCTCCAATCTTTCGTGCATATGAGTATTTCACTTCTGAAAATGGGATCTCAAATATATAAGACATTATTCACTACCTGCATTTGATATGAGAAGAATTAAAGTACTCCCCAGCAGTTTTATTCACATTTATTATAGTGGGCCAGGAGATTTTCCATAAAAATGAGTAGCTCCCAGAGGGAACAAAATGCATAGAATTTGCTGATCTTGAACACAGTGTATTTATATAATACATTTCATCACCCATAAGCCTTACAGAGCTAGGTTTTCTCTTGGGAAGCACTGTTAATATTTCAACCTCTGTATATGCCAAATAGAAACAAAGATTATTTGAAAAGGTAAATACTGGGCTTTCATTCTTCCTGGCACAATACCGATGCCGCATATTTAATTTGAGTTACTAAGAAAACTGAGGGTCTTTTACAAGATGTGGCAACATTATGCAAATGACTTATTCCAGTTAAATTCTTTTAAGTGAAATGTGTTACTCAGAGGTCTTTTGATTGCAAGTGATAGAAAACTAATCAAATTAACTGAGAGGAAATTTACTCATAGATAATGAAGCATCTCACATTATCAAATGAAGGGTTAAATAACCAATTCACTGGAAGGACAAGAATGCTGCTAGCCCTCAAAAATAAATGCAACCAGAGTTTCAAACAGTGAGGATTTTCTGTCTCTTAGGTTGCTTTTCTCTGTATATCGACTTCTTTCTTTCTTTAAATTTCCTCCACAAGGCAAGAAACATGCCTTCTGGCCAGTCCTAAGTGTCAAAGCATCCTAGCTAACAGCTTTTAATAACAAAAAAGATTTTACCCTATTCTTTATTCAAATATCCAGGCAAAGGGTTCTGATTGGTTTGGCTATATCAGGTGCTCATCCTGTAAGCCATAGAGTGATCCTTGCATCAGACTATCAGAATATGCTCTTTCCTCGTGTTCCATATGCCTCCATCATCTGATTGTTTGGCAAAGTAAGAGTGAATGCTCTCTTCCTTTCAGTTCAGCACCAAGAGCAGCAACATGGTAAGTAATCTAGGAAGCATAAAATCAATGTGGGAGTCCTAGTTGGTCTACTCGCGAGCTGAGACCTACAGACAAATCGCCCACCTCTTTGAGTTTGAGTTTTGACCTCAGTAAAATCAGAGAAAGAAGCCCTTTCTCAAAAGAAGGGTTGACTGATGCAACAGCATGGATGAATCTTACATTCGTTACACTGGATGAAAGAAACTGGGAGCAAAGGAGGACATAGGATATCATTCTGTTATCAATTCTAAAATAGAGCTAGGCACAGTGGCTCACACTTGTAATCCCAGCACTTTAGGAGGATGGAGCAGGAGGATTGCTTGAGCCCTGGAGTGTGAGACCAGCCTGGACAACATAGAGAGACCCTGTCAAAAAAAAAAAAGAAAGAAAGAAAGAGAGAGAGAGAGAAAGAAAGAGAGAGAGAGAGAAAGAAAAAGAAAGAAAGAAAGAAAAGAAAAAGAATGAAAGAAAGAAAAAGAAAAAAGAAAGAAAGAAAATCTAAAAGAGGCAAGACTGTCTTATAGTGACAGAAACTCAATCAATGGTTACCTGGGTTGTGTGGGAATGAATGAAGAAGACATGAGGTAACTTTCTGGAAAAATTAAAATGTTCTACATCTCGATTCAGGTGGAGTTACGTGAGTGTATATATTTTGTCAAAAGTCTTTAACCCATACACTTAAAGTGTGAGAATTTCATTTTATGTAAATTACATCTCAATAAAAGTTGAGTGTCTTTTAAAAGTGTATCAGAAGCTTGAGATGAGCATGAAATGATGCAGGGCACATCAAATACTTTTTTATTTTTATTTTTTGAGATGAAGTTTCACTCTTGATGCCTAGGCTGGAGTGCAATAGTGCGATCTTGGCTAACTGCAACCTCTGCCTCCTGGGTTCAAGCAATTCTCCTGCCTCAGCCTTCTGAGTAGCTGGGACTACAGGTGCCTGCTAATTTTTGTATTTTTACTAGAGATGGGGTTTCACCATGTTGGCCAGGCTGGTCTTGAACTCCTGACCTCAGGCCATCCACCACCTTGGCCCCCCAAAGTGCAGCGATTACAGGCGTGAGCCACCATGCCTGGCCCAAACCACTTTTTAATCATAAAATAATATGGATATATCCTTGTTTTTTACTCCGTTTTATAATATCTGTGGCTAGTTGTGTAGTTAAATCAGGATGCTGATACAGCCAACTATTAGTCAGACTCTACTGCTATAAATTACTCCTGCCTCTTTAGGCATATTTTATCTTTGCTCTTCCCACTGCAGGAGTCCACTCAACTAAATCCCAGGTGATAAGGCCTTTACAGTTATCCCAATACCTGGTGACACTTGCAGCCATTTGATCTGCAAGGGAGACACAAATTGCAACAGGGACAAAATATACACAGCCCAAGAGGCATCACTAAAGACTCCTACCCCATAGGGAAGTAAGTGCTTCTGAGCTTGGCGAGTCTGGGTTACTATGGGTTTCAGTTATTTATCACTGCTTAATAAATTACCTCTAGATGTAGGGTTTAAGACAGCAATAATTTACTATATCTCATGATGCTGTGGGTTGGCTGGACTCAGTCGGGCCCTTTTCCATGAGGTGTCAACTGGGGTCAACCATGTGGCTGCATTCAGCTAGGAGCTTAGCTAGGCCTGAAACACTCAGGATAATACATTCACATATTTGGCACCTTGGCCGGATTGGCTGGAATGGCTGGGAGCTGGCTGGGCTTCTCTCTTTTTACATGTAGAAGTCTAACCCAAGCTTTTTTCATTGACACCTAGATACTAAAAGGAAGAAAACAAAAGTTGCAAGTCCTTCCAAGGTCTGAGCTCAGAGGCACCAGAAAATCATTTTCACTGCATTCATTTGGTCAGCACAAGTCATAAGCCCATCAGACTCTACTGCTTGATAGGAGCTTTGTCATTCACACTGGGAGACGGAAAGAATTGTTGGTGGACATCTTTACCAACAATATACAGCACTCTGCCATTCATTTCTTCCACCTGTTATAAACAGTTAAGTTCAAGGTCAGTCAGCCCCACAGATGTAGGCCCCAAAATAAGGGGTTATTTGCCCATGAATGGATTCATTCAAATCACAAGTATTAAAAATTCACTATGGGCCAGGTATGTTGCATGCTAGATATATCAAACAAAAACTCTTCTATCACAATTAGTCAGGAAACCACCTGGTGTGTGGAACTGTTGGCTCGGCAAGGTCAGCCATGCCATTCCCAAATCACATGAAGAAGAGTTCCCATTTGTCCAGATTTTGTAAATAGCAGAATACTCTGGAGATCAACAGGCCTTTCTTCTGGCTCTGAGAGGTACTTCCTTCTATTCCCTTAGCAGGATGATAATATTTTCTCTTTTCAAGGAATACTAAAACACACAGTGAATAAATATAGACAAATAGATGTTCATGTAAATTAAGAAAGGGTCTTTTGAAGACGGATCGAGTTCATTTTTATTCCATTAATCATTCCACGATGGTCATCTACCCATTCCATAACAATAAGTGCTTGCTATCTGCTACATTATAAGCACTTATCTTTCCTAGCATAAGGGAACACCCCCTTTACCTATCTTTTCCTCAAATTAACAAAGTTTCACTGCCACCTTTCCATTTTCATATGCTCGAGGTCATAACTCAAATAGACTTAGCCCTGAGGATGGTGGGGACTGAAACTGGGAAGGAAGCCTATCAGGAGAGGTCTAAAGCCAGGGTATTAAGATTCCTTTCCTTCAGGTGTGAAGTGTCCTCCTCAGGAGTGCTGACTGTCCCAAGTCTCCACTTGCCAACTTCTCCTAGGTCTTATCCACCAGTCTGGTTCCTTTGAGCCAAATGTGCCTTTTCCTTCTCTTCTTCTCTCTCCAGACCAAACTTTACCAATTCTATGACCCAATTCCTCGAAGGATTAACTGAATCACAGAAGGATGTTAGAGATTGACAGACGCCCCCTTTGTTTGCATTTTGATTTTCAGCGCAGATGCAAATGATCTCTAAGGCATGAAACTCTAATGGCAGCAGGCAGAGGCATGAGGGAGAGGCACTGGGGCCAAGGTCTCACCTCAGCATTCCTCAAGTCATAGGATGTATGCCACTTTTATCTGCACGTTAAATAAATCGGCAACTCAAAAAACTCCACTCATTTTCTCCTGGAAACTTTAATTTTTAATGTTTGGTAAGTGAGTGTCAAGAGACATTTCAGAAGAGAGCAGTTGATTCCTTGCGAAAGCAGGCTGCTGAAACACCCTCATTTGTTTTAGTCAGAAGCCTCTGCGACAGAACTTTGGTTTCTGTGAATTGATCAAGTCCAAGAGCTCAAGGGGGCGATGAGGTCAAGTCACTGCAACACTGCCTGGCTGGGGTTCAGCTAACTGTTGATGTGTGGGTTTCCTTTAACGATGAGGAGCAGACTAATAAACAGAACATGCTATATTTTGGAAAATGAATGAAGCCCAGTACTGGGAGACTCTTGGGTGGAGTGTGTGCTGAGCCAGAAATGGGACCTCTGAGGTTTCTCGTGGAAATTATAATATTTGTGGATTTGAAAATAGGGAAGCAGCCAAATCTTAGAAGCTGAATGAAAATGAGTCATTTTGGTAAGGTACTTCATAGGCCATATAAACAACTTCTCAGTCATTGTCAGGACTGGAAATGTCCTTAGGTGGGTTCTGAAGAAAGCTCTTTGGTTTCAAATCTTGGTGACGGCAGCAAAATTAACTTATTTGAATCTTCGTTTCCAGTGTTATAAATGGGAATGATAAAAAGAGCATCTACCTTGGATATTATGGCAAGAAGTCAGAGAAGGCTTTGGAACACTTTGAACAGCATATGTCATATCCTAAATGCCCCATAAATGTTCCTCATCACTATTTAAGTATTGTCAACTCCTTATCATGTCTACTATGCATAAGAGTAGTTGGACAGATATCCTTAACAATGATGATGGCACAGACATCTACCTATCATTGGAATGAGTTTATAAGCTTGCATTAAATTCTTGCAGCAGTAGATTTACTTTCCTAATTATATTGCCTGGGCTTGGCACTCTCCAAGCATAACCAACCAGCAGCGAGAGGAGAAAGCCAAAACTTTGCTGAATGTTAGGAAGAAGGTGGTCTGTCCTCTCAGGCCTCTTCCAAATATAAGATTCTGTTACCTAGAAAACAAGTTTTAGGTGAGTAATCTGCCATGTGCCTAAATCCCTAATAGCTAATGAGGCATTGGCTCATTTTGCACAAGTTTATCTTCAGGGCTTCCAAAGCTAAGTGGCAACACTTTTCCTCCCAATCCAACTAGATATCTTTCTTTCTTGAGTATCAGTTATCCATTCCAGGAGGAGGCAACTGTGTGTGTCATTGCCAGGTGACCAAATGTTCTTTTATCTTAGTCAAAGCCCACTCTGTGCTCTGAATGGCTGTTTAGCCAGAAGTGTATGTATTTTTATGGCAGGATATAAAGTAGGCGATGTTATATAAAATACAAACTGGCAGGTCAAAGCAGCAAGAGCACTTTAGGGGACCCCAGGCAGAAGTGGTAAAAATAGTACCTAATGCTTGAGAGGACTCAGCAGAAGCTGACAGTGTAGGCATGATTCATTCATTCGCTTTGAAAATTATGTAGGTTTATTCAGGAGGAACTCGAAGGCAGGACTCAGCCTCACTGATTGTCTCTGTGAGCAATTTTCTCAAATTGTGGCAAGTTGTGTCTGACATTCTGCATTCAGGGAAAAAAGGGAAGTCTTTATAGATGAGAAATTCAAAAGAAATAAGCACTGGGTGTTGTAAATGAATAACTAGATCAAATTTTAAAATGTCAGTCAATTGACAAAACTTTGACATATTCATTCAACAAAAAAGCATTTTAAAGCACCTCCTCTGTGCTCAACCCTTTTCTACAAGACAGGGATATAGAGAGAAGCCCCCTGGTTCCTGTAGTTTATAATCTGGTGAAAATGACCAATAACAAATAATCAAATAAATATATAGTCTAATTCCATGTAGGGGTACAGTTGATGGAGTGGAGATGTAAGGGAAGACCAAATGGTGTGAATCTCTTGTGTCTGGAATAGCATAATGAAGTCAAATGAGGTCGCTCTGTATGATGTTAATAGTCAAACTCAACTTCTCCCTTTCAGATTCGTAAATATTTCCGATCGTTGGTCAAAGATAAGGAACTAAGGAATGGTTAACATGGTGACTTTCCTGAAAACCAGCACTGAAGAACTTTTTGAAGTTTCTTTCAGTGGTGTAACAAATTTTCCTTTTCCCATTTATCTCCAGAAGCTGAGATTCACTTGTCCCCAAGTAGCTTGAAAACTGGTCAGAAGAAAACAGTGACGACACTCTAAAGAGTTTGCTATTCCTCGATTTGCAGTCAGTATAAATACACCATTTTTTAAAAGGTGAGCCCAAAAAAACCCAAAAAGGTGGAAAAATAGGGAAGCTAAAAATAAATGACTAAAAGAGAAAAGTTCCTGTAATTTTAGGTTTAAAATACAAGGCTGAGTAATCAAGGAAAGTATTTTTACTGCCTTGTCAATATTTTTCCTGGAAGCTCAGGTAAATAGCCCTTCTTCAGATCTGTAGTGTGCGTGTCTAATGGTCTTAGGTGTCTCTGACCACAGAATAACTTCATGCCTAAGAAACAGAGCAAACAGGAACTCTGTGGTTTCAGCATTTCCCACAAATAAGTAAATATATGGATTTACATTAAAAAAAGGTTCAGGGCCATAGGATAGACGATTTGGGTCTAGTTGAGAAGTGTTCCCCTCCTAGTGAAATCTTTCATACAAGACTATCTATGCATTTAAAGGAATCCCTGCTTGCTAGGGTGATCTTGATCATATTTTCTGCATCGCTTATACTCTCTTTCAATTTAATGCCGAATGTTCAGCAGCTGTGCCAGAAAACCTAAGAAAGGCTGTCCTTTTTCTAAGTTGAGTCCTCATTTATTTACCCTGCTGGTGAAAAACCCACTGGCTTTCATCTCTTCTGAATCCATGGCAAGGAAAAGCAGGGGGGTCAATATGCTGAACAGAGTTTAAAAGGGGGAAAAATGATCATGAGGGCCTTCAAGCACACATACCTCCCCAGTTCTAGCTGTCTCTGGGTTTTATGAGGCATTTGCTCAAAGCCCTGCTGTTCAGGCAAGGGGAACAGCACGTGGTTTTCTTAGTAGCCAGCAGTTCTGCCTCTCACTGGGGCATGCCTCTAATGGCAGATTCATTAGGTCCCACTGATCCTAGGTTTAACACAAATCCAGCACTTGAATAACAGCCCCTCCTCCTGCACCCACAGATCCTTGGTTATTCGATGCTGGCTGGAAAGCAGGTGCTGAGATTTGTCAGGGGAAGCAAATACCCTATCAGATGCCCATACATCACCCTGAACGCCGAGGATACACTGTGTGCTTTCCTGTCAGACTTGACTAATAGATCCTCAATCTGGACTTGGCCAGTGTGAAGCCAACAGAGGTAACTATGAGGAAGGTTCATTCTCTCTTCCAAAAAGGTCCAGTGTGAACCAGTATCTCCATTTATCTGATGGCTTCTGGCTAAAAATATTTGAAAGATCACTTGGAGACAAATGGCTCGTAATTTGACCCCATAAGAAAAAAATGATGCTGTTCTTCTAGATTGTTTGGCCACTTCTGACTTCTTCCGCATGCCAAAACTTTCACTTAATTCACTCAAAAAAACAGTCAGACCAGTCATTTTTAGGCAAATAAAAGTAAATACCTCTTCAATTAGCAAGTAGCAAATTACTTCTAATATATTGTGTGAGTTAAAAATATAAAATGCTGTAAGAAAGCATTAGATAAATCTATTGTTAATCAACCTTATATAGTTTATCATGAGAAAGCTAGAAAATCATAAAAATATCTATAACCAGACTAACATTAGAAAGGATAATTAACCCACTTTTAAACAAAATGGCTCAAAGAGCCTGAATGCAAAGCTAAATGTGACTTTCTTGATGTTTTTGAATTTGATATAATGTAGGAAAATATAAATAAATAAAAAATCAGCTGAGTGTTTTTTCTGTCATGTTGATGCAGTCCTGTTTTTATTCTTCACAGGAAACATTTGAGATGACTGCACTGTATACCAGTTTGTGCTCACCATTTGACACATCTGTGACATTTTTTCTTCCAGAAAGGCAGTAAACAGTAAGCAGACTAAGGCAAGAACTTTTTTCCCACAGTGTCTTGAATCTGGTCCTGTTTATCTTTCTATAACAACGGAAACAGATGTATTTTTGTGCTTGCAACTTTCCAGATGTATCACTCTAAAATGCTGTCTGCTGTTCAGAGATGTTGCTAGTATTTAGAGCAGAGAAGCCTTTGCCAAGTTAATTATTTGACTCAAGACATTGCAATTTCTGCAGAGTCCACTCTCTGCGGTAGACATCTCATTAGGATTTATTTGGGGTTCTGTTGAAGTATGTTGTGATCACAGACTCTCAGCAAAGTGGACCTTTACCAGAATTTAGGGCTCCTAGAAGCAATGACTGACAGCAGTGAAGAAGACCTGAAGCTCAGAATCAGTGATGGATAAAATTGCTTAAATCCCACTGTCACCTTAGGTTGGAATTGATCCAAGGCCATGTACAAGCCTCAGTGTCAGGTTAAGGTTATGTATCCCTGGTTATGGAAAAACCAGAGACAGAGCAGGCAAAACCTGATAGAGTCACACTGAAGCAGAGAACCTGTTTTGAGAAGAGCATCTTTCCTTTTCCCTAAATTATAGTATTCCTTCGCTACGTGTGCTTGCTCCTTCCACAAACTGTAACCTTAGCCAAAAGGTATACATTTTTATCTTTATAGCTCACAGTACCAAAATGCTGAGCAGCATAAACACTAAACAGACTTTCAATTTGAAGCTATGTAAAACGCGACACTTACAACAACAGTAAAAGATACATTTTTTTTCAATTGAACACAAAACATTCAGCAAGATAGACTATATTCTGGGCCATAAAACAAACATTAGCAAATTCAAAAGAATAGAATTTATACAAAGAATGTTTTTGAATCATAAAGAAATTAAAATATGCATCAACAACAAAGATATTTGAAAAAAATCTCTGAAATTTTGGAAATTAAAGAACACACTTCTAAACAACCTATGATTCAAAGAGGAGGTCTTGAGAAAATTTTAAGATACTTTAAACTGAAAGGTAATTAAAATACTATGTAATAAAATTTAGAAATTTGTTGGGTATGGCTAACACAATGATTACAACTTACCAACAGGGATGAAAGAACAGATATAACCCCTGACCTATCAGGGTGTATTATTTCATCGTATTCATAGTCCCAGGAATTAGGGTAGAAAATCTTGAGGTGACTATGTTAGAATTCTGCTTACCATATCATCTATATGTGAAAGAAAGAACCTTATGGGTACTTTAAATCTTATATAAAAATTAACTCGAAAGGGATCATAGACCTAAATATAATACATAAAATTATAAAATTTCTAGAAGCAAATAGAAGAGAACAACTTTATGACTTTGGGTTAGGCAATGCATTTTCATATATGACACAAGGTATAATTCATTTAAAAAAACAAGAACAATAATTTGGGCTTTTTCAAAGTTGAAAACTTTTATGCTGTGAAGACACAGTTAAGAGAATAAAAAGCCACAGAATGAGAGGAATATATTTTCAAGTCATCTTTCTGACAAAGGGTTTGTTTCCAGAATGCAAAAAGAACTCTCGAAACTTAACCAGAAAACAACCCAATTAATAATGAACAAAGTACATAAACAGACACCAAAGAAGATATATGGATGAAAAATAAGCCTCATTAATCATTGGAGAAATGCAAATTAAAACCACAATTAGATATGACTACACGTCTATTTGAATGGCTAATATAAAAAAATTCCCTACCATGGAATACTACTCACCAATAAAGGGAACAAACTATTGATGCCCACAACCACATAAATGAATCTTAAAATGCATTCTGGGCTGGGTGCAGTGGCTCACGCCTATAATCCCAGCAATTTGGGAGACCGAGGCAGGTGGTTCATGAGGTCAAGCGTCCAAGACCAGCCTCGCCAACATAGTGAAATCCGATCTCTACTAAAAATTTTTTTAAAAATTAGCCGGGCGTGTTGGTGGGTGTCTGTAATCCCAGCTACTCAGGAGGCTGAGGCAGGAGAATTGCTTGAACCTGGGAGGCAGAGGTTGCAGTGAGCCTAGATCATGCCACTGCACTCCAGCCCAGTGACAGTGCAAGCCTCCTTGTCAAAAAAAAAAAAAAAAAAAAAAAAAGCGTTTTGCTAAGTGAAAGAAGCCAGATCTAAGATGTGATACAGAAAATGCTTTACGATTCTATTAATATAACATCCTGGACAAGGCCAAACTCTACAGACAGAAAATGAGACAGTGGTTTTCAGAGGCAGGAGATGTGGAGAGGGGTTGCTTAGAAAAACATCAGTAAAGATGACTTTTGGGTTGATAAAACTGTTTTACATCATGATTATAAAAGTGGATATGTAACTGTGTATTTGTCAGGACCTGTAGAGCTATATACTACAAAGAGCAAATTTTTATATGTAAAAAATTTTAAGAACCAACCAAGATGTTGTGAGAGGACCCAAAATAGACTACAAACTTAACAAATGAACATAACTATATCAGAAATGAATAGCATGACCCTGCATGACTCTGCTAAAGAAGGTAGGGAAGAAAGGGACTAACCTGAATTAGTAGGGAAGAAAGGGACTAACCTGAATTACTTTGAAAATTAGTATTTTGATCAGATACTGTAAGACTAAAGACTAAAAGAACTGTACGACACTAAATTCCAGTAAGTACATTTTCTTCTCTCAGGGGAATGAGTTAGCAATCCTGAAACACTTTATGTTTATACTATAGTTAAACAAGTAAATGAATATTTGGTAGATAACGAGAACTAGGATTCTCACTGTCGGAGAAAGAAGTTACAAATAAGAAAAGGCAGAAAGCTAGAATGAACACTGTGGTGTTGAACTGGAATCAGAGGTATCAGTAACGACTCATGCTTTTTAAAATATAAATACAAATATATACAGAAATGTAGACATATGTACATGCCTGAGTTAGTATACATATATATATTTCCAATCTTTGCGCACTGCGAGGGTCTAGAAGTAATAACACCCTTGTAGAAATGAGCACATCTATTCCTCTTGGTTTTAAACATAATCCTCCCCAGAAAAAGGAACTATAAGTCCTTGGAGAAGAGGTACATTCCAGGGCTGGGCAGGGAAAATACAGTGGTGAACCTTGAGCATTGTATGGTGTCAGAAAGTAAGGAAATGGTCCTCAAGGAAAGAGGTATGTCAAAGGGATCCAGAAGCAATCTAAAAGAGTGCCACATGATCAAGCTGGAACAATTTGAGCAACAAAATAAATAATCACAGTATTATATTATAACCCATAAAATATAATAAATATCAATTAGTCTACTTGATATAAATAAATAATTGAATAAATAAATAAATGTGAAAGGAGAGAGAACTCTTCCTGATGAAGAACTTCAATTAATAAATATAGAAGAAATGAAAATCACCATTAGTCCTACCAAGTGATGCTAAAATAATTAGAAAAAAGCTTGATGAGGAACAAGATATTTGCATAGTCCCAAAGTATTTCTCAACATCTCAAAGACATATATTAATTACAAAGGAAAAGTTAACAACTTACGGTGGAGAAATCCATCAGAAAGTGCTTTGACCATGTGATCAAAGTTAACATAATCACTAATGAGACATATTTATTTCATATGCCCTCATTATCAACACAGAGAAAGACAATCATTTCTGTGACAATCCTACCAAAACTGACTAACTTCAATCTAAACGTGAGAAAACGTGAGACAAACCCAAATAGAAGAAACTTTATCTTATGTCCTTGGCCCTTTTGAAGGGTATTGGGCAGTAATTTTGGAGGAAAATTTATGAAGAAAATTTTTGCTTTTCTAGAAAAGCAAAGATTGAGGAATTGTCACAGATTGTCAAAAGACTAGATGAGACGTGACAACTGAATGCAATATAGAATTCCACATTACATCTTGAAACAGGAAAAAAAAAAGACATTATTGGGAAAACTAGTGAAATCCAAAATAAACTTTCTGATTTAGTTAATACTATTGTGCCAATATTAACTTCTTAGTTTTGATCATTTTTATTGTGGTTATGCAAAATATTAACTTCAGGGGAAGCTACATGAGAGGTGTAAGAAAACTATATTCATGCAACTTTTTGGTGAGTCCAAAATTATTTTTAAATAAAAAATTTAATAAATAATTAAAAGATAACAATGAGAAATACATCAGTCACTGGTCCTTAGGAATGATGGAATTCTGATTGGACAGGTCTTTGAAAATTCCCTGCTCTGGTAGCTGAGGAAGTTCCTTAGTTGACACTAGTTCTGCTCCCTAGAAGGAACTCTTGATCACTGTCCTTCATCCCCAGTGACATTGCTAAGTTTTTGTTACTTCGTTATCCTTCAAGACCATATCTAAAGTAGGTGGTGGGAACCATGTTCTGTTAGCAACTGTACAACTTTCATATCGTACTTTCTGCTTATACAATTTTGATGTCCTGTATATTGGTTAAAGCTTAAGCAATTATTTCTTTGAAAATATAATTCCCTCAAAAAATTCATAGACTTAAGATACTTTTGCTCATAATTAGTCCCATGTGTTAAAAACCTAACTAAAGTTCTTTTGTGGGCATAGCTCTAGTTCTTGCTTCATTTCATTATTTAACACACACCTCTTTCTTACTTTAATAGCAGCTACTTTTAGGTCTTCTGAACCAAGAGGCCTGGTTTGAAAGTCCACATCCTTGGTCTGTTCTTTGCCGACCTAACCTGTTTCTCCCCGAGGAGCTTAATGTTTTTTTGTTTTTTTATTCTTCTTCAAGGTTACATGCAACAACTATCTTTTCTTTTTTCTTTAAGGTATGGGACTTAGCTTTTCTAAACATAAGAGGGTCTAAATTTCTGGAGACTATTTTCCTGAGTTTGTATCTGTTTTGAAACATTTTTCTAAAGCAGCAAGGAGCTGGAAAAATACAGTAATCTAGCTATATCTAGTTGGTTCTCTTTACCCTATCGTCTCCGTGAGTGCAGGGTACACAATTTGTTGCAGCCCACAGTTTACCAAATGTTTTGTTATAGCATTATAAAGGTCATAAGCATTCTAGTATGTCAAGGCCACCTGCTGCTTCACCACTATGCAGATGGCATATATATTGGCTTAGTTAGGAAAAGTCCCACTTCGAGTACCAACTGTTAAAAAGAAACACTTTAGATAAATTAAATTTAGCAGAGTTTATTTGCTCAAAGAACAATTCTTGAATCAGGCTGCACCTTGAAACAGGAAAGGTTCAGAGATATCCACCCAGCAATGTGGGCAGATAGTATTTACAAACAAAAAGAGAAAGTGGCATACTGAACCAGCTTGATTGGCTACAGCTGGGCATTTGCCTCATGTGAACATGGTCTGATCAGTTGGCAGTCTGTGATTGACTGAAACTCAGCTACTGCGATTGGCTGGGATTCAGCTATTTGCTACAATATACTCTTAGGTTAGTTTGCAGCTTATTTATTTACATATTAAGTTACGCTGCAGTTGGTTACACAGAAACTCAAAGTAAAGACGTATCTTTGGACCAAATTTAATTTAATTTAACACAATGTCTGAATTAACTAAAATATAGCTAGGCAAACAATACAATGGCTTCAAGACAGAAGAGCCTTAACCATACCTTGCCTTAAAGAATAGTTATGTTCATTTCTCTCCCACAAAACAGACCAGATATGAGGTTTGCTCTGCTCTGCATCTTTCTTTCTTATTTCTCTACCATTCCACAGTGTGTTGTTCCTGGCTACATGATGAAAGTTGGGGGAAGAGCATTGGAGAGTACATGTGCAACATGGTAAGGATATGGCCTGGAAATGGCATATGTCATTTGTGAAGATTAGTCACGTAGTCACATCTTGGGACAATGGAGTTTGGAAATACAGCTTTTCAATTGGTGGTCACATTCCCAGCTGCTAGTCTAATTCTGTGGAAGAAGGAGAGTATGGATTTTGGTGACACTTAGTCTCCATCCACTCTCCTCTTGGATTATCTATCACCACACTTTGCTGGTTTCCCTTTCACCTTCTTGACCATCTTTTTCCAGTCTCCTTTGCTGACTCTGAACTCTACTTAACCTCTAAATACTTTTCAGGGATCAGCGTCAAAGGGACCAGTCTCTGGGTCTCTCCTCTTCTCTAGCCATACTCTCCCCTGATTATCCCAACTCATTCTGTCAAAATGCCAAATCCTAAATTCCTTTCTCTAGCTTTATTCCTTCTACTATACCCAAAATTTCTATATACAACGGCTATCTTGTAACCAACTACTGGAGATCTCAGCTTGGCAACCCAAACTCATCATGGACAAAACTGAGCTCTATTTTACCTCTACAAAGCTGATTCTCCCCCAGTATTTTGTCCATCCTGATATGTGGTAGCATCATCCAGCCAGTGGTCTGAGCAAAAAAAATCCAGAAGGCATCCTTGGTTCATAAATCCTTCTCTCAATCCCCACATCCAATGGATCAGCAAAATTTTGTGTATACTATCTTTAAAACACATCTTGAACCTGTACATGGTAGACTGAACAATGACCCCCCTCCTCTGCCCCAGAAAAAAAGATTTCCAAGTTCTAATCACCAGAACCTGTGAATATTGCATGGCAAAGGGACCTTGCAGTTGTGGTTAAGAATCTTGAGATGGGGAGATTATCCTGGATTTTCTGAGTAGGACCAATGTAATCCATAAGGTTTCTCATAAGAGGAAGGCAGGAAAATCAGAGTTAGATCAGGGAGAGACAGAGAAAAGGGTGATAAAGGCGGCAATGGAAGGAGAGAAGAGAAAAGGCTATGTGATGCAGGGGCGTGGAACAATGCAGGTCAAGGAATAAGGTTGACCTCTAGAAGCTAGAAAATGCAAAGAAATGAATTCTCCCTTAGAGCCTCCAGAAGGAACATAAGACTGCTGAGGTTTTGATTTTATCCCAGCAAAACTTCTGACCTACAGAATTCTAAGATAATAAAGTCATAAGATATAGGTCACTAAGTTTGTGGTAATTTGTCACAGCAGCAATAGAGCACTAATACTCTATCCATGTTTCTCTATCTCCACTGCTGCTACCATAATTGAGGGCCAGCTGAGAGCACAAACTGTCTGAATTTGAATTCCTGTTGTGCTACTTACCTGCTCTGGGCAAGCCATTCAAGCTTCCTGTGCCTCATTTACCTCATCTGTCAAATGAAATCATGGTAGAGTTGTTATGAGGACTCAGTGTGTTGCCATATTTAAAGTCCTTGAAATAGTACTTGACATACTGTAAGTATGTTTAAGTGTTTGCTATTATTACTGTTATAATTTATACCCTGTATCATTTCAATACTCAGCTGGTCTCCCTGCTTCCTCTCTTGCCCATATAATCTCTTATTCACCGAATATTATTCACAGTAAGAATTATATATTTAAAACATAAAATCAAGTAATCTCTTGGATTATAATTCTCCAAGGGCTTCCCACTGTAATTAAATCATATCAAAAATTCTAACCAGAGCCTACAAGGCCTGGTATGATCTAGTCCATGACTTACCACCCAACCTCATGTCAATCTACTGCCTCTGTTGCTGACTCGCTTTTCCCAACTACTGTTCATTAGGTTCTCCAAACTCACCAAACTTGTTTCTGCCTCGGGGCCTTTAAGTGGGCTCTTCCCCTGCCTGGAATGCCATTTTCCCATGTCTTTGCTTGACTGACTCCTTTTAGAAATTCATTCAAAGTCTTCTGCTCAGAAAGGCTTTCCCTCCCAGTTCAAACGAAAATAGCTGCCTCTACTACTTACTTACTTATTTCACGTATCTTCCATGAAAAGAGCCTGCTGCTGTATACCTAGTGCTCAGACTATAACTTGCATATTATAGATAATCAATAAATAGTTGTGAAATGAGTGTTGTTGACATGTGTGAAGAGGCCATTTGTTGAGGCGTCATACTGGTGAATCCCACGTATGTTCTGAATCAGATGAGCACAGTTTTAAATCATTCCTCTCAGCAGAAAGGTTCTGCCTAAAGACAAAGTAATTCATCCAGTGATGATTATGTAAGTCTGTTTTCTCACATTTTTCTGATTATTTTTCTTAACAAGTGTCACTAGGGACACTTTCCAGAAAACCACTGAAAAGGGACTTTAGCAGTGTATGAGACCTATATTTAATCTCCAAAACCCATCCTTTCTAAATCTTTTTTTGTTTTGGGGGGCAGGAATTGTGTGTTTATTAGACCGGGTTTTGTTCTATCACCCAGCCTGGAGTGCAGTGGCCCAGTCACAGCTCACTGCAGCCTCAAACTCCCAGGCTCAAGCAACCCTCCCACCTCAGCCTCCCGAGTGAGTAGCAGACATGCTCCATCACACTCAGCTAATTTTGTAAATTTTTTAGAGACAGGGTCTCCCTATTTGCCCAGGCTGACCTTGAACTCCTAGGCTCAAGAGATCCTCCCACCTCAACCTCCCAAAGTGCTGGGATTATAGGCATGAGCAAATAATTTTAGGCATGAGCAAATAATTTTAAGTTGTTTTAGTTAAAAATGAAAAACTGTGTATGATACCTACACGAAGTGAGTCTTGCCTTTAAAGTACAGCATTTCAGAGACCCATTGTTGAAACACCTGAGAACTTGCTTTCTCAGAAGATGCAAAGAAAACTGAGATCCAACAGCAGAAGGAAGGCAGGCCTCACACAGTCCATAGAATAGCTCCTAGGAAGCCCCCACATAGTGCTGGGCTCATGTGTGTGGCCACCAGTTTGCACAACTCTGCACCCTGTTCTTCTATGTTTTTTTTTTTCTCTTCTCAGCATGAGGCTGTGCACAAATAGTAAAGAAAGTTTTTCTCAGTCTTCATCTATCTAAAGTCTTTCCAGCACCCTCCCTTAAAATATGAGATACTGCATGGGCCTAAGTTGCATTTTCATAGGGTTGGGGTTTTCTGGGTCTTTCAACATAGATCTCATTGGTTAATTTAGAGTGTAAGCTAAAAAAAAAAAAGAGCTGATAACCACTCTGTGGTCGTTTTAAAAATGTGAAAAGATGTAACACAGGGTTTAGGGTTAACAGGAGAAAACAGACAGCTGGATGGTGATTCACTCTTTTTCTCCCTAAAGACACCAACATGTAACCCTGGGGTGGCCTTGTCGACATTGCAAGTGCATACCTGGCATATCATCTGACGGCCTGAGAGTGCCTGCTATTACTCAGAAGAAAAGATGGTGTATCTGATAGTCTGAAAAGAACAAAGACTGCAGTTACTTCATCACTCTTGCCGGAGGGTCTGGAATTAATTGTGTTTCTTTATACCCCATCTAATTTTACAAAATCATACTTCTCCCTGGCAGTTTACTAATTTACCACCTCATCTAAGATAAGACTTTGCCAACAGTAATAACATTTAGAAAATGCTGTCAGGCCTGCTGAATATAGTCTCCCATTCCTCCAACTTCACCCCCAGCCCATAGACACACATCTACACAGCTCACTCAGAACTTAAAGCAGGTAGACCCAGCTTTGAAGGTCAAACAAAAAACAAACAAACAAACAAAAACAGAATGATCTGGTGCCTCAGAAGTTTATCTTCACAATAAGAGTAACTAACTCTATTCAGACACCTCTTTGAGTATCTGCTCCAGTGTCTGTCCAATGGGTAAAGAGAGTAGAAAGAAATAATTGGTCTGCACTTCAGAAAGGCATTTTAGTACATTTATATTTCCCTTGTACACATTTGTTGTGTGCTTATTATATAAAGAGCACTGTATGGATTACCTCCCCTCAAATTTGATGGGCAGGGTGCAAAGCAGGGAAACTGCAAATTTTGAAATGAGCATGGAAATATCTAGCCTGAAGATTCTAAATGGAACATTTGGTGTTACGGTGTTTGGGGAATAGAAAATGACTGGCAGTTTGGATATTCAATTCAGTTGCATAGTCGATTTCACCAAATTCTACGCTGAGTAAGCAGGCTTGGTACACAAATATCTTCTAAATTTAATCATGGGAATATGGCATATACATGGGGACTTAGAGAAGGGGTGACAGGGCAAAGGTAACCAAATCTTAATAAGTGTTTCCCACTAGTCTAGTTTCTCTAGGCCATCAAGCAATACAACCCTGATCTTTAAGCATGATATGGTGTGCATGTGTGAATTGTGTGTGAGTGTGGGTGGAGTACAAACTAAAGCAAAAGAGTGTATGTTTCCCTTCTGGCTCAGATTGCATTCGTAGATATAATTATTTGTTTAACATAGTCACACCATATTATATTACATTCTATGATTTATTAGCAAAAGCATGCTCTTTAAACTTCATTTTCCCAAGCAATGATAATTTTTTGACATGTTTCATTACTGGGAAATGACATAGACATTTGTTATATTCTCAGACAATAAAATATTACCCTGCTCACATACCTTCATGGAATATTAAACAAAATGAATGTCGTTCCCTTTCTGTGTTTATCATATCATATTAAAAGTGAAGACTAGCCCTTATGTTTTCTTTCTTGATAGACGAGACATTGGAAAGAATGAGTTTAGTTTACTCTTCTTTCCAACTGGCTTTACTTAGCTATTTGCAAAGCCTCCAATAATGCTGTTAGAGTATCATTTCAATCATCCAGCTTTTCAAAGGCCATTCCCAATGTACCTTTCTTTCAAATCATCATGAAGAATAAAAATCCAAAATTTCCCCTATTAATGCGTTTCTTATCTTAACCCCAGATTCAGTTAGTTTCAGGCAATGATGGAAATAGCAAAGATTGGGGAGTGATCCAATGTAAGGATTACACAATTCTTCATAGAAACTGGTTGTAGACCAACTTTATGAATATGTTGTAAACATTTATCAGCCCACATACTGGATCTTTCCATATGCATATAAAGACCATATGAAATATACATTCTTTACCACTAACATATCAAAAAGTGTTATCTAGTGTGAGTGAGAGATTACGTACTCACAGGGTGGTATATGCACACCCATAACCACACAGATACACACATTTATTATAGAAAGAGTCTTAAAATACTATGGACTTTCTGTATAAAGCAGTTCACCATGGAGAATAATAAATTTTCTTGAGTTTCATCAAATGTATATTAAGCGGGATTTTTCCAGGCTATGCTTAGAGTTGAGTTGAAGTCCTAGACATGTCTAAGTTTTCCTAGCTCTCATGGATAGAATCAGCATTAAACTGAGGTGAACTTTGGCAAACACTAAACATTTTAGGTAAGGAAAATCTGTGCACTTTTTGACATGACAATGGAAAAATAGCCTAAACATCTAAGACAACCTCAAGCTTAAGTTCAGATGGTCTAAGTTCTACACTTAACCTTTATTACTACCTTGTTTGAATTCAGGCCAATAAATTAGTTATTCTATACATTAATTTTTCCAGGAGTTCTCAGGGGAGAATAAATTTGCAGTATCTACTTTTAAAGGGGTTGGGAGAACAAAATAAAACTGTATAATCAGTGCAGCTCTCTGCTGAAGGTGAGAACCTACGCAGAGGGTTTGCTCAACAGAAGGGCCATAGCTTAATGCTTAGTTGTCACTGACTTGAAATTCATAATAATTTTACCTTTGAACTTGTGCTTGGTCGGTGAAGTCTGATGAGACAATGAAGCATGAGCAGAGCAGACATGATAGGTGTGAACACGCTGTGTGCAGGCTTGGGTCTTTTGGAGTCCTGAGCAATGGGCAGAAACATCAACAGTGGCAGCAGCTGCCATGGCTCAGGCAGAGATTATGTGCTCTGAAAAAAAGAAGAATCATTAGTTCTTGATGTGCTAAAATGTTTATTTCAAAATAACGTGTCAGAAATTTATCCCAATGTCCTCACAGCCTATAAAATACTATTAGCAGTTTTAGTAAACAGTTGCATCAACAGAAATGTCCTTTTCAAAATTGAATATTATCAAGAATTATTTGCAACTTTGCATTTGCCAAGAGGACTGACATTGCTTTCAATTATATTAATTGAAAATTAAATTGGTAAAAGTGTAACTTTTGATGACCTAATAAATGAATTTGCAGAAAATTAGGTCAGAAAATTGCATGATTCATTGGTATAACATTACTAAATTATTATTTTTTAAAATTATACCAACATATTATTGCAATTTGTAAGTTTACATTGTTACTCATGTATTATTATTATTCCTGTTACATTTTACAAGTAACAAAATGTTTTTAAAGAAAAGGCTTTCTCTTTTAGCACCTTTATAACATTTTTTCCCTAATTTTTTCACAAGGAGCCCTGCATTCTTATTTTGCACAGGACCCTGCAAATTATGTAGCCGGCCCTGGATGGAATACAGTTTAGATTTTTGCCAGAAATTTGCTGAGTTCTATTTAACCAAAGCGAGGCTCATTTTTCTTTAAACATTTGAAGTATATTAATTTTATGTCCTTTATCTAATAATTCTGCTTTGCAGACAATTGTTTGTGTGTTAGATAAAATTTGATTAGTGTGTTAGTGCTCATTCAGCCCGTGTATCTCTGTGACAAGCCTGTGCATCAGGGTTGAAATCTTCCCCTGCAGTGGAAATTTACATTGCCTCAGCCATGCACCCCGGGATGCTAATAGGCCACCTGAGGTTGGGGTTTTTAAAACCATGGAGGTCATACAAAACTGGCTCTAAACCTCTGCAAGGGAATATCTATACTATAAATTCTCAGAGATGTTTTTCTACCAGAGCCCAGGCAGAAAAAAGACAGTTTCCTTATCATCTTTTTGTGAGAATTTTTTTTCCTAGTTCACACTTTCATAAAAGCAAAACACTCATTAAACAGCCCAACTCCCCTCCTTGTCCTGACCCAAGGCCTTGCACTGGATTCCAGGCCCACCTGAACTAAATGTCCAAAACCAGCGTTAGGTTAAGAAATCTTTAGCAAACCCAGGCAGCAGCAGCAGCCTCTGTGTCCCTTCACCACATGGTTTTCATTTTCCATTTTAATGTAGTACCTGGTAATTGCAAACTACTCTGTGCATTGGAGATAATGTTGATTATATTTTATATGCCATTTTTAAGTGTTTTATAACATCCTCCAATCTGGCACATTGCCAGGAAAGGAAAGTGGGCCTTTATTTTCTATTATGCAAAATGATGATAATTGAATTCGATGAGCTCTAAATTACAGTTCACTCCTTCCATCTTCCACTCAATGTTGGAAGACTGTGTGCTGGACAAACAGTGCAAGGTGCTAAGGATACAGCAATGGATAAGACATAGCTTCTGCCCCCAAAGAGTTTGCAGCTTGGGAATGTAGATTTGGAAATATAATTTAAGTAAAATGCAAGAACGCAATCATAGGATCATGCACAGGATAGCGCACAGGTGTGGGATAGTGACGGCTTTTAGCAAAAATTCAATGTAATGTGTTTGAGAGAATAAGTTAACCTGGTGTTTGGGGGCAAGAGATAGGAGAATGCTGATGCTGGAGTGGAGAAGTTGATTCCAGACAAAAGGGAAAGCTTGACACAGTAACAGAGGTGAAAAACCACATGGTGGAAATAAGAGCTGACTGATCCAATGAAACTGCCTTGTTCTAACCATCTTTTACAAAAGAACCTTAATAGATCTATGAAGATAGAAACTAAAAGACTGTTAGGTTCTCCTGATTCAAATACTTCTTAACATAACCTAAAAAGATTTTATTTTTAAGTTACATTTTATTTCTTTAACTTTATTACTTTTTTGAAATTTTATATACACTAAAACATCCTGAAATAACATGAGCTTTTAACAGCCCAAGCATAAAAGTGTACAGCAAATTACATATTGCTTGCAGACTTAAGAACAATGTAATTCTGATGGAAATTAATCAAACCTCTTCTCTAGAGTGTTGGTGAGACCCTTAGCCAAATTGTCAAGGGAAATATGTCCCCCCATTTCCTTTTCTGTTGTCTCAATACTTTCTCTAATCCAGATTGCTTATACCTACAATTCTCACCGAACCAAGCTGCTCTGATTGTATCCCTCTTAAAGTGGTCAGTCCTCAATCTCCCTGCAACTGTTCAAGGTTTCCATCTTATATGGGACTTTGGCTTCAACTGCCCCAACATTTGCAACAGAACATTTACTGTCTCTGTAGCCAGTAAGCCTGTTCCTGATTTTTATTGCATAATTCCATACAATGTTGAACCTATAAGTCAAGTCCCTCTCCAATTCAGATGAACTCTATCCTGTGGCTTTAAGTAGGAAAATCCTCATATTGAGATGGGTTTCTCTGTAGCATTAGATGAGAAGAAAACATCTTCTGAGCTAAGTTCTTGCTGTGACACAGATAACCTTTCTTTATGTCCTCCTCACCTCCCTTCACCCTACAGATATTTCATTGAAGAAAAAATTGCTTCTCCTTATGATTAATCTTAGCCCAATGGGCTGGAAATTCTGTTGGCCTTTTGGGGCTCACTGATATTGGGTCTCAAGTTCACTTTGAATGTTTATCAGTGGCATATAAATGCAAAACACTATTATTATATGTAAATTACTATCTACTTTCTGTAAACCTTTCCCTTTTCAAAAAACGTATTTATATTAAGGTTGAATATTCAAATGTTTTCTGCAGATTTCTGTGAATAGCTTTAAAATACTCAAGTTAGAACTCACTTTAACTCAACTGAGACTTTATCAACTTTTCATTTGCTAGCAATATGAATGCCGAATTATTTTGTGCTTAAAGATTACATGAACTAATGTACTGTTAGAATGCGAGATTTTCAACTATGAAGATTTGTCTTAATTTCTTTAAAAGGCAATGTTATAATGTTTGTAATTTATGTTAAAATATACCATCGTGGATCTTATAGTACTATAAATATGCTATTTAATTTAAGCTTGAGGCCTGGTGCAGTGGCTCACACCTATAATCCCAGCACTTTGGGAGGCTGAGGTGGGTGGATCACCTGAGGCCAGGAGTTCGAGACCAGCCTGGCCAACATGGTGAAACCCGGTCTCCACTAAAAATATAAAAATTAGCCAGGCGTGGTAATGCATGCCTGTAATCCCAGCTACTCCAGAGGCTGAGCCAAGATCGTGCCCCTACACCCGAACCTAGGTAAGAGGGCGAGACTCTGTCTCAAAAAAAAAAAAAAAAAAAATTTAAGCTTGAGTGCTAAAGATAGTCACTTCCTCTGACTGAAAATCTGCACTCCAGGGAAACCAACTATAATTTTATTAGAAAGGGCACACTAGAAATGCAAGCACTTCTATTATTCATATCTACACTAGAAATGCAAGCAGTTCTATTATTCATATCTACACTAGAAATGCAAGCACTTCTATTATTCATATCTACACTAGAAATGCAAGCACTTCTATTATTCATATCTATACTAGAAATGCAAGCAGTTCTATTATTCATATCTACACTAGAAATGCAAAAACTTCTATTATTCATATCTAGATCAATCCCTGAAACTTTGATAATTAACATAATAGGCTAGATTCTCCAGTCAGTATTTAGAATAATAAATGTTACAATTGGGCCTTTATTAGTGAAATTTAAATATATTCAAGATATATAGATTTAAAAATATTTTATAAAATTAAAGATATTTAAGATACGTAGATTGAAAACTGGATGAAATACTTTGGATTCACTCCTCACTCTAGTGAACAGCCTATAAAAATCTGGCTAGGTCCAAATTAGCCCTTAGGTTTGGTGGTGGGGATAAATTTTTTAAAATCTGTAAAATTATGACTCTTTATAATATAAAAACAACATGTATCAAAGATTTTATTTGCCTCACTAACTAATGAGGAAACCAGAAAAGAAGTAATGGTTTATTCAGAGAAGACCTCTAAGACCAGACAAACATATAAGCCCATGAGTAATGCTGAAACGAATTTTTTAAATAGGTACAAAACTGGTTTCTTCCACTGTAGGGAGGGGAAGTCCATTGAACCTCCACTAGATAGAATTTATTTGCATGTGTATAGATAAAAATTATTTGCCCTACTGTCAGTTTTCTACACGTTAACTTATATCTACGGAATTGTAAAACAGCTCAGACAATGAAAGGCAGACACTACATAGAATCAAATAATCACAAAGGTATTCTCTAAACCAGTTGTTCCCAACACTTTTGCACCAGGGACAAGTTTCATGGAAGACAATTATTACACAGGATGGTGGGGAGTGGGGGATAGTTTCGGGATAAAACTGTTCCACCTCAGATCATCAGGCATTAGATTCTCATAAGGAGCGTGCAGCCTAGATCCCTCACATGCACAGTTCACAATAGGGTCTGCACTCCTATGAGAATCTAATGACAGGAGGCTGAGCTCAGATGGTAATACTTGCTCACTTTCTGCTCACCTTCTGCTGTGCAGCCCAGTTCCTAACAGCCCACAGATGGTACCTGCTGGGGGTTGAGGACCCCTGCTCTAGACAGTGCAAAGTTTTCTACTGAAAACACCTGCTAATCTTTTGGTTCATTTGAAAGTCTTTCACAATTTTACCTTACTATAGTCTAAACCACTGGTTTAGAAGGATTTCTAAATTACCTCTAAATTTCTGTTACCTGTTGCTGCTAAACAGATAACAGAAGTCTACCTCTAGAATGCTGTCTCCTTTTCCTTAGGCTAACTTTTCTAGCAGAATGTTGGTTGGAGCAACTAAAAAAATAGAGTACTGGATCCACATTGGGCTTACAGAGCAGACTGTATTGTGCTTGCCTGCTCATAAAGGTTTGTTTAAAAATGTCTACATCAACAATGAAATTTACCAAAAGCTTGCTTACATTATAACTTTGTAGCAAGGTTGTGGTAGAATAGTAGCCCCTATCAACTTCAAGCATTTTGGGCTGTTACCTTTATCTATCAAAAAGAACCCAAGATGTACATAAACAAATTGACAGGTAGATTTGCAACAGGCAGAAACTACTACCATGGTTAGTCCCCCCCTTTTTTCCTGTTTGGAAGAAGGTTATTAACTCTGCTTACTAAAGGTCAGAAGTAGCATTTATAAAAGATTTTGAGTGGGGCCTATAATGGGTTTTAACATCTGTGAGCACCCATCTGGCTGTTAATATTTTGCTCCTAGTTCACATTTTGTGTAGTCCTAGTATGGCATAGACAACCTACTCAACCTGAAGTCAAAGGAACCAGAAAACACAATTTTTATTCTTTACCTATTCTTGGCCCACTCCTCCAGCCCCGGATCTCTCTCTTGATGACAACCTCCCTTTATTTAGTCTTTGAGGAAGGTGGCAGTGGGAAGAGGAGGGAGGCAGGTGTGGAACCTCAAGCTCAGCATCTCTGAGTCAATATTTTGTGCTCTTTTTAAGTAAGACTATATCACTGGGCTATAAAATACTTTGGCAGTAACTACATCAAGATGTAAACATGTATGACTGGTGAGTAAGTACACTCAGCTTACCCAGCTTGGTTATAGAATTAGAATTTCCATACACCTCCAAATGAACCCTTGAAAGCAGGCCTCAGTGAAAAGGAGGTAAAACAAAGACTACAACATATGGTTTATCTTTTCAGTAATTACATTTTCAAATGTAATCTTATACACTTTTTCCTCTTAAATAAAGTCTTGTTTAAAACCAAATGTTTCTCTGTTAACACAGAGTAGGCAAATGAGAGTCCACACGCGGATATTGAGATATTCAGTGGTTTCATGGTTTTGAAAAGTTTGAATTAACATGCTGTACTTGTGGCCTCCTGGAGAATAAGGCTGTGCAAAGGGAAAAGTGGTTAAGAACTGGGCTTGTGTCTTCCACATGGACAAGCTTTTTCAGGCCACACTCAGTTGCAGAATCAGCATTTTCTTCAGAGGAGAGGGCAACTGTGCACTGTAACATATCCCACATGTCCTTATCAGAACAGCAAATTTCTTGCTCTGGGAAAAAAATCTACCTTCAGCTTGCCTCCTAAGTAGAGGACTTCTATGGAATTCTTTATGTCTCTGAAGTCACTCTAAGTGGAAAATGTAGCTGCTTTTAGGTTTCAATAAAGCTAACGTGACCAACCATATTTATGAATGATCACATTTGGAGTCTGTTTTCTACTATTCTGGTGATAATATGAGATTACCACACCTTTCCAAATGCCTGAATTTTCTGTTCATGTGTCAGGAAACATGTTATTCCTTCATGGGGAAGAAAAATCGCCTTTGCTAATGTAACTTTGTAGAAATCAGACAGCAACAGGGCAGGAGTCTGATGACAGAACAGGGCCTTAGAGATGGACTAGTGCAGATTAAGCAAGAGAAAGGCAGATGACATTTAGAAGTCAAAGAAGGATGGCAAGTACCATGGTTTTCTTTGCCCAGCCCCTATTTAACCCTCCTTCCTTGTTTTGCAGAGTGAGACAAGCTGAAGTCCACATTTCCCACACTTCTTAGCAACTGGTGTTGTGAATACAAATTAGATTCTACCAGTCAGATGTAGTTGCCTGAGATTTACAGATAAGGAGGGAAGGCTATTTTCATGCAGATGTCCCTGCTGGCAAACCATGCCATAAAGATGTAACTATTGAGAGGCCATTTTGCTGGTGTCTTAGTCTGTTTTGTGTTGCTATAGCAGAATACCTGAGTCTGGGTCATTTACAAATTAAAAAGGTTTATTTGGCTTATGATTCTGGTGGCTGAAGAGTCCAAGATTGGGCAGCTGACTCTAGTTAGAACCTCATGCTGCTTCTACTCATGGTGGAAAATGGAAGGGGAGCTGGCCTGTGCAAAAAGTTCACAGGGCAAAAGAGGAAGCAAAAGAAAGAAACCAAGGAAGCCAGGCTCTTCTTAAAACACTGTCCTAAGAACTAACTTACTCACTCACCCCTGACCCTGTGGGAGGGCATTAATCTATTCGTGAGGGATCTGCCTCCATGACCCAAATACCTCCCACTAGGCCCCACCTCCAACACCACCACATTAAGAATCAAATTTCAACAGCATTTTGGTGGGGACAAACCATATCCAAACCACAGCAGCTGGTCACTTGCAGGGTTCCAGTGTCAAATAACCAGTCCCATGAATGTCAGGAGGCAGTTAGAGCAGCAGCAGCAGCAGCAGCCTGCTGATGCCTTGGCCACAACCATGAATAGTCCTGTGCTGGGAACTTGACCCTAACTCCTTCAGTTCTTCCACTAACTCTGTAAGTACACAGTTCTCTATGTTAAATCACCTTCTGTCTAAAACACCCACAATGGTTTTGTTTCTTGCGCTTCACTCTAATTTGGAGAGGATTGGTGATTATCAGAAAATGATTGACTGGGTGAAGTGGTTTATGCCTGTAATACCAGCACTTTAGGAGGCTGGGGTGAGAGGATCCCTTTAGGCCAGGAGTTCAAGACCAGCCTGTGCAATGTAGTGGGACTGCATCTCTGCAGAAAAAAAAAATTTAAATTAATCAGGCGTGGTGGTGTGCACTTGCAGTCCCAGGTACTTGGGAGGCTGAGGTAGGAGGACCACTTGAGCCCAGGAACTTCAGGCTGCAGTGAGCTATGATTGTGCCACTGCACTCTAGCCTGGGTGACAGAATGAGACAAGAAAGAAGAAAGAAAGAAAGAAAGAAAGAAAGAAAGAAAGAAAGAAAGAAAGAAAGAAAGAAAGAAAGAAAGAAAGAAAGAAAGGAAGGAAGGAAAGGAAAAGAAAGGAAAAGAAAAGAAAAGGATCAACCACAGAAGGTAAGGAGCCTAAGCCTCAAAATTGATAAATTTTAGAATTAGAAGGGAGTTTACATATTCCTCACCCAGTCCTACCCTCCTCATTTTAAAAGTGAGAAATTAAGACCTAGGGAAATTAATTATATGATCTGTAATTAAATGAATTGAGGCTATGTGGTACGAAAGACAAAACAGAGGGCAAGAAATAAGGCATATCTGGGTTTGAATCCTAGAGCTGCTACCAATTAACCATGTGACCTTAATTTCTCCAAGCCTCAGTTTCCTTATCTGTAAAATGGGGCTAATTAGGCTATTAATTATTATTGAGTGGTGAGCACACTCAATAGCTCATAGATTCTTCTCCTTCTTTTATTCCTTCATTCACGGTCACATGATATGAGTGCCTGGTCAGAAACCAGGCTTCCTGATCCCTAGAAATACAAAGACAAGTATGAGGGAAGCTCTAAAAATGGTCTTATATCCAAGTGCACTTTTAATCTGTGGACAGAAAAAAAAAATAAAAGAAAAATGAAAATCTGGAAGGCAACACTGCAATCAGGAAAGATACCCAAAGGGAAAACAACAGCAGAAGATGAGGATCAAAGATGAAATTAGGGCTGGGAAATGTTACTTCTCTTGGGGTAAGATAAATTTTTACTCCAATAGAGTAAAAATAGGACTATATTGGTAAAGGTCCAAGTGACCTGATGGCAAAATACAAAATAGTTAAGTGGGGACAATTTATGAAGAGAGATGGCTGACCATGGTTCAAACCAACAGGAGATTGAGTTGGCAAAAGGCAGATCCAGCCCCTGGTGTTGGGGGTTCTGCTGGCTATGCCACGCTAGCAAACAGATCAGAATTTCGTAGGTGGGGAGTGAAGAGCAGACATACCTCCCGGGGTTAGGACAGTATAAGGGTAGAAAGCAAGTCAGATCCAGACATAAGTCTCCTTTTAAGTCCTATTCAATCATGGTAGGATAGGATCTACAAATATGCTATAACTGTGCCCAACAGAGTCTTAGCAGCAACCTCTTTACACCCATCCCCAAGGCTCTGAGGCTGGGAGATAAAAATGAATGAGGAGGAACATTGTGCTTACTTTGAAGTATCAATTTAGTAGTGATTGCATAGATTTCTGTCTTTTTTGGTTGTTTTGTGTTGACCTGCACTTATATGTATCTAACTCACGTGACTCGTAAGACCTTGAAGAGATGGGCTAGGACCCTCATTCCATACCCTGTGATAGCCCCAGTGCAGCCATAAGATGTTTGCAGACTCCCTGGGATTTATGTTTGCCTAGTCACCTCTTCCTCCAGGCATGTTTTCCTTTGTGGTGCCTCGCTTCATACAACAGACACAGAAACTCAGTTTCTTCCTTCATTTCCACACAAACTTTCATGAGCACAGTGGGCTCTACTGAAAATCTTGGGGCCACAGGGACAGGGCATGAGAAAAGATCTCAATGCCCCCAGTCATCAGTCTTGCTCCTCTCAACCTTGCTTTCCTTCTCTGATTCCCATCGCCCTACCTGTTAAGAGTTCGGCTCTCCTTAGCAACTTCTCGCAAACTTGTATTTCCAAACCCAAACTCATGGAGACTTGGGATGCCAACACAAACAGATCCAGAGCAGATGAAGGAGTTTATTTAGAAACATAAAATCAAGTAAAAAGGAAAATGGTAAAATAAATAAACAAACCAACACTTATAAATAAGGCAAGCTAGTGCTCTTAGGGAAAATAAAACACTCCTCAATCTGGTTGGTTCAATCTAATGGTGAAAATAAAAGTAGGCGTGGAATTATTTAATAATTCAAGTATCTTAGCAATCAAAAGGAAATGAAACTCACCAATTAGGCTATCTAGAATTATTTTCATCAGTGCAATAAATTAAAAATGGTCATTACAGTTGACCCTTGAACAACGTGAGTTTGAACTGCATGAATCCACTTCTATGTGGATTTTCTTCTACCTCTGACACCCCTGAGACAGCAACACCAACCCCTCTTCTTCCTCTTTTCCTCAGTCTATTCAATGCAAACATGATGAGGATAAAGATCTTTAGGATGATCCACTTCCGTTTAATAAATAGGAAATATATTTTCTGTTCTTTATTATTTGCTTAATATTTTCTTTTCTCTAGCTTGCTGTATTGTAAGAATATAGAATGTAATACATGTAACATACAAAATATGTGTTAATCAACAGTTTATGTTATTTTAAGGCTTCCAGTCAATAGTAGGCTATTAGTAGTTAAGTTTTGGGGAAGTCAAAAGTTATACATAGATGTTTGACTGCTCAGGGGGTTTAATGCCCTTAACCTTGGCATTGCATAAGGGCCAACTCACTGAAAATAGCTCTGATGTTTCTCCTTCATTCTCTCCTCATATCATTTTTCTTCTCTGATTCATTTATTTAACAAATATTTATTGAGTACCCAAGGTGTTCTAGGCACTGTTCTAGACCCTGTAGGTACAGCAGCAAGTAAAACAGAGACCCTCACTTATGGAGCCTGCCTTCTGGTGGAAGAGAGAAACAGTAAACACATAAACAGATACATAAAATAAGGTCATATAATGGTCAGTATTAGAAACAAAGTAAGGCAGGGTAATGAGATAGAGAACGACTGGAATTGGTTGGTTCAAGTTGAGATAAGATGGTCAGGGAAGGTTCTTTAAAGAGGACCCTATTGGACAATGACCTTCTCAGTTAGCAAGTAAAAGGCATGGAGGAGAGTTCCACAGTCCTAGGTGGGAAGAGCAGAGGGACAGCACAGAGGCCAGTGGAGGTCAGAAACAGGGAAGAAGGGAGATGACAAGAGATGAGATCAAAGACATAAGCTGAGTCCAGATCACCAAGAGTCTCGTGAGCCATGATGAGGAATTCACATTTTATTACCATCACCCCTACTGTGTTTGAGATCACCTGTTAAACACTTGTTTGACAGAATCAGACCTATAAGGTTTACTATTTTTAAAATTAGCTGCAATATAAAGCTTAAAGAATAATATATGACATTATAATTAAGTAGAAGTTTAAAATAATAAAAGCCTAAAGCACACACACGCCTTCACACAACATATTCAAGAAATCTGACCTGTGGTCTACGGGTTTTTATGCATAGAAGATGTACAGTATGCCATGAAGCCCCCTTCATTACCCATTGCCATCTGCTCCTGCAAAATCTATCTCCACAAACAATAAAAGAAGTCTTTCCTTAAAATACTATGTCCCAGGCTCCTAACTTCAGACCACAGTTGAAGATAAGTTAAGCACTGGGAAAATTCTTTGGGTTTCATCATCTTTTAAAGCCCACAAGACAGACCTTCAGATTATTCTTTTTTCACTAGGTTCTTGGGTTGACTCTAAAGAGAGTCCATGTGATTTTTGGAAATTTTAATCCTTTCTAACCCCTAGAGATGGGGAGGAAGAATCAATTGAGTGCCAGAAAAGTGAGCCGAAACGAATTATGTAGTGGGCTTAATAGAACCACCATGTGATGAAATATTCTCTCTCTTTTAATTTATGAAAAGCACTTCCTGGCATGTTCCACACCCACCTCCCTTGGGGCTTCTTGGTCAACCCATTCAACTGCATCACTTAGGAATTAATTTTTTTCTCCACAGCCAAGGCTATTAGGGCTACAAGACAAAGATCAGCATCTCCATTCCATTACTTCAAAGGGATTTCCCTCAGGAATTCCCTTCCTCCTTTACTCCAATATGATTCTAAATAGTACTTACCCACCCCAGTTTTGAAACACAGTTGAACTTATCCATTTACCTAGTCATCAGAGTTTGAGAACAAGGCTACCAGCTCACAGATGAATTTTTCAAGGAGCCTCTCCCAGGCTCCACTCCTACACTGAACAATGTCTTATCCCACAGTCAGGATGTAGTTTCAAATAATGTGGAAAAAACCCACCTAATGTGGGATCTTAGACAATCGCTTACTCTCTGGATCTCAGTTTGTCTGTATATAAGGAACTAATTAAACAGGAGGAGGAAAAAAGCAATATGAGCTAAGATGCTCATTGGAGCATGAAATATAAGGGTAAAAAAATAGAAACAACTTAGCTTCCAAAATGTTAAAACCATAACAATATTTTACTAGCTTTGAACAATAATAAAAACAACTAGAATTTGTGTAGCATATTACTTTGTAAAATATTTACAAGTACATTGCCTAATTTGTAAACAGCCTAACAAAAGGCAGGCCAATTTACGACTTTTATTCATTTTTATTTTGCAAATGAGAAAATGAAGCCTCAAATAAGCTAAGTGAGTTGTATGAGGTTATACAGAGCAGTTACTCCGACACAGCATGGTAGAATGTAACTATCACGGAACTTGGAGTCAGGCAGTGTTGGTCTCTTATATTAGCTCTACTACCATCTAGCATTATATTTTTTTGAAGGTTGTTATATAGGCTTCAGTTTTCTCATCAGCAAAACAGGATGAGTAGGTGTGCAATTAAACAGGAGAACATATGTGGGATGTAGCATCCAGCATGTAGCTGTGATAATAAATTCTAGTTTCCTTTCCCTTTTTAAACTGTGAATCCCATAGCCTACTAACTATGCCATGCTACACGTGCCATCACTAGAACTGGCTACCAGGGAATTCTACTTTCTCTTATCTTCCCAATCTGACAGAGTGTTTCCTTTATTGATACCCCTTGGCCTAGGGTTACCCACACCCAACAGACAGAAAAAGAAAATAGCCTTTCCACCAGCCTCAGAGTCCACTGATCTCATTCCTTCTGACTCTGACTTCTGAATTTCTGCTTGCCTCTTTAAATCTGTGGCACTTGACTCCTTAGTTGAGCTGCCTAGTGTCAGAAAACAATGGAATATTTTCACAATTCTGTATGCTCTGAGCTTTCTGAGCAATCTGGGTTAGAGGGTGAGTGAATGGCAAATGAGGGTAGAAAGTTAAGGATAGTAAGTTACCTAGGAGAGATTTACAAGTTTCTCTCCCTTGAGCCATATGTTCACATTTCAAAGGGTTGTAACACCCTAGGACCTTCCCTTCTCTCCTTAGAGAATATTTGCTCACATCAGAAAGCAAAGGTTTTTCTCCTGCTCTCAGGAAGGAAGAAAAGACAGCTGTGCTGCTGCTCCTATATGAGCACCAAGATTCATAATTTCATCATGATACCCTGAAGAAGAAATGGACATGGAAAACTGGCACTGAGACATAGATCATCAGTCTGCTGCTGACCTAGAAACCTTGTGTTTACTGTAAGGATGAAATAAATGAATGTAAATGTAAAATATTGTCTCCTAGACTTGATTTATTATCCACAGAAGTCTGAAACATCTTTCAGCTCCCCCTCCTGCTTGATTGAACCTGGGTCATTATCATCTGCAGAGTCATCTCAAATGAATGCATAGGAAACTTCAGTTTGATAGTAGTTCCAGTCCTTACTAGGTAGAATCAAATGGAAAAGAGAAATCTGCTTGTCTTGAGAACCTGAATTAAGACACTAACTGAACCTTAAATTTGTATTTAGGGAGGATAGAGAAAGTATATGTTGGAGGAAAGCAAAGGGTGAGAGACACCCACAAAATCCACCAGCCACTATTAAACATAAGAACACAACATAGCACTTCACGGTTTCAACTATTTGGGACTGCAAAAGGGTCTCTCAGGCCATTCATTCATTTTTTTGCCAGAGCAAAGGAACTTTCAACAAGATGATGGCCCCAATAACAGAAGAAATGGGAAGAACATGAGAATGATGCTTCTTGCCCTCCTGTACCTGGTTCTGCCAAGATGTTGGAAGCAAAACTCCTCAACCCAAGTGCAATCAAAATCTTCAGGTTTCGGGAGCTAACTTTTCTTGCATGTCTGTTTTATAATGACCTTTTTCAGTCAAAATTATCTTCATTCAGAAGCACACAGGAAGTCAATCTCAGTAGGGTTACTTTCATGTTACTCTCAAAGTGCCCTGGATCCGGGTCACAAGGTTAGTTGAGTCAATACAAATGAGCCACCTCAGCAAGAACATCAGTGAGTGAAACAAGCCAACCTATGGCTGATTCACTTCTCTTGATTCCAGTGAGTTCAGGTTCCCAACACAGCCTCGCCCTCAGACTTTAGATTTCTGGTGCCCTTCAGAACAATTCTTTATTGTCCTTTTGTATGAAGCCTAGAGGGACCTGCCACTCAGCTGAATTCCTTCTCTTTAGATCTGAAAAACAGTCTGCAGCCTGGCTGGCATCTCTTTGCAATCCACTCTATCTGATCCCACTTCTTACCGCTAAATCCAATCAATTCAGCATTTGACAAAAGTGAAAATTTAGAAAATCTGGTTTGGTTGTTGTTGTTGTTGTTGTTTACCACTTCAAAGGCAGATTTATTCTGCGGCTTTGAACAAGTCGTTTAACCATTCTGATCTTTGTTCTTTTAAAACATAAGTAGCCAGCATGGAGTGTCAGCACATAGCTATCCATGTTTCCAGGAATGGTGTTCAATATATTATGAAAACCCTCTGGAAGGGTTAGTTTATACAAGGCAGGCAAATTCCAACCTTGGAGAGGTTAATCCCCTCATAAAATAGCATAAAAATACAGAGACACTAAGTTTCAAGAGGATGGAATATGACTCTACCTAGATGTCCTGCCCTAAACCTCAGACAATGTCATGAGCCAAAAAAACCTCAATAATTGAATGCATTTGGATAAGACAATGACAAAACCAATTTCCTGAATGATGAAAATTATATCTGCCCCCAAGGGTTTTTCTCTGTTGCATGATGGCATAGAAACTAGCAGGGAAAAACTATTTTATTGGGTAATGGAACAGTATGCCAATATATCATCCTCATTATTTTTTGATTTCTGAGGAACAATGGAAAAGATCAGTGCCCTGCCACTGTGAGGTATCAACCCAACTGAAAATATCAATACATCTAATTTACTAAAAAAGGCTTTTGGATGACAGGAATGATCATTGCTGCCCATGGAGTTAAGCAGTTTGGCTGCAGTGAGGAAGACAGGCTGATTGTGCTTATCTTATCTGATTCTGTCATCATTGTAGAGTCAGCTTCTGCTGGGGGCCTGGAATACTGGGAAACTGACCTCTTTGCTCTGGGGCTGCTAAATCGCAGAAGCCTGTGGGCCCCACCCAGTTCACTTAGAAAGAACATCTAGGCAGTTTTTACTCTTAGTGGGTGAGAAACCGCAGAGAACAGCTTACATCTCAAATTAGTAATGATCATGGTCTCTGTTCTATAAGGCAGTCATCTACAAATTCCTGTACCCAGCTTCAGTGATTAGGCCAGCTTTACTTTTGAAGTAGACAGCAAATGGGTAATCCCATTTGCTTATATAAATATTAGAAGAGTGTGCTGTGTTTAAGCACAGTGCAAGACTCTTTTATCGGCTGCTTTATAAGCCTAACATTCTCTTCCCACCCAGAATGGCCAGTTAATATACCAGGGCTAAATTTTTGGAGAATTACTCTACCATATGGAAGTAGCAAATGAAGAACATAAAAAGCAGAAAGAGCTAAGCCCGGGTGTATAGTGGTCTCAAATTCACTCATTATTCGTATAAGAAACACAGGGAACAGGAGAAGGTCAGTGGGGTCCGTGGAGGCCATTCCTTTCCAATAAGCTCTTTTTTTCCTAGGGCAGCATCTAATTGCTTCTGTGCTGCTTACACTTGGGCCTGGGATTCTGTTCCAAATATTTGTTACTCTCGGGGAGGAAAAAAAAAAGTTGCTGGTGACTGTTCTGTATTTCAGTTTTTGAGTTTCAAATACTATTCAAGTATAATATTATTGCTTTATACTATGGTATAGTGTTGCTTGCAGACAAGGTCCTAAGCAGGGGAGGGTTACAGAGGAGCCTCAATTCTACTTCCCAAGAGGCTCTTCTCCTTTCTGAGTGAGAGAACTAGCTACTTTTAACCCCAACATTTGTTTGTCATTTTCCACAGGGGATGTGCTACTGGAAAATAGCGGGGAATAGGGTCAGTCAAGTGGGATAGTTATTTTTTAAAAAGAAAACATGCTCCCTGGTTCTCAGAGAAATAGAGGGGTAGAAATGGCCCGAGTATTATCTACTTTCCAATGATCATAGCTTTTTTTTTCCTTCCTTCTTTCTTTTTCTCTTCCTTCTATCTGTCTTTTCTTTTCCCACTTTTTTCTTTTTAATATCCAGAGCCCACTAGAATAAAGTTATCTTACCTTCTGGCTCTAAGGAGCTTTCTAGCCTCCTTAGATTAGCTATTGGCCCCAGCTTGCAGATACCTTCAGGGATCTGGGAACTGAACCACAGTTAGCACCCCAACTTCTTGACACCAAACCTTTTAATGCCCAGAGACAGCCAAAATCAGCAGCTGCTAAAACTAGGGTAATGAGAAAAATAAAACTCTTATTCACCCTCAAACAACTTGCAGCTTGCTGAAAAGGCAATATTCATGCATATCAAGCAACTAATCAAAAATACATAACAGTATATTGACACGTTGTGAATAGGCTCTGAATTCAATAGTGCCAGGCCAATCTGAGCTCAAGTTTTAAAGTTCTACAATCAGCAATCAGAAAGTTTTCTAAGCTCTCCTACTTTCTACACTCAAGGACTTCTATGCTAATACATTTGTCCTTAAAAGATGGTTAAGAGTCACACATTCTTTGTCTAGTGAATAGAATTACTAACACTCTGGGTTCATAATTGTATTTCTTTAACCCTTAAGATTCCTTAGGGGGTTTCACATCCTGGTATATGCAAGGTACCTCTGTTATAAAACAAAAGAATTTTTCCTTTGTGTGTGTGTGTGTGTGTATTTCAGTGCATCAAGTAGTGAAATCATGCATTTGAGTTGTAATTTTCTCCTTCCTGGGACTGAACATTAATCATCCAATTAGCTGGTCTGTTCTTCCTCAAAGCAAAGTGTGGTCTATTGAAAGCATTATTCTCACACATGGGGGCTAGACAACTTTTGACCACTATGGGCTGCCTGCAAAACAGAATAGAGTTTTCAAAGGGTGCTATTCATTACCTCACAAATCCTACAGTATGTCTGCCTTGGGTTTATTAGTTCAGTGAAATTTTGATGGATTTTAAAATATATATAAATAATTGTAGTAAAAAGCCTGTGCAGCTTTCACCCATACATGAACTGAAGAAACTAATAGGCACAAGCGCTATGAATACAAACACACCCAACCAGCTTTGTTTGGTGGGATGATGATTTCACTCTTGGAAGCCCTGCTACTCTTGGATATGCTTTTATTTTTTTCTTCTAATGTAACAATTTTACATTCAAAAAGGTAGAGCAGAGTGGCTTCTCGCTGACTTCTACCTCTATAAATACCTACATAAAGGGAAGCAGCTTAGATTAGAAATAAAACATATAAACTTCAGTCAAAGCAGAGAGATTTATGTGTTTTCTGATGAATTTTATCCCAATAACCTTGATCAACCAAAGAATGCCAAGTAATATTTACTGACCTCATGTCTCAGTCGAGTTATTAGACAAAGGAAGATAGACAAAAGAAACTTAAAAGGACAAGAAGAAATGAGGAGGAAGAGTAAATGGCAGAAAAATTAAAGGAAGTGAGAAATAAGAAAGCTCTGCATATGTTAAAGTTGTCAAGAGCTAACGGCTTCCTAGATTCAGGCTCCATTAAATGTCCTGTATTTGGGGGCAGGGACGAGTTGTATGAAGTAGCTTAACTTCCAAGACCCTGTGGCCAATTCAAGAAAAAAAACTTACCTCTAACTTGTTACCACTGGAAGTAACCTCAGAGAACTTCCAGTTCAAACTCACAATTTATAAAATGAAGAAATTATGACTCAGATAAGTAAAGTGGTATTTCAGTGATCTCTCAGCTGATCAGTAGAATCGCTGAGCCTAAAATCCAGATCTACTTTCTAACCAATTCTTATTTCCACTAAACGTCATTCTGTATATTTGCTAGACCTGTATAATCTCCCATCATATTGTGTATACCCCTTGCCCTTCATCCTCTACTACACACACACACACACACACACACGCACACTTGTGCTATGTTCTTGTGAATATAATATAGTATGAATCTGAGTTCTTCATCAGTTAGAGTAGGTTAGCAAGAAATAGCAAGGGATACATGTTGACAGCGAGCTGTTTGCTTGCAAACTGAATGCAAATACTGTGTAGCACTTCCAGCTATTACATACACCTGAATGTGACCTTTGGGAAACTCATGATGAAATTCAGTGTTTCCTATCCCTGAATCCACCAGATCATTGTGCAACATAAATCCGGTTGTGTGATCCCACCCCATGGGGAAGCAAGAAACTCTGGGGCTGGTGCCACTTCCCAGTGGATTCATTTTTTGGAAGCAATTCTGTTGCTGTCACCTGACTGGGAAATAGCCATTTGTTTTGTTCGAATTTTTTAATTCAATGGGCTTCTTCCATGTCGCATAACATATATATATGAACTCTTCCACTTCAAGCACTTTACCTCTTGGGCACTAATCCCAGCTCACCTATGCCCACCCTTCCAACCTTTCACTCCACACACACACACTCCACCCTTTGTTTCCACCCTCAGCTTAAAGGCAAACCTTATTAACTTACTGTAAAAGGCCAAAGTGAAATAGGGAAAACATGTTCACTCTAAATTTTCTTAAAGGGGGCTTGTGTGATGCAGTGTCCTCTCCTTCCAGTAAACATTGCTGTCACTGACAAGCCATAAGAAGAACTTAAGCTTTGGATGTTTTCTTAATAGAAAGGATGGATCTATAGAACTCAAACTAGATGTGTAGCATAGAGGATCAGGTGAAACGGTGTCTATCCTTAGACGGGAAATATTTAATGATAGAAGAGCAAATGTTCAGGTCAAGAATTACAAAGACGTGTATGACTGCTATACAAAAGAAAAAAAACTTCAGTTTAAGACAAAGAAGGACTTTCTAATGAAAAAGAGTTCCACGCTCCCTCTCTCTCTCTCTCTCTGGTATGTCAGTGGAAATTGGATGACCATCTATTTATATCCCCAACAGGAATTCATCAAAGAAAGGCTGGACCAGAGAAACCTGAATCTTTTCTAATTCTCCATACAGAGCACTATGGAAATTCTTCTGATGGTTGGTTGAGAACAGGGAAACATTATATGGATTTAGAAAAGAAAAAATATAACTGATCAACACAGGGATCAAGAATGGGTCTATCTGCAGATTGTTCCAACCAACTGTGGAAGTGATCCTGTAGCTCACGGTGTACACTGTCACTAATAAAACCTTCAAAGACCTTCTGTAATGAAAAGATAAAAATGTTTTATAAATATCACACCAAAAATGTATTTGGCTTTTTAACTGTATGAACATACTTGAAGTTTTTTCTCTTAAGTGGTATAAATAGTAACTTTTAACACAAAATTAGGAAAACAATAGTCCCTACTTCATAGAGGGTGTGATGTTTAAATAAAACAACATGTGAAATCTGCTGCAGATCACCTAGCACAGTGAGTAATCAGTGTTAGCTGTCTTATTTACTGCCGCTATTAATTTTCTCAATAATACATTTCTTGATAGATACTGCCTTGGTAAATAAGTCGCACTAAGTCAGAAGTATCCTGATCCGAAATTTCCGGAACTGCACAACGTGGTCTGCATTATACTTCAGAGCCTACAACACTGAACACAGTTATCATGCAGATGTTGAATGCTCATGCATGTAGCATGTTGGTATCAGTGTCTACTGGCACGACCTAGTGGGCATAAACTTAGATGGAAGTTGCAACAAAAGCAAGTAATCAAAAGGCTCCATTTTTCTGTGAAAGTAAATAAAACCTGATTGGTGGAATGAACAAAGCAAGCAGAAAGAATTGGGTCAAGGGAGACTTTATACATACATTTTTTTGTGTGACTAATTTAGTGGGTTAATGTTTCCTTGCAACTGTGGTGTTTTCCAGCTGGCTTGAAGAAATAGAGAATTTAGGGCCAAAACATTTGGTGAGTTTCCTAATGAAAAAAATTAAACAATAGCTGCTCTGGCTTTTTGTCAGCAAAGATGTCTGAGTTGAACTCCAGGAAGAAAAGGAGCTATCACCTAGTCTATACTTAGGAATCTATATGCCAAGATTAAGGTGAACACCCTCAAAGTCCCATGTTACTACTCTTTTCTATCACCACACCCAAGCAAAAACAGCAACATACACTGAGAGAGATTATTAAAAGGCTACCTCAAAAAAGCAAGCAATAGACACTTTTTACCCACAAAAGCACAGAAGGCACAAATTGCCCAGAGGCAAATGCCCAGCTGCCTCCCATCCCGAACACAAGACCAAAAAACTGGAAAGCTTAGATCCTTGGTGGACTCTGGACTCCTCAAACTCGTGGATGATATAATCTAATTTGAGAAAAAACACACTCAACTGACCATCTAGCAGAGGTCTCTATTCCAAGGGCTAGCCTTGCAGTGACCATCTGTATTTCTTCAGCCCAAGTCTGCACAAAGAAAACTGAAAAGTTGAGATTCTAAAGCCCGGCTGTTCCTGGACATTAATTTCTAGTGACTATCTGGTATGTTTAGTTGAAGTATTCCTAGGCAGAGAAAAGTTAAAATAGTCTCCAACTATCAACACTTCTCAGGTCACAAATTCCAATGGATAATAATTACCCAGAACAAAAACTACCCAGAGGACATACAATAATGATTCCTCTTTCAGCATGAAATTATCCAAACTAAGACCACAGAGCAGATGGCAACTTTTCAGTGGCACATTCTATGACTGGGATATTGGCAGGTCCTTGGAGTCTCAGCCTAATGCAATGATGACATCAGGCCCAGGGAAGGTGGAATTCTAAGATGGCCCCCAAGGTCTCTGTCCCCAGGTGCACATGTCCTGTACAATCACCTTCCTTCAGAGTGGGCAGGACCTATGAATATGATGGGATAGTCATCCCTTTGATTAGGTTATATTCTACGAGATTCCATTTTAACAGACCAGAGAGAGATTCTCCTACTTGCTTTGAGGGAGTAGGTTGCCATATTGTGATAAGGCCACATGTTTTAGACGTGAGTCGTTGACTTATTCTCTGAGAACAACGCCTGGATAACTGCATGCAAGAAAACAGGACCTCGTTTCCTATAACCACAAGAAGCTGGATTCTGCCAACAGCATGAATAAGCTTGGAAGAGAACCCTGAGGTCCAGATAAAAACCAAACCAGGTGACACCTTGATTTCAGCCCTTTGAGACCTCAAGCAGAGGATCCAAGGAAATGATGAGATAATAAACATCTGTTGTTTGAAGCCACTAAGTTTGTGGTAATTTGTTACATAGCAGTTGGATACTAACACCTAGCCTGAGCTGAGTGGCTGTAGGTTCTCATTTACCCACTGTGTGACCTCAAGCAGGTTAAATAACTATTTTGAGCTTCAGCTTTCTCATCCCTCAAGTGTGGATTATGAATATATCTGCTCACTTGCTCCCAGATATTTCAAGTGAGGGTGAAAATAGATATTACTTGTGAAAGCATTTTGAAACTTTATAGCATTAATCAAGTAATTGGTAATGTTAAGTAAAATATTTGAGGTCTGTGGAAATCCAAGGGTCATCGTGGAACTCCAAACTGACTCCAGCTTTTCAAACCAGGGTGGGGTTATAAGAGCTTCTGCTCCCATGACCTATCTCCAAAGCAAATGCCAGAAGAGGCGTGGGTTTGTCCAACAAAAGATATAAACGTGGAGAAAATTTTATATTTCATAGAAATTGGCAGAGCCTCACCTACAAATGATTTACTTATGTACACTATATACATTTCCTGTGACAAGTGCTAGGTACTATGGATAAGTATGCAAACAAAATCCAAGTTCTCTTTTTCAGCCAGTTAATGTCCCTAAGAAGACACAGATAAGAGATGAACAATTACCAAACTGTGTGAAAATGTTATACTAGTTGGTAGGCAGACTGCTGGGTGAGCACAGGCAGTAGGGAGTTAGAGCACCTGCTTGTCACAGGGATGTGCAGAAGGGTTTCCCAGAGGAAGATGGACTTGTGTTGATTGCTAAAGGACAAGCAAGGGTCATTAAGCAGACAAGATGGGCAAAGGGCTAAGGAAGAGGCATTTCATGGGAAACAGTTGGATTTAAAACCCACAGGCTTGAAACCATGACCCTTTTATGGGACAAGCACGTTAGTGCCATCTGGTTTTATAAAAGAGAACAGGAAGGTACATGAAAAAATTAGAACTGACAGTTAGGGAAAGAGCAGACCATAAAGGACCTTGTATGCTTTAATGAAGAATTTGATATTTATTCTGAAGATGATAAGGAGCCCTTGATGGCTTTTAAACAGATCTGCATTGAAGAAAGTTAACTTGGGCAGCAGCGTGGATAATGGATTAGAAAGAGGAAAGAATTCAACTTGAGGGTAATTGGAGTAATCTACCTAAGAAAAGCTAAAGACATTCATGCAGATGAAAAGGGGGATGAATTTAAGAGCACCAAGAAGGTGGGACAAGCAGGATTTAATTGGCCAGATTTAATCTGGGAGAGAAAGAGGTCATGTTGAATCCAAGGTTTCAAGCATGAGCAACTGTATAATTGTGAGATCTGTGAGTACTCCAGGTCTTATCCTGATAGAGGAGGAAGAATTTAGGTAAGAACATCAGGAGCATCCCAAAGCTGGTCAGGAAGTAGAAGGAGGAAATTATTAATACAGGCAGACAATTTATGTCCTAGATCCACTGAGGCAAACACTGCCCGGGGATTTTTCCTCACTAATAAAAGAGTAGTTTGGGCAAGAAAAGTCCTGTCTGAGACTAGAACAAGACAGTAGTTCTGGGTCTGATGTCTTAAATGGCTAGGCCTATAGGTAGTCATTAAGTGCATCAGAGACAATTTCTTAATGGGTGGATCCTCAACTTGATAAAACTTAACTGTAAGTGTTTAGAAGGCAGACTTAAGCATTTGTTAATTGACTGGCTTACTGGCCTAGGAGTTGAAGGTAACCATGGCTTAGCTGAGCACATATGCACACTTTTAAAACGAATTATAAAGTGTCTCAGATAACAAAAGAAATCTAAGTCTTCAGAAGTTCCTGTTGCAGTCAAGAAGGCGAGAGTGGTGAGAGCTCAGAAGGCTTGTCAACATTTTTTTATTCCATTTTTAGAAACACATCATTCAAAATGATGTTTTCAATTATTCCTGCTTTTAAATTGAATTTTGCCTGGAAACAAATACACCACACCACTTTTAGTGCGAACACCCTGTAAAAGGCACTGAGAATGTGGAATCGATTTTTAGACTGTGCACGAGGCCTTATATTCGCCAAATCACACCACTCCTTTTAAAACATATCTGAAGTTGGTCATCTGCTGGGGAGCATTGCTTCATTCTTATTGATCTTCCTCCAACCCACCAGCACTAACCCGAATCCACCTTTCTCAGTGTGCAGTGTTGTGGTTTTTGTATTTATCTGTCCTCATGCCTATGTTTTTTTGTCTGAATATTTTGTATCTTTTCCATCTCTATTTGATTGGGCCCGACCTCCTTCTTTACTAAGTGCCCCAAGAAACATGATATGATCCTATCAACACAGCTAATCAACTAGTCCTTATTTATTATTGTTCAAGCAATAGGCATACACACAGAATTACTGCAACTGAGAAGACATTTTCTATTATAACTTTCTTCTTTGCCTGTCACCTAGAAATTGATGGTTGCCTTCTTTTCCCCTTCCTTCTCCATTATAGTGGGTAAAGGGGACACAATGTATATTAGTCTGTTCTCATGCTGCTAATAAAGACACAACCAAGACTGGGTAATTTATAAAGGAAAGAGGTTTAATGGACTCACAGTTCCACATGGCTGGAGAGGTCTCACAAGCATGGTGGAAGGTGAATGGGGAGCAAAGTCACGTCTTACATAGCTGCAAGCAAGAAAGTGTGTGCAGGGGAACTCCCATTTATAAAACTATCAGATCTCATAAGATTTATTCACAACAATGAGAACAGGATGAGGGAAACCACCCCCATGATTCAATTATCTCCACCTGGCCCTGCCCTTGACATGTGAGATTCTTACAATTCAAGGTGAGATTTGGGTAGGGACACAGCCAAACCGTATCACAGTGACAGAAATCTTCTTGGATTTGGAATAGGAGACTTTCAGTTCCCACAAGAGCTAATGGACTCAGCTTAGTGAGAGAGTGACATGCTGGATCTGTGGCAGAGATTGTAGGGCAGCTTGAGAGTGGTGCTATAGAAATGGGGACTGAGAGGAGGCCTTGCAGCACCTACCAGCAGGTAAACCTAAAGGGTGAGGATTAATACAGGGGAACAAACAAGCAGCTTGATTGGTACCTAGGAGAATCAGACCTAAGAAAGAATCAGATTTGAGGAAATTGTTAATGCAATCAGAGTTAATACAATAAAGAGCAATATCTGTTGCAGCTCACCCTTTTACATAGTCCCCAGATTATTTTGACTGATGGAATTAACCCAGGGAACAACACTGGTGGGCTCAGCTCCATTCTGTGTCACTCTGGGAACTGTGCAACCAAGAATAAACTAGGATTTTGTTTTTGCATAGCAGGTGAGGAAACACAGGCTGTGGTATCTTGCAAAAGTCTGTCTGTGACTTTTCTCACTTTAATCCTATTTTCATTAAACTCAACACAAGCCAGCCAGCAAGTGCTTGCTCCCCAGATCACTACCTGTTCTTACTTTCAGTTTGGGATACTTTATCATGTATTCCATTTGCTAATTCACCACTGAAGTTTGCCTAGAAGATTTATTTATTCAATAAACAGTGGATTGACTTTGTGGGAAGAGGAAGGGGGTGGTTAGAATGAAGAATGCAGTTAATCAACTGATGCTCCATCTACAAGATACAAAAATGATCTGACTCTTCCCTACCTGGACTCACTAGCAATTTATGATCAATCACCCTCCTTCTTCCTGATAGTTCAAAATCATACAAACTTGCTGTATGTCCTAGTTTGTTTTCTAGGATTCAGTAGTTTCCCTTTCCAAAGATTTCCTTTCTGAGTGGTTTTTCACAACTTTGGATACTCAGCACAACCTGGCTTTAGCTGGCTTAGGCTTTTCTCTAGGAACCTTTTCTCCAATGCTAGACAAGGGGAGGCCATGCTGGAAAGCTCAGCTTGTATAACCTCATTTGACAAATATGATACATGCCAAAAACCTGACATTTCACAATACAAATTTTTATGAAGCAGCTTTATGTTTCAAACACAATAAGGCATTCAAAGAGCATGTGATCATCCAACCACCTCCCCAAGTCCCAAGGGTTCAGTTAAAAATATATGGGGAAGAAACAAAGCTATTTCACATAATGGTGTCAAACCCACTGTTTTCCCTTTGATTCCCTCCTTTTCCCTTCTGTGTTCTCCAGGGTGGCCAGGCTAGTACCCTTAAAGATTAACTTCACCACCACTCCCAGGGGCTGGGGGGAAACCTCTCCTTTGACCTGAAAACAAGTACATTGAAAGTCCTCTCTGGGGTAGGAGTACTGTGACACATAGCCATTATCTCAGATGAGATAATGAATGAGAAAATGCTTTGTAAACCAGAAAGTTTTAAATGTTAGTGATTGTTTTATTATTGTTAGTAATTTATTTATTAGAATTGTTACTACTACTAATAAAATGAATCACCAAGCTTCCTGCTCCAGAGTCCCAATTTAGGCTGCAATGCCTCAGGAAGATATGGAAGCTGCAAGAGACATGGGGAAGAGAGATGTTATCCATCACCGCTGTAGTCTGCTAGAAGAGTTGTTGTTTTTGTGAGAGTCCATCAGGACCTCCGCTGACTCTAAAAGTAACTTTCCACTGTTGAAGTTATTCTTCATTATCATTGATAACGCACCCACGTATCCACACTGTGAAAGGAGGCTTTTACTGCTGAAGTCTCCAGTAATCCCACTGAGAAGATCATCTCTCCGACCTGAAAGGCTTAAGGACCTGGCCACCTTCCCCCCAGCTCCCCTATCCCCCTCCAGGTGGCCTTTTCTCAGACCCCTACCCCTAATGTTGCCCAGCCATCTCCTCATAACTTGGAATCACCCACAGAGAAAAAAGAAAAAAAAAGATTATGATTCAAGTGAAAATCTGAGTAAGCAAACGTATTTGGCATTGAGAGCTACGGAAAGTTGAGTCTGGAGCCAGAGGTGGTTACCCGACTCTGCCGCCCATAATTTTACACAGACAGCTCCATGCAGCAATCTTGGTGGGTTCAGAGGAGTGTAATGGGAAGCACTCTAGAATTTTTACTTTTGAGTATTTTTCAACAAATAAGTCCATTTAAGCTGCAATGGAAAGGACTGCCAACTACTTTCTCAACCAGGACTTTAAAAAGAAAGAAACAGAAAAAGAATAATTCATAATGATCAAAGATAAACTGAAATATTAGTCTGGAAGAAATACAATTTCAGGTCTAGAAGTTGGGTTTTATGAGAGAGATAATCCTCCCCTATTTTTTCCAGGCCTATAAATGCAATTTTTATTTTATTTTTTCCCCAGCCCTATGGTTGCTACAAAGGTTGAATATGAGGAAGACTATTGCATTTATTTTCAGGGGGTACTTGGCAATAACCTTCTGCAGACCCACCTTGTGCTATTTAGGAGCATAAGTTGGAAACGCCCTGCCAGCTGCTGCTTGTCAACGGATCTAAACTTCTACTTTTGCAGTCTAATGAAGACCCAGCCCTTCTCTATCTGGGGACAATCTGTGAGTTTGATCAGTGTCTGCCGTTTTATGTCTTATGCTCATTATCAACAATTAACACAAAGAACAGATAGGATCTTGGCTGTTTCTGCCTTAGGGAAAGAGCAATTTTTTTATGGCAATTAGAATATAAAACTTAATACCAAACCATTCATATTAAAGTCACAGGATATTCTAAAATATGTCTAGCATAAACAATAAATCTAGTTATTATCATTCTACTCAAATCTTTTCTTTGTGCTTTAGAGGGTCCAATAAGGTACTATTCCAGAACAGGAGAGGGGAAGAGCTCAGGTATTCAACTTCACCTGGGCACCCCCTGCATCACGATAACAAATGCATGGGAATTGTTCTCCTTTTTTAATATTGGATCACATTTTCTTAATTCCACCTGAAAACGGCTTTCTGGCATTTCATGGTAAACATGTATAGTCATACAACTTAGATGAGGCTACCCTACTGAGCAGAACGTAAATCAGAAAAACTCGCACTGCTCGTCAACCTCTAAAATGTTCAAATATGGGCATAACTGAGAAATAGAGAAAGACAAGACAGCAATGTTTTATCTTAAATTAAGTTTGCCAGTTATACTGAGAAGCTGCTCAGGCTCTTCTCGATCCGTCTACTTAACAGTGCCCCAAATTTTTATACAAACATACCGAGGAACTTGTCCCATTATGGGAAACCCAACCACAAACCAAAAAAATCACCCTTCTCATTCAATTGGGTAGCCATATATTCTTCAGGGAATCTCAGGATAAGAAAGATTTAATAGTATATCAAGGCAAACATACAATACAATATTTCCAAGTAATGCCCTTGGTAATACAGGTGAGTTTGATTTCTACATAATCGTATTTTTACTTAATGTAATGTGAGTGCTTTGTACTTAGCCAGCTCTGAGTTTGGGACCCAGTTTTGGCACCAATATGTAACATTGGCAAGGTGACACTGAACAAGTTACCCAATCTCTCTGAGACAGCTTTCTTATCTGTAAAATGAGGATAATTATAGTTCCTGTACCATAGACTTGTTGTTGGGATTAAATGTGTTAAAGATACAAAATAATAAAAGCAGTGTCTGGCACATAGTAATCACTCAATAAATGCTAGCTTTACATTAACAGTCCCAGACCTTCCTCCTGTTGTATCTTGATTTCCTATAGTCATCATTAGCTCTGGCATCCCTTAAAAGAGACAATGAATGTATTTCTGAGGAAGAGATCATCTCAGAACAGTCAGGCAAATGGAAAAGTGCTGACCAAGGACCAGAGAACCCACTTGCTTACATTGGAGGTGAAAAAGTCTTATTATTCTGGGGATCTAAAGGGAGATGGAGAAAGTAGGTGTATAATTATAATATTTCTAATAAGAAATATATTTGGTCTTTGTCTCCAGTTTCTGGTGCAAAGCTCTTAAAACCCTTGGAATTTCCTGAGTGATAGGAGTGTCTTTGTTATTCACAACATCACAGGGACAATAGTTCCTGTACTCACGATTCTTCTGGACCTCAGCCTATGTACCTTTTCATTTGGTTCATCCATATCCTTTATAATACTCTTTACAATGAGCTGGTAAATATACGTAAATGTTTTCCTGAGTTTTGTGTGCCATTCTAGCAAATTAGCAAACCGAGGAAAGGGTTATGAGAATCACTGATTAAGACCTCAAGATCGGTCAGAAGTACAAGTGATCCAGACTTTGCAATTGGCATCTAAAGTGAAGGGGGACAGTCTTGTGGGGCTGAGCCCTTAACCTGTGAGGTCTGTGCTAACTCCACATAATGAGAGTTAGTATTGAATTGAATTGTAGGACACCTGGTTGGTGTCCAGAGACTTTAATTGCTTGGTATGGAAAAAAAACACACACACACACATTTGGTGTCAGAATTGTTGTGAACAGAGAAACCGTTTTCCCCGAATAGGGCATGATGTTTTTGTTTCCTATATTCATTTCTGGCTCTCTTACAAGTCTGTAAACAGATTCCAGTGATATGTTTTCCAACAGGGAAAGCAATGGGGTGAACCACAGCATTGAGAAAAAATTGCCTGCAATCTCCACCACACTCTCACCTGCCACCAAATAACACAGCTAAGGGATCTAAGCTCTGCTAAAAATGACAGGTGTGTAGTCAACCTCTGTGTAAGTTCTGTTTCCTTGGAAGGGCCTTTCTAAGAACAGAGGTAGATTCTAAGTTGTTTTTTTGTTTGTTTGTTTTGTTTTTTGCTTAATGGAAAACCATGCTGTCAACAGATTTTGAGACCAATACTTCCAAGTTAGAATGGTTAACCAAATAAACAAGGGAGAAATCTAGAAAAAACACTGGAGTCTCATTCTAAGCATGAGCTTTTGACACAAACAGATATGGCTTTAAATCTTAAATCATGCTGCCATTTATGAGCTTTAGGATCTTGAGCAAGTTAGTTAATTTATTCTAGCCTCTTTTCCCATCTAGGGTGACCATTCATTCCACTTTTCCTGGTACAGTACAAGCTATACCCATTGTCCCTTGATAATTAATAAAAGTTGCGTTATCATTCTGAAAGGGCCCCAGTTTGGATAATAAATTTTATGGCTACATCCATTCTTCTGTAAAATGAAAATAATAAGCACCTCCCAGGGTGGTTATGAAAGCTAACCATAATCTATATTAATAACTACTATAATGCCTTGCACATACAAAGTGCTCAGTGAAAGCTAGTTCTCCTTTACCTGTTCACACCAGATCTATACTGTCCAGTACAGTAGCCATTAGCCTCACATTGCTACTGAGGAATGTGCTATAAATGCAAAAAATGCACAAGATTTTGAAGATTTAGTACAACAAAAGAAGATTAAATATCTCATTAATAATTGTATATTAATTACATGTCCAAAGGATATTATTTTGGATATACTATATTAAGTTAAATAAAATATATTATTAAAATTAATTACACCTGTTTATTTTTACTTTTTTTTAGCATGACTTCTTAAAAAACCCTGGATCACAGCTCCAGATGTTCTGTTTATGTATCTGCTAACCCCCTAACGTCATCCACCATCACCACCTCACTCTTAGCTTCCCCCTGCCCAGGAATTCTTCCTTCTAAAACTCAATGCAAGAATCAAATACTCTTTCATCATATTTACCAACATGTTCTTACTTTATTTTCTGAATTTGGGGAGGTAAAAGGGCAGTCAACTAGGGGGCAAAATAAAATCAACCTTGATCATGGCTTTCACGAATGGTTTTTCCTTAGGGATAGAAACATTGACCTTGAATACATTAGGAAAGCTGAAGAATCTGGGTCAACATTGGAAAATGTCCATATTAGCAAAGAAAAAGGAGCTTGGTTTGCCAGAAAAGATATTGCAATCTCTCCCTCGATCCGATTTGCTAATGCTTGTGAATGCTTGTGAAACACCTCGGGTCTCAAATCCAAATCACATGAAGAACTAGGCCCTTGAGCACATCACTGGTGCTGTCTGACAAAAAGCATTTTTAGTTGATGGAAAATCACCAACTTTCACCCCCCAAAACATCCGTGAAGAGCAGAAAACAGCCTGACTCTTATAGATGTCCCTGACAGGTGAGTTGAACAGACATAGAGAACAAACTATAGAGCAAATTTACTCCAAAACAATAATTTAATTCTATCATGCCCATGTCACACTGATACAGCTGGTTAAAAAACACAAATGTTCAATTTAAAAACATAGCAAGTTAGATGTAAAAAAAAAAAAATCAAATAGTGTACTTAAAATATTTTCAGATATGTAATATTTTAAAAATGTTTTTGTTGGGAAGAACCCATCGGCTGGGGTGGTTGTCCTGGCATCACATGTAGACACCTGTCAATTCTGTCATAGAGGTAAAAGAGAAGCTGGTTTCTTAGCACATCCAAAAATGAGCTTTAGTTAATGTACTGAATTTTTCACAGTTCAACCAGTTGTTTTAGCACTGGTTAGAACAGTTATGTTAGCACATAACACAGTTATGTTAGCACGCAGACATAAATGTGTACATTACTCCCCGGAAGAGCACTGTGTCCCCTGACAGTCTTACAGCTTAGAAGGAGGGAAATAGACAATATGAGGAGTACGTGTTGGATAAATCTAATATTTAATGTATTCCATGAGACGGTTTGTGTCTGAGCTCCACCACCTCTCATCAGTTAACTCTCACATTCACTCACCCCACAATCAAATAGTTCCCTTCTAATTCTCTTCTTTGATAGCAAGCCAACCCTGGGAGAAACAACGGTTTGGAACAATAGCACCTGAGGTGGAAGAAAACACAGTGGGCCTCTCACTTTCGCTCTCTAACTACAACAATTGGAAGAGACTTCAGCCTGAAAGATCTATCTGCTCCTAAATGGTACCCAGATGGAAATCACAGCTGCTGTCATGTACCACCTGTACCTACGCCCATCCATCTTCAGAACACGCCTGGGGCGGAGGAGAGAAATCGAGTTGACAGAGCAGTTAAAGAGCCTCTCTTTTCTCCTGCATACTTTTCCTTTTATCTTCAGTTTCAGAGCTTCTTGTTCTCACCTTCATGCTGTGGCAGTGCTGACAAAAGAAAACTGCAGCCTCTGAGAACCAATGGTGAGTAATAGCCCCAGGCTCCGAATACCTAATGTCTATTGTATGTTGGGGGGAGGGAGAGCCAAAGGGAGGAGAGGAATTTGGTCAAATAGCCTGTGTAGAAACAGGACCTTTCGGTGACAATCCTAAAGGCATCCAGAGAGTATCTGAGTTTTGATACCTCTCCTCTAATTAAATCCAAGGATCTGATATGCATGGCCTTTAGGAATGCGTTGTTCAAACAGATTTGATTCCTGCCCAGAGGCTTTTTAAGGCACTGACCACTTTGAACCTAATTAGAAAAAGCAGAGGACACTGGAGACGTTTAATAAAAGGAATCGAATTGCTGCTTCATCTTCATGACCTGGGATTTATAAGGGAATTTCACTGGCTTTGTAGCAATGTAAAATAAATAGACATTAGATGATGACAGGGAAAACAAAATTGCTGCCAAAGCTAAAAAGAGCTTGGCAAAAGAAGAAAGAACTACTACATAGTTGGTCATTATTTACTGTACAAACCTTTTCATAAAGCAGAGAAGAGAGATACATAGGCATAATGGGCCCTTGCTAAAAGATGAAAAGGGCTTTCTATAGCTTACATTATCCCCTGACGAAGGCACTGACGTGTCCCAGTTGTTACACAATCTTATTGTTCTATTCAGCCATTCAGAAAGCTGAATGAACAGCCCTGCTCTGAAACTTTCAAAGTCTGAAATAAACAGACCACTCATTTCCAAGGAAAAGAATAAAATTGTAACGGATGGAAATAACTAATTAATTTGTTAATCGTTGCAGACTGCCACGGTCCATTGCATATGCTCTAGCCAGTTAATTAATCTTTAGCCTGTAATTCTAAAATGTAAGTAAGTGCAGTTACCTAACCCACCAGCTCCTAACAAAAATATCCAACTGTTCATTATTTAATTTAAAAGGAAGAAGGCTTTGCTTTTCGTTGGTGGTGGTGTTCCTGAGATGTTAACACCATGACCTAAGTTTCATTTCATCACACCTTACTGAAATGGTTTTATTCTAAAGTATATGTCCCTCTCCCCACTCCAGAAAGCTAAAATCCTGAGGCTTCTTTAACTAAAGTCAGATCTAGCCAATCCAACAACAGGAGATTATTTTTACATGTTAATGAAGGAAAGGGTTTTTGTAACCTGTAAAGCGCTGGTAGCTATAAAACACTGTAACTGTAAACTTGAACAAAAGTACATTATTTATTGATGTTAATTAATAGTCTATTGTTCTATTAGATTGCATTTCAGTCACTAAAATCATTAGTAGACTCATTCAGCCTTTCAAATGTGTGGGAGAGGTAGGAAGGAGATCGGTGGGATAGGGCAGAAAGTGGAAGCAAATGTGTTCCTATGGCATTTGAGAAACATGGAAGAAAGTCCTAAAATGTATCCAAGAGAATCACAGCAAGGGACTCCTCTAACAAAGAAGAGGACATTGATCCCATGAGCTGTACTGGTATCTTTTATAGTATCCAAAGCAGAGCAAATCCCCATTTAATTAGGGTGGTCAGAAAATGGTGGGTTCTTATTATTTCCCCTCTAAAGCACTGTGGGGCCCTATAAAGACTGAGTACCCAACTGGCCCTACATCTTTGTGATCACAGGGCCTTGGGCAGGATACTCGTCCTCTCAAAATGTCTTTGTTTGTTTTTGAATGTTTATAAGAGACTATCTGAAATTGGATAATTTATAAGAAACAAGATTTATGTCTTACAGTTCTGGAGACTGAAACATCCAAGGTTGGGGGGGGCACATCTGGTGAGAGAGAGCCTTCTTGCTGGTGGGGACTCTGAAGTGGCCCACAGGGTATCCCATGGAGAGGGGGCTGAGCGTGCTCCCATGTGCCCACTTAGGACTCTCTTCCTCTTCTTATAAGCCACCAGTTCCTTTCCCATGGTAACTCATTAATCCATTAACCCATTAATTCAAGAATGGATTAATCCATCCATGAAGGCCAAGCCCTCATAACCAATCACCTCTTAAAGGCCCACCTCTCAATACTGCCACATTGGGGATTAAGTTTCAGCATGAGTTTTGGAGAGGACATTCAAACCACAGTACTAAGCCAATGCTTCTTCCTCTACAGGGAAACTGGGAAACTGACACTTCCTGCCTCATATTGTTGCAGTTGCAAAGATCAAATACCAAGGTTATGGGAAGATGTTTTGAAGCCCCATATAAATATGTAATTTAATTTATTCCAATAAAGACTCCTTGCACAGGCTGGGCACAATGGCTCACACCTCTAATTTCAGCTCTTTGGGAGGTCAAGGTGGGCCGATTGCTTGAGCCCAGGAGTTTACGACCAGCCTGGGCAATATGACGAAACCCCATCTCTACAAAAAAAATACAAAAATTAGCCGGGTGTGGAGGTGTGCATGCTTGTAGTCCCAGCTACTTGAGAGGCTGAGGTGAGAGATTGCTTGAGCCTGAGAGGCAGGGATTGCAGTGAGCCGAGATCACGCCACTGCACTCCAGCCTGGGCAACAGAGCAAGACCATGTATCAAAAACCAACCAACCAACCAACAAACAAAGACTCACTGCACATATAAGCAATAGATCAACCATTTTCAAAGAACATAACCAAAAAAAATCCAACACTACACAAATCTTGAATATAATTTAACCTTTCTTTGAAAGTTTAGAAAGTATTTCAAGATGAGGCAATGCTTTTCTCTAACATTAATATGAGCATCGATTACAGAAATGTTCCACTGAATTACACAGCAAAAATTAAAATTCTGATGATTTTATGTCCATGATTGCTTGAAATATGAGCTATCAGTAGCTACTATATCCCATTAGGCCTTTCAAGTTCACATCATAAGTTGTATAAGAGATAGGACACCTCCATTGAAAACATCAGTTGACTTAGACGATTTCTGTCAGATACTATTGATTCAGCAATATAAGAAGGCGACAATGCAGTCCCAGCTACTGGAGAGGGTGAGGCAGGAGAATGGCGTGAACCTGGCAGGCGGAGCTTGCAGTGAGCCTGGGAGGCGGAGCTTGCAGTGAGCCAAGATCGCGCCACTGCACTCCAGTCTGGGTGACAGAGCAAGACTTCGTCTCAAAAAAAAAAAAAAAAAAAAGGGGACGAAAGGACATGGGTTTGGAGAGTAACCAGAGATGCTGTCAATTAAAGATACTCCTTACTTAAGACACTTTATTTCTCTCTGTTGGAACATTGTCATAATATACTGTCATCTACTAAAAAATTACTGTAATAAATATAAAAATCTTCACTGTCTGCCATGACAGGAACCCCATGAGCTGTTATGCCCTTTTGCAACGCAGAACTTTCCCAACCATATATGGTGGCCCTGAGATGTGTAGTTTTGCCCTTTATACCTTTATTTTCTATTAGTACATTTATTTTTTTAAAAAGTATGAACTATCATTTGCAATTTGAAAAACATCAAATACAGAACATTTAAAAAATATATCGCTAGACCTCAAAATGAATCTTAATGGCAATCATAGATTTCAACCCCTTCAAGCAGATTTCTGAGTGTCTGAACATAGATGTCGGCTCTGAGACTATGATTTCTAGCTTGTTTTTCCTAAATATTCAGTGTAATTGGGACACTATCACTTAGCCCCTTTGTTCTTTATTATATCATTTATAAATTTTATAACTATATTTTAATAAAGGTACTTAATACCTAGATAATAGATAAGTTTGTCTATAATCTCTGATTTATATACAATAAGTCTACCAACTTTTATGGAAGAACTTCATAAGTTTTAAACTACTATAATATTTAATTTTTAGTATATAAACATCTGATGTGGTTTGGCTGTGTCCTCACTCAAATCTCTCCATGAATTGTAATACTCCCCAGGTGTCAAGGTCAGGGCCAGGTGGAAATAATTGAATCACTGGGGCGGTTTCCCCCATACTGTTCTATGGTCCTGAGTAAGTCTCCTGAGATCTGATGGTTTTACAAATGGGAGTTTTCCTGCACTAGTGCTCTTGCCTGCTGACATGTAAGATGTGACTTTGCTCCTCATTCACCTTCCACCATGATTGTGAGGCCTCCCCAACAATGTGGAACTGTGAGTCAATTAAACCTCTTTCCTTTACAAATTACCCAGTCTCGGGTATGTCCTTATTAGCAGCATGAGAACAGACTAATACAACATCCCATCAAATTATAAATGAATTTGAGGCTCTGATTCAGACAAAATAATTTTTTCTATTCCTGCTTGTGTTGTCCAGCCTTATCTTCAATATTTTAAATAAGTGTTAAAAATATATTAATATTGGAAACCATCCACATCAGTGGATTGGGGATTGGTTAATTATAGGGAATTAGTTAATTATAAGTAGTAATTATAATTAAGTTAATGATGTATGAATATACTGGAATACTACAGAGTCATCAAAATGATGAGGCAAATGTATATATTGCTTAGGGAAATAAATTAAGCTAAAAAACCTGTGCATAGTATGCTAGTTAGAATAAATAGTAAAGGATGGATGGATTGGTAGTCACACTTATCTACAGAATAAAACTGGAATGACATACAGTACAATGTTTCAGTGATTCATGAATGGTTGGGATATGGCAGTTTTCATTTTCATATTTGTACATTTCTGTATTTGGTGAACCTTGTATAGTGATCATGAATTGTTTCTGTTGAGAATGTTGTTGGAACAGTTGTGCTGGGAAAATCTCTACCTCCCACAAAGTATTTTGGAGAAAGGAACTGTGAACAGCCTGGAGGAAAATTTAATATTTAACTCAAACAAGTGGCATCCACTATATTCACACTGGCAGAGCTTTTCAGAATTAGAGTCTTGCTTTCTTTTTGTAAGCATCAAGGCTGATTTTTATATGTGTTCTAATCTTAGTTTAGTCCTTTAACCATGTTTCCCAGGATAATAGAAACGAAAGAATGTTGTATTTTGGCTTGCTGATTAGAATGAATGGAAAAAACTTAAAGGAAGCAGCAGAAGGAACAGTGAGAATAACATACGTTTTCTTTTTTTTTTCTTTTCTTTTTTTTGAGAGTAAGTCTTGCTCTGTGGCCCAGGCCAGAGTGCAGTAGCACGATCTCAGTTCACTGCAAACTCTGCCTCCCGGGTTCAAGCGATTCTCCTGCCTCAGCCTCCCGAATAGCTGGGATTACAGGCGCCCACTACTGCGCCTGGCTAATTTTTTGTATTTTTTAGTAGAGACAGGGTTTCATCATCTTGGCCAGGCTGGTCTCGAACTCCTGACCTCATGATCCACCTGCCTCCGTCTCCCAAAATGCTGGGATTACAGGCGTGAGCCACTGCGCCCGGCTGACATACATTTTCTCTAGATCACTGCAGCCCAGCTTAAATATGCTTCTCTAAGTCATCTCTCTATTTACACCTATATCTGTACATCAACATCATAGGCTATTATGTTCTCAAGTCTGTTTTCAATATGAAAATACAGACATGAGAAAGAGCCAGTGCTGCTCTAGGATCTTACAATTCATTCTGCATCTACACAGTCCTGGAGTTCCAAACACAGATTGCCGTAGCAAGAGAATTAGCCAGAGCACTAACTGTTTTCAAAATAACAACTCATTTCACTAAAATCAGTGAATGGCTCTTTTCAAAGCGTAATTATACTTTCTAGGGGAAGACATTAGGTCCACTGAAAGTAAGTAACCTAACTTCCAGATACCAATGGTGAAAATCTTCTCAAGCATTGGGGGAATAAAAGACATTAATTCTCAGTTTGTAAACGAACATGAAATGTGATGTGCCCACTACCATGTGGGTGTTTCTCTGCAGATCTGCCAGTAAGCAGGCATAATGTGCCTGTAAGAAGGCAACCTGGAAAACATAGCCAGGAACTGGGACAACTTGGGAAGCTGATAGAAAGAGTTGTTTAATGTGTAAACTGTCGTCTGCGAACACAGAAGCATTTCCATGGCTATGAACAAAGGGTAACTGCAGGGTGGTTTATTAATTGAAAATAAATGTCCTTTTCTTTGTGAAATGGCTGGATATTGAAAAACCAAACACATGATAAGAGGACATGCACAGTCAGCAGAGAAACATCAGCTTTGAAAAATCTGCCAACAAGGAGAAAGTTTAGAATGGATTGGTTTCCTGGCTCTGCACAACAAATAAACCACCAAGGATTCCCAAGGATCTAAATAATGAACTAATCTCTCTCTTTCCTTTTCCCTTTCCATCTCCCTCTCCCTCGCTCCCTTCTCTTATGTGCATCGCAGAATGGTGAGCAAGTACCTAGGGAACTACAGTATTTTGGGTTCTCCTTCTCACAAGGCAACTAACACCCGAAAAAAAATGAATCCCATACATTTCATACTAAAGAACTGGGGGCTTACTACAAGACAAAAGAAAAATTAGATCTCTAGTTTGCAAGGTAATTTTTCCCGCATCGTTAAATAAATATGGTCAGCATTCAACAATTGTGCTGATGAAGTGAGTATGTGGATATATAACAGAATCAATTTTCTTACCTATTTTATTTCTAGGCTCAGCATCAGGTTGTTAACTTGCACATTTAACAATGTGGCTCCATTAGAAGGATCTACTTGGCTATATGGACCAAATCCTATGTGAATGAATTTAAATTTGCTACTAGGCACTGCTGTAAATTCTCCAGTGAAGATGGATTGTTTTGGAGCCTCCCCAATCTGAGCTCAAAGAATCCTTTCCTGATGCAGTAATTAAGACCACAAGAACATGCATAACTGTATACGTCCCCAAACTGATACAGTGCTGGGCTCAGGAAAAAGCTATACATATACACAGCACATTTTATGAGATCCAGTACTTCCAACTTTTCTTTCTTCTCTTAGACAGATGTAATTTGTGCCTTGGTGTGAATTCAAGTCAATGAAGTACATTCTGAATATAATATTTGTTCATCAATGATGACTAAATGTACAAGGAAAAACTTCGATTACCTTTCCTCCTTATAACTGTTTCATGCATCATAGAAGGAACTGGGAGATAGCATAGTTAAACATCTATATCACAGTTTCTCCTACTGAGCACATTAGTCCCCTTTGCAAGAGACAGAATTGCAACCTAAAGGGAAGCAAAAAGTTAATGTGTTCTGGAAATTAAGCCCTTTCAAGAAAGACATTTTTCTGTTCTTCTTGATGTCTGAAAAACTATAATAAAGACATTTTCCTATTAAGTCTTTGGGAAATTCATTCTGAGCTATACACAGAACAACTAAAAAAAACATGATTTGGGTTCCTACAGTTCATTTGTCAGTCCAATGTTAGTTCTGATTTTTTACCTTTGGAAATCCATAATCACATCCCTGGACTTCTAGCATGAGAGTCTACTGGCTTTAGTGAGCAAGAAGGTAGATTTTTACTTATTTATTTGACACTGCTCTTTGAGTTACTTCCATTTTCTTCCTGGTGCTAACAGAGATGAAAATAAATTCTTTCAGAGGAGTTGTGGATCTGGCTTGGTGGTTTTTAAAAAGAGACAAGGGACTTGTAAGAAGCAAAGGGAAAGGGAGATGGAGCCGGGGAGAGTATGGGCTGGAGTGGAGGGCTGCAGCAAGACTGAGGGTGCTGGGACATCTCCAGTCAAAAACTAGCCCAGTCACTCATCAAAGCTGAGCCCAAATTTCCCTCTGTGTCTGTTATTATGAAGGCACATGTGATATGTGCCATTTTCAATACTGCAATTAAAATGGTTAAAAAGATTATTTTATAAATCTCAAAAGCAAATTATCCTCCCCTTATTTTTTAAACCATAAATCGCATTCACTTTTTCTTAATAACGTTAAAAATTTTTAAAACAAAAGAGAAAAGTCTCTCCAAACATGCACAAAATCCAAACTCTAAATCTTCCGATGCTGGAAACAAGGTTGAACAACATGAGAAATCATTCTAACAGCTGTTTCTATACATGAGCTATTAAGGAGGGAATCTCATGGTGTCACTTAAACAGCTGTCATATTGAGGAAAAGTGAATGTACCCATTGATGTAATGCTCCTGGGAGGTGGGAGGAGTGGTGGTTTCTTTGAGAAGAGAGGGGAGAAGGGTCAGGGATGTATGGCTCTAATCTGCGAACAGTGGTTGAATTGTTTAGAATGTTGATTCAGGATCCTACAAAGATCCCATTATCCCTATTCTCAGGTCGATTGTACACCTGACAAATGGTAGCAGCAACATTACCAGACCTGAGAGAGTTCTGTAGCTCTCTAATGTGTGCCAGTATTAGGTCTGATAGCCTCTCTCTTCTCTCTCTCTCTCTCTCTCTTTCACTCTCCTATTTTGATAGCTGCCTGCTGTTTAAGCAAAGCCCTGAGTTTCCTGACAGCTGATGCCCAGGTGGTCTCAGTATCAATCTAAACAATTTGACGTGAAATTGATCTTCCAGGGTTGGTGCTGGGGAGCTGGTGTCAACACAGCATTCCAACTTCAGTAAAGATAATTCTTTCATCATCAAGGGCAAGGGGAGGGAGGACTAAGAAGAGCTGACACAGGTGTCCAAGTTGCCCACTTGTATGTGCTTTTGAAACTCTCATTGTGATGACATCACCCTATCAAAGGACTGTGTTTGTTGATGTTTGTTTATGTGGGTTGTCAGTATATAACCATGCACAATTACAGCTGGGGTCAACCCACTATATTAAAAAGATGGAAAAATTGAACCACAAAAGGAACTATTTGAGCAGAGAAATGTGGATGGAAGCAAACAGGGAAAGTGCACCCTGGATGGAAATTTCCATAGTTTTAAAAACAATCTGGACAGTGTGGACAGATGAGTGGCTCACAAAGATACATAGAGTTGACTCTTAATTGTGCCCACCAATAAAATCTCACTAATATAATAGGTTATCCAGAAATAATTTTCTCTTTAGTTTTTCAAATCAATACATAAATTTTCTTGGAAGCAGACTTGCTTTGTTAACTGTTTGGCTTAGGATTCACTTGGCTTGGCTTTGGCACGTCATTAATCTTTTGGGGCAGTATATAAGTTCAAAATAGAAGTCAGAGTGACCTTTGTGTTTGCCTGAATCTAGGGTTGTCAATGGAAAAGGAAAAAAATCTTTGCAGAGAGAAAATAAGTAATACTCATGAGTTGAGTTTGGTGGCATGAATAGGAGCATTTCTTTCTTGAATCTCACTGAGTTGGAACGGCTGGAAATGAGGAGTGAACCAGAGCTGCCATGCAGGAATAACACTAATCCTTTGCCTATCAGAGTTGTCCTAAGATTAGGCTAGATCTTACAGCCACTACAAAAACTTATTGGAAAGTGAAAAACTTAGATAAGCAACTGCTTCTTCAGTTTCTGTAATACTAGAATGAGTTGATGTTGGAGAGACCCAGACTTTTCCACTTAAAGAGTGTTCTGAAAACTTATCAGCCTATAAAGATGAAAACAATCTACATTTAAAATGCCAGTCCAATGCATTATGGAGCATTTTCTAGTTTAGAGCAATGTGAAATTAAAGTTAGCAAATGTATAGACTCTGCAGAGTGGTGGAAGAGTTGGGCACCAGCAATGGAAGTCCCAGTGTCCCAGTCCTGCTCTGTGATTTTGTGTGGGCTGAAGTTGAATATGCAAACTCTTTAAGTGACTTTATCCCTGAAATACAAAGGAAATAATAAAGAACACTACAAGAGTGGTAAGAATCTCACTAAGGTGACTGGGAATTGATGGTTGAGCACGTTGAAGAATTAAATAGCAACAATGGTTGTTGAGGTCTCATGTCGATGCAAGAGGTAAACAAAGGCTTTAAAGTGTTTAGAGAGGTAAAACAAATTACTAAACTTGATTCAAACCTACACCAGCCGAACCTTCCCAGAGACATTTCCCAAAGCATGGTGAAAAAACATTTTGGGTAAGGGGGACTAAATTCATCTCACTTCTCTACTCCAAACAGTGACCCTTCATCCTCCCCACATCAAACATGAGCTTTTCCATCCCAACCTAGAGAGTACTAGAAGCCAGAATATTGGGTGGGTCCATGAGCTACCTGACAAATAAGATAATTTTTATAATGCAATTCTGTTCTGGTAAGAGATGAAAGCTGTAGCTTCTCAGCACTTTACCTGATTTCTTCATCTAATCTATCATCCACTAAGAAAGTTGCATCACAGTTTGTCAATATAGGAAAATCCATTTGATAAATCAATCTTGCTGTAGTACTGAATGTTTTCCACTGATCACTACTTTACGGAGGACTTGAACTAGAGCTGTAAGTATTTTAGATCTGTTGTGTTCAAGTGCCTTTGTTCTGCATATGTATATAATAAAATGTACTAAAGTATTATTTAGTATCATAAAGATATAAAATATGCAATCTAAGGCAACACTTCAGATAACTTGTTTACCATTCTATGCTAGAAGCAAGTTCAGCTCTTGGCAAGCAGTGGATGTTCAAAGTAAGCAATTCAAACAGTTCTTTTAACAGCATGAGTTGTTTTTAATCTTAATCATTTTATTACATACATTTCAAGGACCAGGGCACTCTAAATATAATTTCATGTTTTAGCAGTATATCAAGTTTACAGGGAAAGCCTCAATCATTTAATTGTGCTGTATGATGATGCCTTCATAGACAGCATCGAGGAGTGTAAAGCAATTTTTCCCTATACTAGATGGTCCCTTCCTAACATCAGCCTCAGTAAGCTTGTTTCTCTCAGGTTCTGTTTCTCTCCACTCATCATCCATTCATTCCACAAATATTTATTGAGCCCTTATCTTGTATTATGCCATGCATTAAGGTCACAAAACTCCTAGAAGCTTTATTCCTGTAGAGAAAGGTGCTTGCACTTTATAACAATTTTCTATGCTGCTCAGAAACTCTTTTAACTTATGTATGATTTTGTTTGTTTTCTAAATGACTGAGGTTTCTAGATTTCCAAAGTGTAGGTTAGTGGGGCATCAGTGAAGCTAATCTTCCTGCTTTATATCTTCACTCAGTGCTGGCGTTTTTCTCTCCATCATGTTTTATGTCTTTGTTTCTAAGGACCAATAGCCAGGATACAGTAAAGACTTTCCCTTACTTGATAGTGCTGATCCTGAAAGCATATCTCAAAAATATTCTGGGTTGGTGGGAAATTATAACAGAGTAGGATTTGATTTTTTAAAAGCCTCAGGGACCACATTCATGTAGCTCAAAGAGTACAAGCCTAGCTCTTTCCAAATGTTGCTATGATTTCATTCTCAGTGATGTGTGTCTGCTCAAACCAATGCCATTTTGCTGTCACGCTTGCACCCAATTCATGCTATGCCCTGACAGGAGGTGCATGCAACAGTATTGAGGGACTAGGCAAATTTGAAACAGCCCATTGCCCATTAACTAGTTTTACAAACAACAATGAAACAGGAAATAACAAAGCATGATCCTTGAATTAGTACCTCAGCAAAAATACTCAAGAGTTTTTCCACAGTCTGTAAATTGCTCCAGCTGTGTTTTCACAGTTTATGAAATTGAGAGAGGCAAACTCTAGAGACAAATTAAAACTGTGGATCTGGTCAGAGATGATTTTACAGTAAAGGTGTTTGGTTATATGGCATAGTCTATAGATGCACACAGAACTATAAGCCAAACTCTACTGAAAATACAATTTATCCTATACATTGTCCATCCAGAGGGATAAGAACTGGTATATATCAAAACACATATCGATCCAGATAAAGAGGTCTGTTTTATTGCTATGTTTTACCAGGAGAGGATGAGGGTATAATATTTTATTATGAAACAACTAATAGAAGGAACAGAAAAACACGTGGAGATGACCTTACTTTGGAACAAAATGAACAGTGGATAAGGAGTGCCACCTTTTGGCTATTGCATGCTTTGACAGTTTCCAAGTTAAAATGGATTTTGGCTTGGTTAATATTGAGCTTTGCAATTCAATTCCGAAATGTTTCTAAAAGTTCTTTTCCAGGTATCTTTGGGTCTCATCCTGCTTGAAATGAGCCTTCACAGAATTCCCCAGGTTCTTCCCAGTTAGTTACTGCCCAGAAGGTTAATGCTAGTCATTACTGCTCACTATTGCTCCCCAGAGCACCAATGATGTAGCCAGGAAACCAGGAGAATATTGAAAAACAGAGTACATTTTAAAATCACAATGCACTTCTAGTTGGGTTGGTACAGAAGGAACGAATAGAAAGTCTAATTGATCTAGCACAGTCCTTAGAGTCTAATAGCCCTGAACTTAACCCAAACTATGACATTTTGGAATAGATTTATGGTACCTAGTTGGGCCTGTGTAGAGTTTTCCAGAGAAATAAATTAAACATACATGTAACACAAATAGCACACAGGTATGGATGCATGTCACTGAGACTCCCCACCTCGAGAAAATCTAAAAATAGCCACATTGATGCCCTCTAACTGTGTCAAAATGGAAAGATTTTGGAAACTAAAAATTGACCAGACATGGGTCACCACACCGTGGAGGGATAGCAAATAAAACTCCTAGTTTCTCATTCTCCAGAAGAATAGGAGCTTCAAAATAACACAATGAAAAAGAGTTCTCATTTCTATCCCAAACATGGAAAAGATAGTTAAAGAAGCCAAGATTTTAAAAGTCTTCCCCGTAGAAGCCTTTCCTGAATGCTCCAGAGATTTCTACTACCATTGACAGCTTCATAAAAGGAAGCAACAACTCTTTGAGGTCCTCCTGCCTGGATAGTAACATAAGCATGCTCTATATGTTCCAAGTCCTGAACTTTGCCTAAGCAATAGTCATGTTTCCTTCACCTTGTCCTCGGGGTTTGCTAAGTTCCTACGGCAGGTTCATGTGCCTTGTCCCTACAGAGTCCTACAAGGAAAACAAAAGAGTTGCAGCTTAAAAAAAAAAAAAAAAAAACCTGTCCCTGTCTTCCTGTGGGTGGGTGGTCAAACACTCCATGAGATAAATCAAAGAACCAAACAAGACAAGGTATAATTGAGTGCTGAGATGCTGAATATAACCCAAACAAATAACAGGCTGCGAGGACCTATGTGAGTGTTTGGCACACATCACACATTCAGAAAACGCTAATTTGCCTTTCCTTTTTTCCTTCCTTATGGTAACAGTGACTTCCTGATCCACCTTTGTCTCTGAAGCTTGGCTGCCACGCATGAGTCTCACTTTGATAGACAGTTATTGACAGGTCTTCTTCTGAGAACTACTGTTCTGTGAATTCTTACCAGGTGACACTGATAGGAGGTTTCACAGCAAAGTTCCCAGAGGTCAGCCCTCTTCCTAATGAGCAGGACTGACAAGCCATGTTGTCTCCACAAGGGCAGAGCCCAGATGCCTGAGTCACTCTGCCTGATCAGCCTTACAAGCGGTACACACAGTGACACAACGAGGGAGAAGTAGGAAAATGGGCAGTTCCCTTTACCTTAATTCCATCATGTTTTTACAGTATGTTCTTGCTGATCAAGCCAATTCAAGCCTGACAAAAAAAGGAGAGGATCTGATCAAGAGTTTGTCTAGATTTTGTTCACTCATGGTCATCAAAATGGCCTCCTTGGGCCAGCACTGCCTCCACATTCACAGGTCCAGGCCCTGGCCCCGTGAGGTGGTGGAAAACTGGGCTCACAGTCAGCATGAACCCCACAATCAGCCCAGAGGGCGTGATGTACCTGGAAATCCATTGAAGAAAATCCACTTGTTGACTCCACAATAACTAATGAAGCTAAACTGCAGAAAGGTAACATCAGTGTCTAAACCCAGCAACAAATTTTCTTAGCCTGCCAATAGAATGGAAGGAACTGGTAGGAGAAATTTGGGGAAATAAAGATAAAGATATCTTTTGAGAGGCTGGCAGTCTGAGAGGGGCCGGAAGTGAAAGAAAAGATATAATAAAAGCCTGGGCACAACAGATATGTGTTCTAAACCAGTTAGAAATAATAATTCTAAAAATTCTCCAAAAGTTATCATTTTAAAACCTGCAAGACAAGGTAATGTGTTAATAACTGAAAATATTTCTAATTATAATTATTTACCTTTATTTTGTGCTTTACAGTTATATACAATTTTACATCTTTTATCTTATTTGTTCCTCCCAACCAAACATGGAAGTTGGGCAAGTAAAACAGTTAAAGTTGGCATTTTGCAGGTTAAGAAGTCAAGGTTTCAGCCAAGTGTGGTGGTTCATACCTGTAACCCCCAGCACCTTGAGAGGCCAAAATGGGTGGCCTCCTATGGCTGAAGTCCAGGAGTTTGAGACCAGCCCGGGCAACATGGTAAAACGCCATCTCTACAAAAAATACAAAAAGTTAGCTGGGTGTGGTGATGCATGCCTGTAGTAGCTACTCGGGAGTCTGAGGTGGGAGGATTGCTTGAGCCTGGGAGGTGGATGCTGCAATGAGCCAAGACCATGCCACTGTACTCGGCCTGGGTGACAGAGCAAGGCCCTGTCTCAAAAAGAAAAAAGAAAAGAAAAGAAAAAAAAGAAAGAAAGAAAGAAAGAAAGAAAGAAAGAAAGAAAGAAAGAAAGAAAGAGGGAAAGGAAAGGAAAGGAAAGGAAAGAAAAAAGAAACCAAGGTTTCAGGAAGTGTCCTGACTAGAGTTGCACAGTTGATGAGTGTGCAGGTGTGGAACATAAGCAGGGTTCTGTACTTAGATTCCATCATTTTTATTTTTCAATATTTACATATCCTGGAAAAGTCAAACAAGCCCAAGGTTGCCTTTCTCAGGTGTAGTTAAAATAGATGGTTAAAAAAGACTCAGCCAGACTGAAGCCAATGCTGTTAATACTCTCCCCCTCCACCCCCTCCAAAACAAAGTACAGTACGAAGGGTAGAAGATGAAAGAAGAACAATTGAGTCACAGCCACCTGCTAAGGAACCAAAGCCAAATAATTTTTTTTTAGATAGGACTTTGTTCAACACCTAAAACATAACAAACTAACCATTAATTTTTATTAAATTCTGTTTTTTTAATTCATGAATTTTATTCCAAATGAAAATATGAACTTTTTAGCAAAAATACGAAATTCCATATCACTGTATTATTATTCTCTAAAGGAACAAACTTCACCTATGGAAAAATGATGGACCATTTACTTCAAATGTGCTACAATAAAATTACAGATAAGTATAGATTATGGGTCACATTAGAAGCAACCTGCCCTTCTAGAACATTGAGATAGGACAATTCTCTAATTTTATGACCAAGAGAAAAAGAACTGTTTTAGAATAAATTAATAATAAAAGTTATTGAAAAAATGGATGTTGGTAGCAAGTTTAAGAAATAAGATGCAGAATTATTAATTATCACATTCTTTGGAAAATAAGTGTGCTATTAAAGAATGCCTTAAGGCTATAATATAAAGACCAAAGAAAAAGGTAGTGGAGGGAAAAATGGCCATTTACTTCATTTCTAAATTTAAAAGGAGTTCTGCTATTGCTGGTATCAGGAGATTAATATAGCTGTCAGTGTGATCATTCTCAGAAAGCTGGCTCATTTCCAATTGGAACTGACATATTCAAGATATAATAATGGTTTCTGGCTTCCTAACTAATTTGGACTTGGCTCTATTTTTTAAATAGACATTTTTTAAAGAATAGTTTAAGATTTACAGAAAAATTGTAAAGATAGTAAAGAGAGTTCTCATATATTCCACATCCAATTTCCTCTATTATTACATTAGTATGGTACATTTCTTATAATTAATCAGCCAATATTGATACATTATTATTATCTGAAGTCCTTATCAGATTTCCTTCATTTGTCATTCCCTAATGTCTGTTTCTTTTCCACCATCTATCCAAGATGCCACATTGCATTTAGTTGTCATGTCTCCAAAGGCTTCTCTTGGCTGTGACTTTCCTTATTTTTGATGACTTTGACAGTTTTGAGGAGTACTGGTTGAGTATTTAATAGAACATGCCCCAATTGGGATTTGTCTGATGTTTTTCTCATAATTAAAATTGAGTTATGGGTTTTAGAAAAGAAGACCACAGAGGTAAAGTGCCATTTTCATCACATCGTACCAAGGGTACATACTATCGTCATGATTTATGACTGTTGATGCTGACTTTGAACACCAGGCTGAGGTAGTGTTTGTCAGCTTCCTCCACTGTAAAGTTATTCTCCACTCCCTGACCCTTTCCATACTGTACTCTTTGGAGGCAAAGGCACTATGCATGGCCCACGCTTAAGGAGTAAAGAAGTATGCCCTCCATGGGCGGGCGCGGTGGCTCACGCCTGTAATCCCAGCACTTTGGGAGGCCGAGGCGGGTGGATCACAAGGTCAGGAGATTGAGACCATCCTGGCTAACACGGTAAAACCCCGTCTCTACTAAAAAATACAAAACATTAGCCGGGCGTGGTGGCGGGCACCTGTAGTCCCAGCTACTTGGGAGGCTGAGGCAGGAGAATGGCGTGAACTCAGGAGGCAGAGCTTGCAGTGAGCCGAGATGGTGCCACTGCACTCCAGCCTGGGCAACAGAGCGAGACTCTGTCTCGAAAAAAAAAAAAAAAAAGAAGTATGCCCTCCTGCAAAGGCAGAATATCTACATAATTTATTTGAAATTCTTCTGCAAGGGACATTTGTCTCTTCTCTCTTATTTATGTATTTATTCACACATTTACTTATATCAGTATGGACTCATGAATATTTATTTCATACTCTGCATTATAATTCAACACTCTTATTTATTTATTTATTTATTTATTTATTTATCTTTGCTCAAAATGTTCCAGCTTTGGCTATTGGGAGCTCTTTGAGTTGGCCTTCCTGTCCTTTTAACATATTCCCCATTGATGTAGGGAGTTTTGGGATTTTGTTTGATTAGTTGGTTGGCTGGTTAGTTGGTTGGGTTTGGTGTGTTTTAGTACTTCCTTACTTTCTGGCACTACAAGATAGTTCAGCCTCATCTTGTATATAGTTCAGGCTCATCTTGTATATTTTCTACCAAGTTCTAGAATCAGCCTTTTCTCCAAGTAGCCCTGCTACTTTTTCTTAGAAAATGGTATTAGAAACCAAGATCTAGTATAACCCCCAATGCATAGACACTAAAAATAAAAATAAACAAATGGGATTACATCAAACTGAAAACCATCTGCAGGCTGGGTATGGTGGCTCATGCCTATAATCCTAGCACTTTGGGAGGTGAAGACTGCAGTGAGCTGTGATTATACCATTGCATTCCAGCCTGGGTGACAGAGAGAGGAAGGAAGGAAGGAAGGAAGGAAGGAAGGAAGGAAGGAAGGAAGGAAGGAAGGAAGGAAGGAAGCTTCTGCACAGCAAATTAAACTATCAACAAAATGAAGAGGGCGTAGTGGCGGGCGCCTGTAGTCCCAGCTACTCGGAGAGGCTGAGGCAGGAGAATGGCGTGAACCCGGGAGGTGGAGCTTGCAGTGAGCCGAGATTGCGCCACTGCACTCCAGCCTGGGCGTCAGAGCGAGACTCCGTCTCCAAAAAAAAAAAAAAAAAATGAAGAGACAACCTATGGAATGGGAAAAATATTTGCAAACCATACATCTGGATAAGGGATTAATATCCAAAATATATTAGGAACTCATATGACTAGTAACAAAATAAATAATCCCATTAAAAATGGGCAAAGTATCTGAATAAACATATTTCAAAAGATTATATACAAATGGCCATACGAGTATATTTTAAAATGCTCAACATCACTAATCATCGGGGAAATGCAAATTAAAACCACTATGAGATATCACCTCTTACCTGTTAGAATGACTATTACCAAAAAGAGGAAAGATAACAAGTGTTAGAGAGGATGTGGGTAAAAGGGAACTCTGCACACTGTTGGGAATGTAAATTATACAGCCATTACAGAAAACAGTATAAAGCTTCCTCAAAAATTAAAAAGAGAAACATCATATGATTTAGTAATCCGACTCCCGTATATACCCAAAGGAAAATCAGTACGTTGAAAAAATATCTGCACTCTTGTGTTCACTGCAACATTATTCACAATAGCCAAGATATGGAATCAACCTAAATGCCAATCACTGGATGAATGGATTTTCAAAATATAGTATATACACACAATAGAATACTATTCAGCCTTAAAAAAAAAAGGAAGGCCTGTCATTTGTGACAACATGGATGAACCTGGAGGACATTATTAAATTAAATAATCCAGACACAGAAAGACACAAACTACATGATCTCACTTATATGTGGAATCTAAAAAAGCTAAACTCATAGAAGCAGCAAGCAGAATGGTGGTTGCCAGAGGCTGAGTGTCTGTGAGAGGGAGAAGATTGGAGAGATGTTAATCAAAGGTCACAAAGTTTCAGTTAAACAGGAGGAATAAATTCAAGAAATCTATTGTACAACATGGTGAATATATTATAGTTAATAGCAATGTATTGTGTACTTGAGAATTGCTAAGAGAGTAGATTTTAAGTGTTCTCATCACAAATAGATGATAAGTGAGGTGATGCATAGGTTAATTAGCTTGATTTAACCATTCCACAATGTATACATATTTCAAAACATGTTCTATGCCATAAGTATATATAATTCTTATTTGTCAACTAAGTAAGTAAGTAAATAAGTAGAAATGGGCAAAGAGCAGAAGCAGACAATTCACAGGAGAAACAAAGAATGAATGTGGAGAAAAGAAAAAAAAATAAAAGAAGCCAAGCCCTGAAAAGTAGGTATACTCCTTGCTACTGGGGTGATCTGGCTCTAATGTTAAATGTTAATTACGGAATTTTTTAAAAAATTTATTGAACGCTCCCTATTTGTCTGGAACTATATTGGACACCCTGCCATGAGTACTATGCTCATGGTTTTTCTTTCATGGGGCTTACATTTTACTGGGGTTTAAGTTTTTTAAAAAGTAGGTAAATTAGTTTATTAGAAAGTAATAAACACTCTTGAAAACTAAAGTCTGGAAGGAGAATGGGAAGGAATGCCATTTTAAATAGAGTGATTAGAGAAGGCCCCTGCTGAGAATGGTAAGGGGAACTGAAAAAGCCATATGGGTTTTTGGGGTAGAAACATTCAGGAGAGGAAACAGCTAGTGCAAAGGCCCTGAGGCAGGAGCATGCCTAGTATATGCACAGAACATAAATGAAACAGGATGTGTCTAGATGAAAAAGAAGAAAGTTATAAAAGGTGAAGTCAGTAAAAGTCACGGCATGATGCCGAAAGGGGTGGGAAGAAGGTACAAATCATGTTGAATAAGTAGGCCATTGTGAGGGCTTTGGCTTTTGCTCTAAGAATATGGAGGGAAGGGCAATTAAATTGAAGAGTGTAGAGCTTCTTGGCTCATTATAAATGGAAACTGCCATTGGAAATGAATGAATGAAAAAAATATATTTATTTTTAACCTGCACCAAGGATCACGAAAACACTTCTCTATTCCAAACCAAAACAAACAAACAAACAAAAAAACACAACAAAGAAAAGGTTCTACATTTTTCAACATGGCCATAATAGAAAGCAGTGAGTTCATCTCGAGAAACCCCATGTGCTTCTTTGCCCTGGGATATTTCTATGAGCTCTTGAAGGCACAGTAGGGAGCCCTCTGAGTGGGGAATTCCGAGGTGCTGTCTTCAAAGATCTAAAAAGGAGCATCCAAAACATTCTCCAAGCTCCTTCAGGGTACTCAGGAAAGAGGTTTCATTATCAGCCTTATCATTAGAGTGTTTGGTAAACTAATCTAAAGATGCAGAGCTGGTTTTAGTGAGCAAGGGGGGAAACCCACTTGTAAACGCTAAGTAACTTCTCAGATAGGAGAGTAGCTAAGTGCACAAGTGGCAGTTGCTGCCAGCCAGGCTTTAACATGCTGCAACTCACATCTCTTATTCCCCCTTTCCTACCTTTGCTCTTTTCCTCTCACCTTGGTAAGACCCCACAGGTTTTGTATTAGGCACTTCTAGGGATACCCAATCAATAATTACTGAGAGTTAGAAAGAGTTTGGGGTCCCTGATCTAGAAAAAGCCTTCCATAATTCCTGAAACTAGGATAAATGTCTCCCCCCTCTTCATGCCCTACCTTTCTGTCTCTCTTTGGATGCTCCTGGAGAAGCGCTGGAGTGCTAAGGGAAGAGAGGAAGTCAGACCCATTTTCCCTGCTTATGAACTGTGTACTCTTAGTTAACTTAATCTCCTAGCCAGTTGGAAGAAAGGAGTGCATGAAAAATATCTACTTCAAAGGGCTACTGTGTGATTTAAATGAACTAAAAAATGTAAACTGGCCAGAACATTGCATGACAGTTACTACACTTTCATTAAACTTTCCTTTTCTTCCCTTTCTCTTGTTTTGCTATAGTGTAAGATCTGTGGGTACAACGTCTGTCTTGTTTATTTCTGCAACTCTTTCAAAATCTAGCAGTAAACTGCATTAGTAGGAGCTCAACAGCTGTTAGCTGAATTAGAGAATGCATGAAGTTTACAGGATCACCTCATACATGTTTAAGGGAGAATACACACCCACACACCCACTCACATTAGCTTGAAGGAATCATGGTGCACCTTAATGCACGTGTTATTGACTTAATCTGAAGCTTTCGCAACTCAGTAATAAGTGTAGGCTCAATAAATGTTGTTGACTGACTGATAGCTCTGACTCCAGGAGAGTTGGAGAACCATTAGGTTCAATAGTTACCACCTGTGGTTCCTGAAACTATTGCTTTACACACAGGAACACTAGGAAAAACTAAACACTCAGATAGCTGTTGTTGTCAAGGACACATAGATTTTACCCAGAACTCACATTGGGCTGTATTTCTGCCTGATGGTGTACTTTTCAAGTTCTTAATTAAAGGGAAAATTGAATGTGCTTATTGTAAATGGAATGAAGTCAAAATGATGGATGAGCTGCCTTTCAGGGAATTGCCACTCTGCAACGATTTGATTTCTCACTCTCCTAGGAGACTTTCCAAAGGCTGGCTTGGCAGCCTCTAAGAGGTGGTGGAACAGAGACTGCCAAGGACTACCTGAAGCCAGGCTCTCAGTGCTTAGCCACAGGACAAACTTAACATCTCTCACTGGATCTGCTGCTTTCATATTGATAACGGACAAAGTAAAGGCATCCCTAAAAGTTAGTCTCAACACACAGCAAGTGAGGCCTCAGAAGAGGGACTGAAAGACTGCAGAGAAAAGGCTCAGATGGGCCACATGAAGGCATATTAGTTCTGCAGGCAGTGCCTTAGCTCAGCATGGCCTGCGGAGACGTGATGCTGCCTGCCAAAGAGCACCCTCTCCTAAAGACTTCCCCAGGGTCAAATGCTGGCAACTGCATTTGGAACTACGGAAATGTTGCCTGTTCTACCATCATGGGAGTCCCTTTGAACTAAATGTGCTTCTTGGGAAAATTCTTAGGAAGTGCTAATTGGAGAGTGGTTAAGCAAAGGAAAGTAGAGGTCTGGCTCGGGGAAAGGGGGAATATACCAGCTAGATATTCTCCTCCCTGGGCTAGACCTGCAGTTAAAAGCAGATCTGGGCCGACAAAGAAGGTCTGAATACTGATCTCTTCTGCCTTGGCCTTACTGACAATCAGAGGGAACCAAAACAGGGTAAAAACAGACCTAGACAGAGAGCCAGGAGGTGTGTGAAGGGAGTTCATTTAGGCCAGTCACCTGGGGAGCTTTTTAACTATCCCAATGCCCATGGTCACCTCCATGAGCAATTAAATGAGATTTCTTGGAGTGGGCCCAAGCATCAGCATTTTTAAAACTCTCTAGGTTACTCCCAAAGGCAGCCAAGTTTGAGAACCAGTGCTTCCAATCATCAGCATCCACTGCTGCGAAAAGTCAGGCTCTGCATGAGCCTCAATCAGCCCCAGGCCCACAACCTCTATGTTTCTATGTTGCCTGGAGGGCAGAAAGCTGCTGTGAGGGATTTTCTAAGCTATCAATTCAGTATGCATAACCAAAAGGTTAGAGACACATCAGCAGAGGCGATTCTGTTTCAAGAAAAAGGACTTTAAGAATAGAATTAGTCTCTGCTCAGTTTACAAGGACAAAAAGCAACTGCTGCACCACCACCAGTGTGAGCCTCAGGTGCCAAAGGTTTGGTAAAGGCTAAGCTTAATTGTTTCTAAGGAGAACAGGAAATATTTATTTAGGATTAGTGGCAGCTGCTCCAGGGGTACAGCTGGGGATGGTGGAAGATATAATTAAGAAAATTGTGTGAGGGAGGTCTGGAAAGCCACCAGAAGGGACAGGAGCCTTGGTAGAAGCTGTTTGCATAGGCTTTTTGTGTGTGTGGGCAGCTGAGTGTTAATAGGCACTTAGGAAGAGAAAAAGATAAATATGCACTCTAATTAGCAGCTGACTTAGGGTTGCAAGATCAAATGCAGGTAGAATCCTATTATAGCCTACACCACAGGTCCTCAAAATTGTTTTGTTGAGTGATTGCATCATAATGAGTACCTGGTAGAAATCATCACTCATATCTCCCTGTATTTTCTCACAATGCTCTCTCACCTAGAATACCCTTCTAAAAGAGGTACATTTGGGAAGACAATGGAAGTTTATAATCATCATCAGAAATGTGCTAAAATTATCAAAAGGAAAGGAAGTGAGCCTATAAATAATGAACAAAAGTTAGGATTCTATTCATTCTTTAGTAATATCAAATGTGAATTGTTTCAGCATGACAAGAAATAAAAGTGACTATACTATTGCACAAATACTCTGGGTCCTTAAACCCCAAACAGTTTAGTCAAACGTGATTCCTCATCTTCTCTGCCTGTTGAAGGCATCAGTTTCTCTTGCAAGGCCCAGGTGGCCAAATGCCACCCACCCTGTTCATATCCCTGTGAAAAAAAGACCTTCCCTCTGGGCCTCACCCCAAATTGTATGCACATTGCACATTTATTTCATTCTGCCTTGGATCCTATTGAGTTGTCCTACCTGCCTCCTCAACCAGGTTATAAGTGATAAAAGAGCAGAGAATTTATTTTATCCATCTTGTATGGGACTGTGTTCATAGTAGGTAAAGACTGAGTATCTATGAATTTGAATTACGTTAACTCAGATTCTCTCCAGAGAAAAGTTTTTTTTTTCTCACAATACATTTCTCTCCTTCCCTACTAGTTCAAAAATGCTAGACTCAGAATGACTTTTAGATATGCCTACCAGGGGAAAACAATAGTTACAATGTGCAATTATTCTCCTTTCAAAAGATATTGGGGGTTTTAAAGGATCTTAGAGAAAAATGGCCCAGTGCAGGTAAGTGACTTATGCAGGGATACTCAGCAGGTTAGGGCAGGCCAGAACTACAAGTGAAACTCAAGATTCCATGACTTCCAGCCCCTCCTCGATGTCCTTTCCGAAGCTCCTGGGTGACATGACAGCCATTCTGAAAAGTTGTTCACTAATTGTCCTTCTGTTCAGTAAATCCTTACTTGTCTACTGAATTACATAATTTTGGAAATAGCTCAATCCTCTGTTCTAATTAAGATATCATTATCAGTGTTTCCTCCTCCATTTGTCTTAGCTTCTCTATTAATCATCAATTCTAACAGCTAACAAATATACTAGAGCTCCTCTCTCTCCAATATAGCCACTAGGCTACAGGAAGGCAATCTAAATTTAAATTTACTAAAATTAAATAAAATTGAAAATCTTATCCCTAGTTTCCATAGCTACATCCAAAGGCTCAAGAGCTGCATGTGGCTAGTGGCTATGATATCGGACAGCACAGGTATAGAGCGTTTCCACTGATGCAGAAAGAAGCTACTAGGAAACCTGATAGATGAAAGAAATGATCCTTATAATGTGAACAAGCATGCCCAAGATATCTGCCTGAAGTCTGAATTCTCTTACTGAGATTTCTTCAAGGAGGCAGATGTGTGCAGAGGTTTATCAGAGAATGCCTATAAACTTAAATTTTTGTTTCACAGCATACCTTATTCAATCACCAGACGACTTTAAGAACTTACTAGCAAATGTTTGGAACTCTCCTGAGGCGTAGAAAACTGTTCTTCCTTATCATTAAATAGTCCATCAGACCAAATTAGGTACATTCTAAAGTGTCGGCATAGTTTTTGGTTTAAGGAGCCTCCCATTCCAAAATTTCATAGCCAGGAAAAAGTTATTATTTGAAGCCAGTATTTTTCAGTTTCTCCTACAAGCCAGATATGTGCTGGGCGCTTGATATTTTGTTGGTTTTAATCCTCTTAACAGTTCTTCGAGGTAAGTATCATTGTATACATTATATAAGTGAAGAGAATGAGCTACCAGGGCATTAAATTACTTGCCCATTTTAGGGTGAACCAGCCATCTCATCTTGCAAGGAATTGAGGGATTTTTCAGGATGCAGGATTTTCAGTGCTAAAACTGGGAATGCCTTAGGCAAACTAAGATGGTTGGTCACCCCATCAGGTCACAAAACAATTTCAGAACAAAAATCAAACTGAAGACTTTCTAGCTCCAATGCCCAAATGTGAAGAGACCCAGAACAAAATTCAAATGTGGTTATATAACAAAAATTTCTTTCTTTTAACATCCCTCATAATTATGTCCTTATTTTCTTCCTCTGTTTCTAGTTATCACTGGATTGCAAATCCAATGTGAAGATTTAGAGTCTATGTGATCAGATTTTCTGTTTTTGCTCATTCCCAGTTTTCTTCCTACATAAATTAAGCTTTGTGTTGACATTCCAGTAATTAAAATAATCCCATAGGATTTTAGGAGTTTGTTTACTGGCTTGGCAAGGGTTTGTTTACTGGTTTGGCACTCCTTGCAATAAAATCGAAAGCTTCTGACTCATTCCTTTATATAATTTGGCTTGTCTTTTAAAAGATCCAGGTGAGTACATTTGACTGTTCATGTCTCTTCAACGTTCTTTGCCTGCTCTATATGCAGGAGAGAGAAAACTGATGGGCCACCCCAGTGCTAATCAAAATGTGAGCACCATCACCATCATGAGAACACTGGTATGAAAAGCAAATTCATGAGTCTTACCTCAGATCTAGAGAGTCAGAATCTCTAGGAATGCAGACCAGCAATCTACATTTTAACAAGCCCTCCAGGTGATCCATATGAACACTAGGATTTAAGAAGCACTGGGCTATACTAGATCAGTGGTTCCCAAGGATTGCTAAACATTAGAATCACCTGGGGAGCTTTTAAAACCTCTAATGCCCACGCCACACTCAGACCAATAAAATCACATTTCTGGATTGGAAACCCAGAGACTAGCTTTTTTTTTTTTTTTTTTTTTTTTTTTTTTTTTTTTTTTTTTTGAGACGAGTCTCCTTCTCTCACCCAGGCTGGAGTGCAGTGGTGCGATCTTGGCTCATTGCAACCTCCACCTCCTGGGTTCAAACAATTCTCCTGCCTCAGCCTCCTGAGTAGCTGGGATTACAGGCACGCACCACCAGGCCCTGCTAATTTTTGTATTTTTAGTAGAGACGGGGTTTCATCATGTTGGTCAGGCTGGTCTCGAACCCCTGACCTCGTGATCCGCCCGCCTTGGCCTCCCAAAGTGCTAGGATTACAGGCGTGAGCCACCACACCCAGCCAAGATTAGCATTGTTAAAAAACTTCCCAGATCATTCCAAGGTGCAGACCAAGTTGAAAATTGATGGGTTAAAGGATATGAAAGTGCTAACTTTCTATAATTTGTACAATAATTCTATGCTTCTGCAAAACAAGGCAAAGATACTTGAAGTGATATCTAACATATTTTCCAAATATATCATCTTTTGGAATGACAATGGACAAGGACAATGATAGCAAGCTATATATTTTTTTGAAATGTTGAGTGGATTAGAAAGTCTCTTTTAGGAGTGGCTTGGAGTAAATGATGAATCCAAATTGTGTGTTCATAACAAAGTTCAGTCCTTTCAACAAATAAACAAGCCAATACCACCATAAGCAGGATGATATTTTCTTCCTAAGGTCAAAGTAGATGACAAGCATAAGTTGACAATCAAAGAGATGATGTTTAGATGTCTGTTTTCTATTACTGTAATTATGGAAAGTGATGATAGTCCATTTGCTATTAATATTGCTATAACTCTGTGATTTGTGGCCAAATATTGAAGTTTACTTGATGGTGTGGTGACTTTCAGCACAGCCAAATGATTAGAGATAAAGGAAAAGTGTTGAAATGGGACATTTTTGAAAAGTGGGAGCACAGCTCTCCTTTTTGGCAGTTGTAAGCAGTGGTGTAACCTTGATAGCCCACGGCTGTGTTTATAAGCCCAACCAGTTTGACAGGATTTGACTCAATTAATAACTGGCCAATTCATTCAGCCAATTTGCTTGAATTTAAATTTGATGAAAACAAATTTAATCAAATCTTTTGGCCCGATTATCAGCTTTTTGTTTGGTTGGTTTTTTAACTTGAAGGATAATGTGCTTCTTATCGTAACTTGAGAGATGATGCCAAGGTCACCAAAATTTAATTTTTTCATTGAGGAGTCATGCACTATGGTGACATTGCAACAGTGTGAGGGGCTTTAGATGAGAAATCTGTATATATCTGGCAAGCCACTGGGAGTTGCAGGATTGGGTACTTCTTTAAAGACAAGAAGCAATGGAAACCATGGAAACCTGAAGCTGTTTTAGTGACTGGTTCTTCCAATCCTAAAAGAAAAAGTTCTTGGTTGTCAAAGTGAAGACCTCAGCAAAAGGAATGAGACCAGCCATGAAAATAGGCATAGCCTAGGTATCCACAATCAGAGAAAATAGAGAAAAGCCATGAGAAATGAGCAATGATGCTCAAAAGAGATAGAATACCATACTGTCTGTGTTTTAAGACCATATGGTTCCAGTATAACCAGGAAAGTATCACATTCTAATACTGAATATTTTATAACTAGGAGAAGAATTAACAAAAGTGTCCTGGAGGTGCTCTAAGATTTGTTGTTTCTTTGTTTCTTCTTGGCAAGAAAAGCTACCATTTTTTAAAATGCTTTAAAAACAGCTTCATTGAGATATAATTCACACACTATAAAATTCACCCACTTAAAGTGTACAGTGTGGTGACTTAATATATTTATAAAGTTGTGCAACCATCACCACAATCTAATTTTAGAACATTTTCAGCATACCCTCCCCGCAAAAAAAAATCTGTACCCATTAATAGTCATTCCCCTTTCCCCCATCCCTCCCCGTCTTTCAACCTCTCCGCCCCCAGCCCCAGTCAACCACTAATCTACTTCCTGTCTCTGTGAAACCTATCCTTTTTTTTCCAATCTGTATATCTGACAGTAATTCAATTTAAAGGACCAAATCCATCAACACATTTATTATCACTTTTTTCTTCGCTTTCTTTTCATTTTTAATTTCCACATAATAATTGCACATATTTATGGGGTACAGAGTGATATTTTGAACATGTATTCAATGTGTAACGGTCAAATCAGGGTAATTTGCATACCTATCACTTCAAACGTTCCTCATTTCTTTGTGCTGAGAAGAGTCTAAATCCTCTCTTCAAGCTATTTGAAAACAGCAATAAATTATTGTTAACTGTATTCGCCCTACAGTACTATAGAATACTAGAACTTATTCTTCTTATCTAGTTGTAATTTTGTATTTGGTAACCAACCTTTCCCTATCCTTCCCTACCCTCTACCCTTTGTAGCCTCTAGTAACCACAATTTTACTTTCTACTTCTATGAGCTCAATTTTCAGCTTCCTCCTAGAAGTGAGAACATGTGGTATTTATCTTTCTGTACCTGACTTATTTCACATAACATAAAGCTCATTGATGTTGCCATGCATGACAGAATTTCATTCTTTTTTTTAAGGCTGAATAGTATTCTATTGTGTATATGTGCCACATTTTTTTCTTTACTCATTCATCTGTTGATAGGCATTCAGCCGATTTCACAACTAGGTTATTGTGAATAGTGCTGCAGTAAACAGAAAGGTGCAGCTATCTTTTCAATATATAATTTTTTTCCTTTCGATAAATATCCAGTAGTGGGATTTCTGGATAAGATAGCTCTATTTTTAGTTTTTTGAGGAAATGCCACACTGTTTTTCATAATGGCTGTACTAATTTATATTCTCAACAAAAGTGCATAAAAGTTCCCTTTTCTCCACATCCTTGCCAGCATTTGTTATTTTTCGTCTTTTTTTTTTTTTTTTTTTTGAGACGGAGTCTCGCTCTGCGGCCCAGACTGGAGTGCAGTGGCGGGATCTCAGCTCACTGCAAGCTCCACCTCCCCAGGTTCACGCCATTCTCCTGCCTCAGCCTCCCGAGTAGCTGGGACTACAGGCGCCCACCACCATGCCTGGCTAATTTTTTTTGTATTTTTAGTAAAGACGAGGTTTCACCATATTAACCAGGATGGTATCTATCTCCTGACCTCATGATCCACCAGCCTTGGCCTCCCAAAATTCTGGGATTACAGGCGTGAGCCACCATGCCTGGCCTATTTTTTGTCTTTTTAATTACAGCCATTCTAACTGGGGTGAGATAACATTTCACTGTGTTTTTGATTTGCATTTCCCTGATGGTTAGAGATATTCTAATCATCTCTATCATAAAAATGGACAAAGGATCTGAATAGCCATTTGTGTGTCTTCTTTTGTGAAATATCTATTCAGATACTTTGCCTATTTTTTAATCAGATTATTTATTTATTTATTTATTTATTTATTTTGCTATTGAGTTCCTTGTGCATTCTGGATACTGATTCCATGTTGGATTAATAGTTTGCAAATATTTCCTCCCATTCTACAGGTTGTCTCTTTACTCTGTTGATTGCTTACTGTGCAGAAGCTTTTTAGTTTGATATAATCCCACTTGTTATCTATGCTCTTGAAGTCTTACCCATAAAATCTTTGCCTATACCAATGCCCTAGAGCATTTCCCCTGTTTTCTTCTAGTAGTTTTATAGCTTCAGATCTTATATTTAAATATTTAATCCATTTTGAGTTGATTTTTATATATGGTGGGAGATAGATAGGCATCTAGTTTTATTCTTCTGTATATGGATATCCAATTTTCTCAGCACCATTTACTGCAGAGGTTGTCCTTTCCCCCAATATATGTTTTCGGCACCTTTGTCAAAACTCGATTGGCTCTAAATACATGGATTTATTTCTGATGTCTCTGTTCTGTTCCACTGGTCTATGTGTCTGTTTTTATACCAATATCTTGCGGTCTTGATTACTATAGCTTTATAGTATATTCTGAAGTTAGTAGTGTAATGCCTTCACTTTTGTTCTTTTTGCTCAGGATTGCTTTGGCTACTCAGGGTGTTTTGCAGCTCCATACAAATTTTAGGATTGCTTTTTCTATTTCTGTGAAGAACGTAATTGGTATTTTGATAGGGATTGCATTGAATATATAGATCTCTTTGAGTCATATGGTCATTTTAACAGTTCATGAATATGGGATGTCTTTTCATTTGTTTGTATTCTCTTCAATTTTTTTCATCAATGTTTTGTAGTTTTCATAGTAGATATTGTTCACCTTTTTGGTTAAATTTATTTCTAGGTATTTTTGTAGCTATTGTAATTGGGGTTGCTTTCCTTATTTTTCAACTAGTTCGTATTGGTGTATAGAAACACTACTGATTTTGTGTACTGATTTTGCATCCTGCAATTTTGCTAAATTTATCAGTTTTAAATATGTTTCCTGTGCCTTTTCTTATCTCTTCTCCTTCTGAAATTCCCATAATGTGAATATTCATTTGCTTAGTGTTGTTAATGGTGTTCTATATGTACCATAGGCTTTCTTCATTCTTTTTCTCTCCCCTCTTCCCTCACTTTTTTTTTCCATCTGACTGGGTTATCTTAAAAGACATGTCTTCAAGTTCAGACACTCTTTCTTCTGCTTGATCTAGTCTGTGGTTGAAGCTCTTAATTGTATTTTTATTTTACTCACTGAATTATTTAGTTACAAGGGTTCCGTTTGGTTCTTTTTTAATGATATTTACCTCTTTGTTGAATTTCTCATTCAAATCATGAATTGTTTTTCTGATTTCATTAAATTGACTATCTCTGTTCTCTTGTATCTTACTCAGTTTCCTTAAGAACATTATTTTAAATTCATTTTCTGGCATTTCATAGATTTCCTTTTCTTTGGGATCTGTCACTGGAGAATTCATATGTTCCTTTGAAGGTGTTGTGTTTCCTTGTTTTTTCATATTTCTTGTGTCCATATGTCAATATCTGTATATCTGGTGGATCAGTAGCTTCTTCCAATTTTATGGAGAAGCTTTCATAGCAAAAGATATGAAAGCTATTTCTGTTGGCATGTCCCATAGTGTTGGTTGGGTGGGATGCTTTGGCTTTGGTTCTCAGTTGATTCAGTAGTATGGTCTCTTTATGGTTTCTTCAGCTATAATCAATGTCAGTGGTGTTTGTGACTGCCCCAATGGCCTAGGGTGTGATTGATTGTGGAGGTTGGGGTGAGACTTTGCTGGGAATCAGAGCACTGGGTGGGCCAGTCCTTGGGCCCCTCAGAGCATGCCCATGCATGGCTGCTTCACCACTGGAGGGGAGGGGTCACCAGCAATAGCAGCAGATCCTGGGGAAGCCTGTCTTCAGGCCACTTGGGGGCATGTGCAGACATGCAGAAGCTTTGTTCTGGATGAAACAAGGTCACTGACAGCAGCGTCAGTGGGCCTGGGAAGGCCAATTCTTTGGCTCCTAGGAGGGTGCTAGCTCTGCTGCTAGAGGAAATGAGGTCACTAGTGGTGGCAGCTGTAGTCCACAGGCCCTGGGGAGCATGCCTGTTGGCTCCCTCTGTCCTGGGGACAGCATTCTTGCTAAGCTGAACTGCCTGTGCTTCAGGAAATAGTGTGTTGTGTGCACTCCAGTAAACAAGGTCATGGCTGCATAGCTGGGTTCAGCTGATGTTGTGACATCACAGCCCTCTAGATGGATGTGACAGCCCGTCATGGCACACAAGGGATATGGAGACGCAGGAGCTATTGGGCCTTAGGGCAGGATGCACTCTGGTGGTTACTCCATTCTCAAAATGGTGACAGAATGGTACTGCCGAGGGGCCAGGGAGAACCCAGCATGAATTCCCTCTCTGGAACACTGCAATCATGTGAACTCCAAGCAGCTCCCTATACTGAGCTCAGGTCCTGCAAGGGCTGTGGGGCTCTCCTGTGGCTAGGATTGCAGGAGTCCATGGTGGGAATGTGAACGGCTAGAGATATCCTGCTTACATTTGCCTTGCAATGGGGAGCCCCTACTGACTCCTAGCCAATTCTAGCTGGGTGCTTTTCTTCCCTCTCCATGCTATCATCCTGAATCTGTGCATCAGAGGGTCTTTATCACTTCCTTGCTGAAATCCAGTGTTCTCCCCAAGCGATCTTTTGACATATGGTTATCTATGTGTTGTTTTGGCCTTTTTTTATAGTCTATCATATTTTAGAGTGGTGTGTACCTGTTTCTCTTGAGTCCACCCACCCTCTACTTAGTGTTTTGCAAAGCACAGGATTTGTGCCGTTACTGGAAATAAGAGAATATTAGAGACATCGTATTTAAAAATATGAGCTCAGGATAAGCCCTGGGAAGGAGTTAAAGGCCCTTCCCAGGGTTCTAACAGAGGCCCCCAGCCCACCTTCTTTTCCTACCCTGAATTCTGTCCTGTATCACAAAGGGTCTCCCATGCATGTCTATGGACTCAACAACCCACATATCTAAGCACCAAATATATCTTGCCTACCTAACTGTCTCCTCTTGCCCACTCATCACACTTAGGGGTACACATACACCAGCAGCCCAGTCCATCTTCAGCAAGACAAACATGGGGAGAATCTGAAAGATAGGTGTCTGGAGTGAGCAGTGAATGTCAAAAGTGAATAGATTCTGAAAGGACTTGTCCCTTTGACCCCATGGCCTACTATTCCCATGGGTGGGGCACAGCTGGAGGAAAGCCCAGGCAGGGTCCTCTAAAGATTGGAGTTCAGAAGAGGCCGAGTTTCTAGAGTCCAAGGATATACTGTCCACTCTTTCTCCAGCAAATGTTCTTCCAGCCTGTCTAAACACTTGAAAAGCTCATCACTAACTACACAAGGTGCTTCAGTATTTAGTAAGAGCCACAAACTCAGAAAAGCTAGAGGAGGCAGAAAGTAACATAAATGAGTAAAGGAGGCTGATGCAGGTCCTCCAAAGAAAGGCGTAGGGAATGTGGTGAGCTGGAAAGCACACGTGCTTTCCAAAGGAAACAGCCTGCAGGCGGGAGGAAGTCTGAGCTCAGTGTCACTGGGTCTTCCAATTTTTCAAAATAAATAAATAAATAAATAAAGTCAGAAATAAAAAATGTTGCACAATTTCTTGCTTTTTAAATGTTAGCAACTAATTCAAAATTTGTTTTAAACACTCTGTGAGACCAACAAGCCACATCTGTTAGCAGGTTTTAGCTCATGAACTACCAGTTTGCAGCCTCTGAAGAAAAGACTCCTTCATTAGATTGTGTTGAAATCTGCTTCCTTGAGAATCCACACATATGGAGGAACCAAGAATCACTATCCCTCTTCCACACATCTCAGTCTGAAGGTAGATCACATTTCCCCAAATATCTTTCAGAGACTACTTAGCCAACACACATTCAACTGCTGCTTCTACAGAATAGCTTCTGTATCTCAGTGTCACAACCACCCACCTCTAGAAGCCCCCACCATCTGTTTTCCTGGGAGAGCAACAGAATGAGCAAAATATTTCAAAGATGATTGCTTCTTCTTGCTAGTAATTATTTTTCTTAGTATTGCATGCCTGGGTCCAGAAAGGGAAATAATGACTCAATCATCAAGCTTCTTGTACAAGGCTGGCAACTTCAGGAAGTGGAAGGAAGACTAACACTGTGAACAGCATTCTTGATTAGCCGGCAGTATAAAATGAGGTGTGCATTTGATCTACTGTCAGAGTAGCAGATGGAACACAGCAACCATGACACGGTAGAGGTAGGACTTAATGGATCATCCTGAAGTGCCTGGGACTGATTAGCCGTGGTGCAGCTACATGCAGTTTTTAATTGATTGATTTGAGTTTGTGGTCAGAAAATGGCTGTCGGCTCCAGCTTATCTATAATTATCAGTAATCAGAACCAGACCTCTCTCTCTCTTTAATAGGCCAGGGCTCCTCCAGCGTGCTTGACTTTTCTACTTTTCAAGACTTTCTGTAACCACTGCCTGAAAGCTTTCATGGCCATAACATGATACCTGGTGCCCATTGGGAAAAAGACTCTGGGGGCATGAACATAAAGGTAACAAGAACACTGCTCTTTCATTAGCTTAATAGTCTGACTATTTTGAGTTCAAGACAGTTTAAAATTAATAGGAGGCCTCTTACAGTTTAGCCAGTCTATTATAAGCAAAAACCAAGTGAAAGACTGAAATAAGAATTCCTGTAACTCTAGCCCAAAGCTCATTTTTAACCTAAAAAATGATCTCGACACTAATTAGAGGCTGGAACTATTTCTAGGAGTCAGAGTGTCCCTACCCTGGGTAAAGCACCATTAACATTTCAACAGGCCACCCAAATCAGAAAAATGGGAAGTATTTTAGACCCCTTCTCCTCCTCACAGTCCCCTGTCCCTGACACATCCAATCACTAAGGCATCTGATTCTACCTTTTGAATCTGAGTGACTTTAGAACAAGTGTCCTGGAGTCAAAGAGACTCCAGGTTCAAATTTGAACATCCAAGAAAAGTTCAAATCCTCCTGCCATCACTTATGAATTGTGAGACCTTAAGCAAGTCATTCTCCCTCCTATGCTTTATTTCTCTCAACTCCATTGCAGAGTTACTATACCTACCTTAAGGGATATTAAATAATGATGAAATGAGACAGTGTATGTATCGAATGCAGCGTTTGATGTCTATGTTCTTAAAAATTTATTTAAAATGTTATTATTGATTTGCTATGTCTCTATCCTCACCAGTACAACCTAAATCCAGGACAAAAAATATCACAGCTAGATGAAGAAGGATGAGGAGGATGAAGATGGGAGAGGAGGAGGGGAGAAGAGGGAGAAAGGAGAATGAAGAGGAAGAGTAAGGGAGGAGGAGGAGGAGAAGTATATAATGGTGGTGACAGCTACCTTCGTTGCCTCTAAATGTGAATTCCCCTTGCGGCCACCTTGGTACCAGGGCCAGCTGCCTAGGGGTGTACTTGTGCCAATGGTGCTGCCACTAACTGAAGTTATAGGGGTGTGTCTGCTGAAAGCCCTTCCACCACCTGCTCATGCAGACTGACAATTCACTGTGCTAAAATACCTTTTACTTCTGATCTCTTAAAGGCCATGCTTTGTCACTTTAATCCCAGAGATGCAGTATCTATCTCTTTCAAAAATCTCTCTGACACTTTAATCCCAGAGATGCAGTATCTAGCTCTTTCAAAAATCTCTCTGACACTTTGTGAGGAAATAGGTCATTTGGCTTTTTAGAGAACCTGACTCTTTCATGACCAAAGGAATGATCATTAATTTCATTTTAAAAATGATAAAAAACAACCTCAGAAAGGTTTTTAAAAAGTTTTTCCTTTGGTCCTCTGATCCAAAGTCCAGGTTACTTATGTATAATAAAATGGTCTCGTATCCTCTTTCTTGTGAATTCACTGTTACAGGTACCATTTTCTCTATGCTTTCTCTTCTTTCCTGACAGTGGAGAAGAGCAAATGCTAGAGTGATCTTCTGAGGAAGGACTCTGGCCTTGACTCATTCCAATCTTCCTAATCTCAGCAAGGCAAGCAAAGAGGGTGGCAAGGAAGGTTTACAATATCACCAGTGTTTTGTGGTATGTTCCTTCCTTCAAGTGGCTCTGGTATTCAGAATGCATAGAGGAAATAGCCTGGACTTATGATGAAGACCTGAACTGGAAAGCTGGCTCCTTCCTTTCCATCGTTCATTAACAAATTTTCCTTAGTGGGCCCGGGCTCTGTTTTAGGCCTGGAAATACAACAAATAAAACAAAGTCCCCACTCTCATACAGTAACATTCTTGCAGGAGAAGACAGAAAATAAACAAATGAAAAAATAAACAAATAAAAGCCAGGTGGTAACAAATACCACGGGAAAAACAATGAATCGGGGTAAATGATAAAGAAAGTTGGGAAAGGGGCTATTTTATATGGCGTAGCCAGGCAAGGGTTTGAAGGAGCAGTGACATTTAATCAGAGATGGGAATAAAGTGATGGATTCCTGGCAAAGGAGACAGAGCAGATGCAAAGGCCCTGACGTAGGAACATGTCAAGCTGTGTGGAGAATGGCAGCACTGAGTTCAGGAAGCAAGAGGGAGAGGTGAGATCAGAGTGACTGGGAAAGTGAGGGAGTGGGGAATAGATTATATAGAATCTTAGAAACCCTACTAATGCTTTGGATTTTACCCTGAGGGATATGCCAGTGAAAGGATTAAGCAGAGGAATGACAATCTGCTTTACGTTTTTGAAAGGCTCACTTTGGTCACTATACAGGGGCCAAGGTAGAGGTAGCAGTTAAATAGATTTTGCAATAGGTCAAAAAAGATCATGGTGGCTCAGACAGAGACGGAGGTGATGGTGACAAAGGTGTCAATGGCAGGTGATTTTTCAAAGGCAGAACCATTTAGCAGCCGGGCTACTTCGATTGAGATATGTTGCCTCTCCTGGCTCAGGTCCCTCATCAGTAACATGAAGGTAACAATACCAGTCTCATAAAATCACGGTATGCATTAAATGAGATAATTTATATGAAGGCTATACCTGTTGTTTTCCTTTGTATTCAAGACAAAGTCTGCAACCTTACGCAAAACTTTATTACATATATCCTCAAAGACCGATATGTAAGAACACCTTGTCTTCAGAGTAGCAGAAACAATTTTGTGTATAGCAAGATTATTTACACTCATCTATCTCATCCTCTTAAATAAGAAAACTGATTACTATAAATATGTGCCAGCTTTTATGGTTCATTTTAGAATCTTAGTGCGTCAAAAACTATAAAATAGTTAGACAAGTGAGGGATAAGGGAATCATGAGAGAGTCTTATTTATAGAATAAAAGCTGGGAATATCTGTGAAAACATATTAATAATGATTATGGCTGGTGGATGATATTGCAGAGTTTTAAAAAAATTTCTTTGTGCTTTTCTACATTTTCCACATCAATACAATAAAAAATGTATTTTAAGAGTATTTATTCCGATATCCATTTAGCAAAGAGAGTTAGAATCTCTGAAAGAAAACATGCGACAAGTAAAGAAAATAAGTATGTTAAAATTATAAGGGAAAAAAGGGCAAAAATTAATATTTTGTGGGTATTATCTGCACACAAGACACATCAAGTAGTTATTTAATTTCTGCAAATTAAATAGCAGGATGTGCTTTTTTCCCTAAATCAAGAGCCACTGAGGTGTGCATGGAACACCTTGGAACCAGTGAGCCTGAGATAGAGTCTGGCCTGGACTTTTTTTTTTTTTTTTTTTTTTTGAGACAGAGTCTCGCTCTCTCACCTGGGCTGGAGTGCAGTGGCACAATCTTGGCTCACTTGCAACCTCTGCCTCCTGGGTTCAAGTGATTCTCCTGCCTCAGCCTCCTGAGTAGCTGGGACTACAGGTGCGCGCCCCCAGGCCCAGCTAAGTTTTGTATTTTTTAGTAGAGACGGGGTTTCACCAGGATGGTCTCAATCTCTTGACTCTGTGATCCACCCACCTTGGCCTCCCAAAGTGCTGGGATTACAGGCATGAGTCACCACGCCTGGCCTGGCCTGGACTCCTTACACCCTGCTGGCCGCATGGTTATATTCCTGCTGCATAACCAGCCCCAGTGGCTGAGCCTCTGAGGTCTGACTGAGATCAGGTGCAAAGCAGCAATCTCACTGTTATTAATAAGCAATGCTGACAAGCTCGTACTAACCTTCCCAAAACTCCTGAGACCCGTGGTTACAAAGTGACGCTATTAATCGGTACATTTCATGCCTCAGCTTAAAACCCCAGAGTCCTACTTCTTCCTCTTGAAGGTGACCGTGCTTTCTGCATTTCATCTGGTTCCTCTCTCTGTGGATACGTCTGGATAATTAGATCCTGCATATGCAAGAATAAAATGAAGAAAAAGGTGACCTGCCTAGTCCAGTTTCAGGGTAAATTATCTGCTAGGTAAGCATAGAATCCCTTCTTAGCGTAAGTGTAGCACACTAATTAGGCTAAGCATCTCCATCTCTTTTCTCTGCCTTGCCAAATATCTCATACAGTTATCATATCTTGGTATGAGGAAGCTGTGAGGGAGTGGAGAAAAGAAAAGCATCCTGCCACACAAATAAGGAAAATGAGATTCAGAAGGTTTAAGTGACTTGCCTATCGTCTGACCCTAAAGAAATCTAACTTAGTAAAGCCTTTTCTCCTTCAGTAACTTTCCATCTCTAATCTAAACCAAATTTGTGCATTTCACCAGGCATCACATTTTCTCTCTCACTGATTTTGAGACAATGGCCAGGCCCCCTACCAGCTCACACAACATCTTTGTGCCAGTCGGAAAAGGCACCCCTTCTTCCTGGCACATGCAGCCCCACATTGGCCAGAGCTCAGCCTCATTTTAGCCTGGGCATGATACCATAGTGCTGGTTATCGCCTTCATGACTGTATTGCAGCCCCTTAATATGGCTAGACAACTCAGGTGGCTCCCAACACAAAGAAACTTCCTCTTAAATAGCTTGTTGACATTTTAAATTAGAGATGTCAAAACTTGAGGATATTATCTTCTTCATTAAGTCTTTTTCCATTTTGTCCATTCCCATCAGTGACACTCCCAGAAACCTCTGCCCTCAATCTTGGAATAAATATTTATTCTAGCTGGCTTGTCTTCATCCTCACATCCAGGTTGACACCAAATCTTTCCAATTCTTTTTTGAAAAATAGCAAGTACATTTTTTCCCTCCAACTGCAACCCTCTTTTAGCCTGTGGATTTTATTCTTAGACTCCTGAAACAAATTCCCAGTCTGTTTTATATTTTAGCCTCTTACACTTCCAGGCCTTCCAATGCAACAACAAGAATCATATTTCTTGGCCACCATTTAAAATCATGTTAATCCCTTTCTCAGAATACTGCATCTGCAAAAAAAAAAAAAAAAAGGCTTTTATAGTCTTTACTAGTTTTAACCCCACAAAAATCCCCGTAGTTTTACAGAGCACTGCCATGGGTTGAGTTGTCCAACAGCAGACCTGAGACAATGTTTAGTGTTTAGTATATTTCTAGGGTATCCCCTGGGACCAACAGCTGTGAAAAGAAGGGGGAAACAATTGAGCAGAAGGAGAAGTCAGGTTGTGATGCAGACCTGACTGCCTTAGCCAACTCCACAGGAAGCTGTAGGTGCGTGTTGGAGTTGCCTCACTTAGGGTGAACATGGCCCTCCATCAGTCATTGCATGCCAACCTTTGAGGGGATGGGGGTGGTGGCCTTAGCTAAGGCCACCTTTTTCAGGCCACCTGTTTAAGGCCACTTGTTAAGGGCCACCTGTTTAAGCTGCACCTCTGCAGCTAAATCAATCCCTGAAGGGGCTGAGCCCTAGAGGCTATCTACTGGCAGAACTATAAGCAGCTGGGACAACATGTCCTTCTGAGATGCACATCTCTGTTTCCACCACCATCTATCCCATGTGCCACTTGGATCCACTTCCTCATATACATTCAAGGAGCAGTTCCTCCACTGTACCAGGAGGCATCTCTTCCCAGGGAAATCTACAAAAGGGGAAGTTAATAGGAGGAACTCCACCCCTGCTTCTGCACCAGTCCCAGGGCTGCAAATGATACTCATCATCTCCTTCCTCCATTATCCATCTGGATTCCTCCTATATCAGGCTGCATCTCTGCTAGTCTTAGTAGCTTACCTGATGACATGAACTAGACACTCATTTCTGAGGGATCTGAGCTCCTGGTCACCATGCCCTTATCAGGCTACATGTGCTTTTGTCTTCTCAGGACTCTCTATTCCTTTTGGAATCTCTCATTGGCTAACTCGCAGCCCAAATTCTCCCTCTTGACTTCAGTCCCTTCAGCATGTATTCTCCATCCATCTTTTTTTTTTTTTCCTGCATTGCATCCTTAGGCAGCTCCTCTTAAACTTGCTAGTTAATTCCTTTCTTTAGTCTTTCTGTCATTTCTTCCCCGTCTCCTTTTCTGTTCTACTATTAGGCATCACAGAGCTACAAAACATCACCTGTGAGACCTAGACTCTCCTTAGAGGGTAAGAAAGACAAAGGAGTAGGGGAGTTGGGGAAATAAGCTAGCAAACAGAAAATTTTTCTTGAAAAATTGGATGGCTGGGAGAGAAGGAAGCAAAAATGCCCAGCAGGCCAAGAAGTCAATAGGAAGGCATTCTAGCTCTCTTTCAACGATTATGTCTAGCTCAAACTATGGAGTGAATACTTGTCCAGATAACCAAGCAGCCACTTCCCTGTTTAACAGACTACTTTGAGGGAGGGAGTCCTACAGTCACCTCCCCTAGCAAAGCAGCATCATTCCTCTTTCAACCAACCATCCATCTATCTGTATCACTGATTCAACAAATACTTATTGAGTGTCTACAATGTGCCAGTTCAGAGAATATTCCATGATTATATAGAAGAAATTTTAAACTCCTGTTTGGATATCATCTTAATAAAGACAAATATAGTTCAACAATATTTTTGAGAATAAGAGGAATAAGAAGTAAGGCCAAGTATCAGGACAGCAAATTTAAATGTTTTCAGTTCTCCTATGGAAAACTGAAGACTTTCAGATTCAATGAATGAAACCCATGTTTTGCTAAAATAGAGTGGCATTTTAATTATACATATATATATATATATATTTTTTTTTGAGACGGAGTCTCACTCTGTTGCCCAGGCTGGAGTGTGGTGATACGATCTTGGCTCACCACAACCTCCACTTCCTGGGTTAAGAGATTCTCCTGCCTCCGCCTCCCAAGTAGCTGGGATTACAGGCATGTGCCACGATGCTCTGCTAATTTTTTTTTTTCTTTGCATTTTTAGTAGAGACAGGGTTTTGCCATGTTGGCCAGTCTGGTCTCGAAGTCCTGACCTCAAGTGATCCACTTGCCTTGGCCTCTCAAAGTGCTGGGATTACAGGCCTGAGACACCACACCCAGCCAAATAGTGACATTTTAAAACTTTAAAAATATAAAGATAAAAATTATGTAAACATATATATGTAAATACACAAATCAAAAGTAGAAAGTAATATTAACTTCAGAAAAAAACAGAATTCACAACAAAAATATTACCAGGCTGGGTGCGGTGGCTCACGACAGTAATCCCAGCACTTTCGCAGGCTGAGGCGGGTGGATCCCTTGAGCTCAGGAGTTTGAGACCAGCCTGGCCAACATGGTGAAACCTCGTCTCTACTAAAGATTCAAAAAATAGCCAGGCATGGTGGCACATGCCTGTTGTCCCAGCTACTTGAGTGGCTAAGGAAGGAGAATTGCTTGAACCCAGGAGGCGGAGGCTGCAATGAGCAAAGATCGTGCCCCTGCACTCCAGCCTAGGTGATGGAATGAGACTCTGTCTTAAAAATATATATATATAAAATATATATAAAAATATATAATATATAAATATATAATATATATAAATATATATGTATTATATATAAATATATAAAATATCTATAATATATTATACATAAATATATAAAATATCTATTATATATTATATATTTTATATATATCATATATATATAAATATATATATAACCAGGATCAGCGGTGACCAGCCTCCAAGATGACCCTCAATGACCCTGCCTGCCTCCGAGTACCCACACTCTTGTGAAGTCTCCTCCCACACACACTATACTAAGGTTAGTCTGTTTAACCAATAGCAGATGTAGAAGTCATGATAAGTCATTTCTAAGATTAGACTTTGAAAGCGTGTAATTTCCACTTTAAGCTCTCTTGTTCTCTCTGTCTCTGTCTCTGTCTCTGTCTGTCTCTCTCTCTCTCTCTCTCTCTCTGATCTATTGCTGGAAAGAGGAGTGAGAAGGGGAAAGGAGTGAAAAGCAAGTTGCCATATTGTGAACAGTTCTATGGAGAGGACGACACGATAAGAAAATGGAGCCTCCGGCCGGGCGGGGTGGCTCACGCATGTAATCCCAGCACTTTGGGAGGCTGCGGCGGGCGGATCATGAGGTCAGGAGATTAAGACCATCCTGGCTAACATGGTGAAATCCCATCTCTACTGAAAATACAAAAAATTAGCTGGGCGTGGTGGCACGCGCCTGTCATCCCAGCTACTCAGGAGGCTGAGGCAAGAGAATCGCTTGAACCTGGGAGGAGGAGGTTGCAGTGAGCCGAGATCGCACCACTGCCCTCCAGTCTGGGCAACAGAGGGAGACTCTGTGTCAAAGAAAGAAAGAAAGAAAATGGAGCCTCCAGCCAAGAGCCAGCAAGGAATCAAGCTCTGTCGGTATCCAAGTGAGTGAGCTTGACAGTGGATTCTCCAGCCCCAGCCAAGCCTTGAGACAATGGCAGCCCAGGAAGAAAAGCTTGACTGCGACTTTGTGAGAGATGCTGAACCAGCCAAGCTGCCCCCAGATTTCCTTGCCTCAGAAATTGCATGAGATACTAAATGTTTGTTGTTTTAAACCGCTAAGTGTTAGAGTAATTTGTTTCACAGCAATAGATAACAGAATCAAAGACATTCATTTTATAAAATATACAGACTACAGCAATAGATAACAGAATCAAAGACATTCATTTTATAAAATATACAGACTATAACAATAGGAAAACAAAAATCATACCAAAACTACAAATGAAAAACAGTATTTACAAGAATTGTTTAGACATTTAACAGAATATTAAATGTAGCCTTATATTAGTAAAATAAACATGTCTTTAAATGTATAATTTTCTGGAGAAATATAAATGACTAAAAATTGACTCCAGAAAATAAACTAAGCAAATTAGTAATCAGTGAATAGATTTAAGTAGAAAATCAAATAGCTATTACAGATTTTTTACGTTATCTCTCCACAAAGATCTAGGTTTAGCTGCTCCAACCAATGAGTTCTTCCAACAATTGAGGTAAAATAAATACTTTGACATTTAAAAAAAAAGACAAAATCAGCCTTAAAATGATAAATTGATAGCATATCCTAATTGTTAAGCCTTACAAATATAAAGAGAAATCATAGTTATAAATACAGATACAATATTTATTGTATAAAATTTTCAAATTGAAATCCACACAAAATATAGTCTTTTCAACAAATGATGCTGGGTCAATTCAAGACACATGGACATGTATGTTTATTGCAGCACTGCTTACAATAGCAAAGACTTGGAACCAACTCAAGTGCCCATCGGTGACAGACTGGATAAAGAAAATGTGGCACATATACAACATGGAATACCATGCAGCCACAACAAAGGATGAGTTCATGTCCTTTGCAGGGACATGGATGAAGCTGGAAACCATCATTCTTAGCAAACTAATACAGGAACAGAGAACCAAACACTGCACATTCTCACTCATAAGTGGGAGCTGAACAATGAGAACACATGACACAGGGAGGGGAACCTCACACATTGGGGCCTGTCAGGGGTTGGGGGTCTAGGGGAGGGATAGCATTAGGAGAAATACCTAATGTAGATGACGGGTTGATGGCTGCAGCAAACCACCATGGCACTTGTATACCTATGTAACAAGCCTGCACATTCTGCACATGTATCCCAAAACTTAAAGTATAAAAATAATAATAAAAAAAGTTGATGATTAAAAAAAAAAAAGAAATGACCCTTACCACACACCATACATGAAAATCCATTTTGGGTGAATGTAGATTTAACTGTGAAAGGTGTGAAAGAGAAAATAATAAATCAATTAGAAGATAATCTAAGACTATAACATAGATAATACCTTCAAGACTTTAGGATAGGTAAGGATTTGATAAATTGGGACCAAAAACGACTATTCATAAGAAAAGATGGATGCATTCGATGTTAAAATTAAGAACTTCTTTTCAACACAAACACCATTTAGAGACTATAAAAACAAGCCACAGAGTGAGGAAAGATATTTGCAACACACATAACTAATAAAAGACTTGTATCCAGATAAACAATTTTTAAACTTTTACAAATTAACTATAACTAGATATATAATGCAATAGAAAAAAGAAGGAAATACTTGAGTGGACACTTCATGAAAAGGATATCTGCATATTTTCAATCTTATTTGTAGTCAGAGAAATGCAAATTAAACCCTCAATGAGATACTACTACTATTTACCAATGAGAATAACTAAAATAAAGAAGAGAGATAATCCTAATTGTTGACATGGATATGTAGCAATAGGATGTCTCTTATATTGCTGGTGGTAGTTAAATTGGGACAATGATTTAGGAAAACTGCTTACATTATCTACTAAAGTTGAACATGTACATACCTATGACACAGATATTGCACTCCAAAGTGTATATTCAACGGAAAGGGGATCATGGTAACCAAAAATATTTCCCAGAATGCCCAGAGCAACATGATTTATAAAAATGAAAAACTAGAAACAATATATTGTGATAAATTCATACAGTGGAATACTATGAAGCAGTAATACTGAATGAATCACAGTTATTATATTCAATAATATAGATGAATTTCACAAACATAATATGGAGCAAAAGAAGCCAGATGCAAGGTTCATACAGAATGATTTCATTTATAGAAAGTTGGAAAAGAGACACAACTGAACTCCAGTGTTGGAATGAGCATAAGAGTTACTTTGGGGAGGAATAAGGGAGTAGTGATGGGGAGGAGACATCAGAAGACTTCTGGATACTGGAAATATTCTTTTTTAACTTGAATAGTTTTACAGCAATGTTCATCCAGGGATAATTCATTGAATGGTATGCATTTATGTATAGTAGAGTATTCTCTATGTATCTTAATATTCAATAAATATTGAGAAACAAAAGCTCAGACTTTTACCCTATCATGGCATTTGAGAGAAAAAGACAAATAAAATTAGAATGTCTGTGAATTAGAAAATTCTGCATAGGAGTAGTTAAATAGTCTATTACACTGGACCTCAGATTTGACATGCAGTAAACTACTCAGCAGACAACTGGTGATTTTCAGTTAAGTATGAGGCACAGGTATTAATGTATCCCTATGGCTACAAAAGTCAGAGATGATTATGTGTGCTCTGCGAGATTCCATTCATTTGAATGAGTACTCAGTGGGTGGTCTCAGCAAATTCCATAACTATAAAGCATTGGAATGAGAAGCGTTTTGGTGATATGATTTATTTTGAGTTATCAATCAATTTAATCAAATTAGTCAAAGTTACCTTTGACCAGGCTTTGGAGAAATGTAAACAATGACCTTTCTGTATGGGATTGTTAGTTGATACAGGACTGAAGTTTTACCCTGATAAATAGACTTTCAGAAACGTTTTCCGTGAACAAAAATCTATGTGAGTGAGCACAGTTCCTCAAAATGTTCCCATCATCATCATTGGCTATGTCCCATCCTTGGGTACTGAATAAATGATGTTCTTGGAGTTCAGTAGATACAAGATTTCTGAAGAGCTAGCTGCAACACTCTTAATGGTGTAATTCAAGGATATTACGTTTTAGCTGGAAAACACACACACACACACACACACACACACACCCCGTAAGGGGAAGTCCAAAGACGAGAAAGAGGGTTGAGTGCTTTTGAACCCTTTAAGGATTGATGAAGACACATTAAGCAAATGTTTAAGACTTTCTTATCCTGTTTTATGCATTCGATGGATATATATTGAGTGCCCTCCATTTCTTGTGACAGGCACTATTCTGAGTGCTAGGAATGATAGAGCAGGAATGAAAACAGATAAAACTCGGATTTCATGGAGCTTATATTTAATTGGAAGAGACAGAATAAAAAAATTTTAAAAGCCTATATTAGAAGTAATGAATGCTATGGAGAAAAATCAAAACAAGGATTAACAATTGTGGAGGGGGGGGTTCGATTTTAAATGGGGTGATCATTGAGAAGGTAACATTTGAGAAAGTACTTGAAGGAGGTAAGGAAGCATGTAAGCATGTACACACACACACACGCACATACACACACACACACACACACAGATAGACACACCTGAAGGAAGAGCAATCCAGGCAGATGGAACAGCCAATGGAAAGGCACTAAGTGGGGAAATGTTTGGCTTCTATGAAACACAGCAAGATCAGCAAGGCTGGAGGGGAGTGGGTGGTGGATAAAATTTTAGAAGACAAGGACAAGAGTCATTGCAGAGGGTATGATCAGGTACCACCTTGCAGGCCATTATAGGACTTGGGCTTTTATTCCTATTAATGTGGGAAGCTCTTGGAGGCTTTTGAGCACAGGATAACTAACATCCTCTGACTTATGTATTGAAAAGACTACTTTGACTGCTACATTGAGTACAGACTAAAGTTGGCTGAAAACAGAAGCAGGGAGACCAGTTAGGAGGCAATTACAAGGTCGTGTAGGAGATGAGGTGGCCTGGGCCAGGTGTTTGCTGTGAAGATACTGAGAAGGAATCAGATTCTGGATATATTTTGAAGGTAGAGACAAAAGTTATTTAGTAGGTAGACTGCTATTTAGATAGTTTGAACAGCTAATGTGAGAATAACAGAGGAGCCAGAAATGACTCCAAGATTTTTGGCCTGAAACACTGGGAAAATGAAGTTGTCATTTATCGCGATACAGAAAACTGCAGAAAGACCATATTTGGAGGCAAGATCAAGAGCTCAGCTGTGATCACAGTGTGTCTGAGATGCCTAAAGGACACCCAGATAGACAGTTGAATAAGTTTTGAGTCAAGGGAGAATTCGGGGCTGATCCTTTAAGCATGTCTTAATCACGCATGAATTGGGTCACTTCTCTACTCTAAACCCTCCTATTATTTCCCAGATATAAACTAGGGAGCTGTCAACATTTGGATGGTTTTTAGAGCCATGACAAAAGATGGGATTACCAAGGGAATGAAAGTACCCAAAAAAAGAGAGAAGAGGTACAAGAATAGGCCCCAGGTGACTCCAACATAATATCTCACCAGGCCTACCTATGGGGGAAAAATATCCCCCAGGGAATAGGCCAGGGCCATCTAGACTTGTAGGGTTCAAGATGCTCTTTAAGAAGTGTGAGGAAAGCTGGAGTTTGCCTTTGTATCCATGTTGCTGGTGTTCCACAAAACAGTAGGGGATCTCTACTACCTCATCTGGGGGTTGAGGACTGGAGTAAAGCAAAACAAGCAACTGTTAAATTAGGGGAAGTGATAACGCAGTGATAATCTGAAGATCCCAGGTCTTCAGATGAATGCTCCCTCCTAAAGAGCCAGAATTTAACTTTGAGATTGGCATATATTACAACTGGTTACAGCAACATTGAACTACGTACCTCCCAGTGACAAGGAAAACAGAAAGATCTGTTTAACATTGAAGCTCTGCCCCCATGTTCCTGTATTGTGATATCTGTGACCATAGAGAAAGGAAAAAGCCAATAGCTGAAATGAATCAGGTTGCTGGGAGCCTAAGACAAGTAAGTACAACTTGTCTACATGTAAAACATTTGTCTTGTCAATTTGGGCATTTTATCTGGAAATTATCCAAAGCAGCAATTATCTAGAGCTAGCATGCTAGACAGTTTATCTCTAGACATGGGTGGGGGATGAGGGGATAGAATCCAGGTTTTCATGGCGCTTATAGAGTTTGGGAGGTCTCTCTCTCTTTTTTTTTTTATATATCTAAGAAAAAGAATACAAAATTAGGCATGGGGCCATGGAAGTGACCTACGCGAGTGAGGGCCCTAAAGCTATAGTTTTCTTAACTTCACAGAAAATCCACCTCTGACCCTAAGCCCAAATGACAGAAACCTTGGGAGCAATAACTGATCACTTAATTTATCATGACCAAGTTTATCTTACAAATGCCAGGAAGTATTCAGAGTTAGTCGAGCATAATAGGAAAACTCTCCTTTATGTCTGTTTCTCACTCAGTTATTCAAATAAAAGGAAACATATTAAAGGCACTTAGATAAAGGAAGGCATAGTAAATGTTCTTGTTCCGTGAGATACCATTTTCTAACCACCTTAACAGATGCAACAGTTGAACAATCTAGCTGTGCTCTGCTGATACTAGGAATACTGTGGTCTGAGCCAAAGGACCAGTGATGGCATCAGGAATTATGTCACTGGCTATATCCTATATATATGTTTACCTGATAAAATACATGATATCCAGCTAAACTTAAATTTCAAATATACAATAAATAATTTTTAGCAAAAGTGTACCACAACATACTTATGCATAGGACATATTTATACTAGAAAAGCACTCATTTTTCTGAAATTCACATTTAACTTGGCATCCCATATTTTTATTTGCTAAGTTTAGTAATGTTACCTACACTAGTTTCTGCTTTGGGACACATAATGAGTGATAATTTGGAGAGCCTACTAAACAGAAAATCAAAGGGACAGAGGATAAATATTGTATTAGTAGGTCACCTGGTTGCTTCCCACATTGGCCCTGACAGTTATCATTACTTATATAATAATACTCAACTGTCATATCAGAATCTGCAAAAGGGGGCTGATGGTTGTGCAGAATTTGTGCATATTTAATTGGCACAAATTAAATATTAAATATTAATTTAATTAGTAAAAACTATTCACTTTTAACTAATGAAAAGGATGGAAACGCTGCTTTTGTAAATAGGCAGCATTACTGGGAACACAATATTCTACTGTGTTCCCATCCATAAGTCAAACCATCTATAAGTCCAGGACTAAGTGTTATCTGTAATTGCTGAAAGTGCAACATTGGTCAAATATGCATAAAGCAGCTAATTGTGAAATATGAGTAATGGGTCTATTTGTTCAATGCGTAAAACTCACTTACCCTCCTTTAACATAGAAAATAGGATTAAATGTAAAACTTATGTCCCAGCTCATAGAGAAACTTACCAGAAACATGTCCAAGTACTTTGTTTACCATCCAATCCTTTTAGTTATATATCTATGAATATTAATATTGTAGTATTTAATAGTTTTTAAGTATTTATAGATATACATATAGCTTCTCGGCCTTTTGGCTAAGATCAAGTGTAGTGTTTATAGATATACGTATGTTCTTTTATTCCTTCCTCAAAAAATAATATTTTATTCATCATCCCCATTAAAAATTATTTATTCATTTGACAGACATTTAATGGGTATCAATTATGTGCTTGGAAAACAATAGTGAACAAGACAGGAAAAGTTGGTCATTACAGAACTAACCTTCTAGTAAGAAATAAATAATATTTTAAAATAATAATAGTAAAATTTCAGTTGGCAATATTGTCATGAAGAATATAAAACAAAGCAAGAGAGACAGTGGCTGCTATTTTAGCTAGGATGGTGAAAACCCATTTGAAGGGGTAACACTTGAGTTAGACATGGAGCTTATATGATAATGATAAACCAGCCAGTGGAAATGGGAATCCCTTGAGAAATGGAGCCATTCCTTGAAGAAGAAATGAGCTTAGCAAATGAGCTGCTCATAGAACAGTAAGAACTAGATGACTGTAGCAGAATGAAAAGGGTGTGGAAAGAGCCAAGGTTCAGCTGAGGCAGAAGAGGTAGACAGGGCAAGGTCACATGGAGCCTTGAAGGGCGTACTGAAGAGTTTGGGTTTTTTTCTTTCCTTGTTTTTGTTTTTGACTAACCCTGGCATAGTGTGTGAGGGAGGGAACTTCACAAGAGTGTGGGTACTCAGAGGCAGGCAGGATCATTGAGGGTCATCTTGGAGGCTGGTCACCACTAATCCCAGATATATCTATATCTATAGATAGATAGACAGAGTCTCACTCCATCACCCAGGCTGGAGTGCAGTGGCATGATCTCGGCTCACTGCAACCTCTGCCTCCTGGGTTCAAGCAATTCTCCTGCCTCAGCCTCCTGAGTAGCTTGGATTACAGGCACATGCCACCTTGCCTGACTAATTTTTGTATTTTTAGTAGAGATGAGGTTTCACCATGTTGGCCAGCCTGGTCTCAAACTCCTGACCTCAAGTGATCTGTCTACCTTGGCCTCTCAAAGTGCTGGGATTACAGGCATGAGCCACAGCACCCAGCCAAGAGTTTGTACAGTCCAGTGCAATGGGAGGGACCTGAAGGGGTTAGAGCAAGATAGTATTGTGATCCAATGCATACTGAAAGGATCAATATGGCTATTCAACCAAGAAAAAATTGAACAGGGATCAAGGGGAGGAAGACAAAAGTAGAAGTAGACTGGAGGCCGATTGTCTAGGCAACAGATGTTGGGGCCTTAGATGTCACTGTGAAAGGGAGAGAAGTAGTCACGTCTGTTTGAAAGTAGGATCAATTGGACGTGCTGCTAAATTGGCAGTAAGAGGCAAGGGGAAAGATACATAAAGGATAACCATAGAATTTTTACCCGGAAGCTTGGTTGCTATTAACTGAGATGGGAATTGATGTTCATTAAAATAAAAACACATTCCCATAATCACACTTTAAGTACCAGAGCCAAGATTCAAATTTAGTTCTTCCTAATGCTCCATTATTTTGGGGTTGGTGAGCTGATTAATGTCTACTAGTGTGTTTACTTATTTAAAAGTCCTCCTTTTAAGCTATAAGCTCCTCAGTGACAGAGACTTGGTGATATCTGATATCTAGTCATAGGAACCAGAGGCACATGAATAATGCTTTTTTGAGAACATTTGTAACAAGATATGACAAGTCTATCAGGCCCCATGTTTCCCACCACCCTTGGCTGATTCACCAATTTTTTTCTTTAAGGCAGCTATAGATGCTTTCTATAGTGTTGGCTTTGAATTCTGCTATGGAAGTAAAAATGTCATTTCAGAGGCCTGCAAACTTTCCCCTTCTAAGGAAGTGTATGGGTGCAATTACGAACATATGTTAACGGAAATAAAACACATGCTAATTATTTCCCTACACGCAAAACTGTCTTGATGGAACCATCAACAGCCTTTATTTATTTGAGAAAATCAAACGAAAGAATATCTCATCAGCTATCTCATAACATTCTGTATTTACCAGTTGAAATACTCCAAAATCCACATTAGTTTTTTATAATTTTTTTAACCCTATAGGTTTTAATACCAATGCAATTCTCAACCTCTGCATGACTTTTTTCTCCTTGTAAACAATTAGGAGCCATCTGGTTCCATGGATTTCCCGATCCTCCTGAGAATTTAAACTTAACACACCAGAAGGTTTGATTGGCCCAAGCACTACTATTACATTATTCAACTGGTTTTCTAGTCTTGGATCTTAAACAATATCTTCTTTAGAAAATCAGAAGAAATTTTCTCTTCACACTTCATATAATCCTCTTGCTCTATGTATAATACTAAGCTTTGAGGAGGTCCTCAAAGCTATCTTGAAATGATTTACCTAAATAATTATTCATTGCCAACTTGCCTCTTTCTGTGGCAACATATAACTCAAACTGTATCACTTTATCAATCCCAGTTTTTCTAAGTACCTGTCACAAAAATTCAAAGGAGTTGGAGTTAGATAGAAAAGGAAACAGATTCCCCTTGGCACCTGTTTGTGCAATGATGAGCTATGTCTGGGTACCCACTTCAATCTGAAACATTTGCATTCCTGATAACTAGGGGGAATTTTTTCTGAGAAGGCTAATGAAAACACAGATCTTTCTCACTCAAGATACTAACCAACTTAAAACACCCTGGCTCAAATCCTTTTCTGATAAACACCAACATCTTATTATGTGATAAAGTTTATTGATATAGTATTAAATGGCCCATTGAGATATAGCCTAAGTAAAATTTCTTGGAGATTTTTATTACGGCATATCTGGTAAGAAAGTTGTTTTAAACTTGTCAGGCAAGACATTATCTAAAAGGCTCTTTATTCAGCCTGAGGCAGTGGCTCACGCCTGTAATTCTAGCACTTTGGGGGGCCAAGGCAGGTGGATCACCTGAGGTCAGGAGTTCAAGACCAGCCTGGCCAACAAGTGAAACCCTGTCTCCAATAAAAATACAAAAAATTAGCTGGGCATGGTAGGATGTGCCTGTAGTCTGTCACAAGTGCTAGGGAGGCTGAGGCAGAAGAATCGCTTGAACCTGGGAGGCGGAGGCTGCAGTGAGCTGAGATCACAACACTGCACTCCAGCCTGAATGACAGTGAGACTTCATCTCAAATAAATAAATAGAAATAAAAGGCTCTTTATTCAAAAAACACACTTATACACACACAGAAGTGGGAGAGTGGGGGAGAGAGAAGAAAACTTCCAAAGTTACCTAGGTTGTTGCTGGACAAGATTAGATACTATAATGCTCCTCATTCTTATGATTTTTACTCCCCAAAACGAGGGGATAACAAGTGAATTTTTCTCGTACACACTAAAGCCACAGTCTCAGAAAAACATATCCCACAATTTAAGGGAAGAGTGGTGATGATGGGTACAGAGGAGGAATTATCGTTTATACAACACATTAAGATATTCCAAGTGATTTGTGGATGTATTTGAGAATTAACAGATTGAAGCTCCTGAAAACTGCTAAGAGAAACTGAAAATGGAAACATTAGTTGTTCAAATTAAATCTAAACACGTTTAGGGCAAGTTTAGGAACTATCACTTCTCAATGTGATAGAATAACTGGTATCAAATCTGTCTCTCTGCTGTAAACAGCTAGGAAATTGGACAAAATACATGAGACAGATGTTTTCAGACGTTAGAAAACAGACACAGCACAGAAATGTGAGTCTTGAGAACAGGAAAAGAAATGAGGTAAGCCCTATAACCAACATGGCTTTCTGGCTGTAGGCACTTCCAAGACTGCCGTAAAAGAGGAGGAACTATGACAAGGCAGATCCAACTCACTGAATTTAATAGACAGAGATCAGAGTTAAAAGAGCTAAAAGAGCTGAAATGTGAGGCACAGAGAGAAAGAACTCCAGAAATCTATACAGGCAGCTATCCTGAGTCCTTCATTGAATATTAGGCTACATATGCATGAAATGAAACTCTATGAGGCCAGGCAAAAACAACTACTGGGATTTGTGAGCTGGGGGTTGAACTGCAGCCAGCCAGAATGAAGGCATTGCTGACCACCCTGAATATTTCCTCGAGCCTCCTGAAGAGGCGTGCTTCAAAAGGATAATTAAATTAGCCCTAAAGAAAAACGTAATCCAGACCCATGCTCCCAAACTTAAAAATATGCTTAAAAAGGATCAAGTTGAATAGTAAGTAAGTAGCTTAACTCCCTGGCAAAACAAAATTCAGCTTTCCAAAGGAAGACTACAAAATCTAGACTTTTTTTTTTTTTTTTTTGAGATGGAGTCTCGCTCTGTGGCCCAGGCTGGAGTGCAATGGCGTGATCTCAGCTCACTGCAACCTCTGCCTCCCAGGTTCATGCCATTCTCCTGCCTCAGCCTCCCAAATAGCTGGGACTACAGGCATCCACCACCACGCCCGGCTAATTTTTTATATTTTTAGTAGAGACGGGGTTTCACCATTTTAGCCAGGATGGTCTCGATCTCCTGACCTTGTGATCCGCCCGCCTCAGCCTCCCAAAGTGCTGGGATTACAGGCATGAGCCACCGCACCTGGCCCAAAATCTAGAGTTTCAATAAAATATTTACAATGTCTAACGTCCTAACAAAAATTATTTAAAATGCAAAGGATCAGGAAAGTATAAGCCACAACAAGAGAAAAATAAGTCAATACAAACAGATGCAGAAAGACAGAAATAATAGAATTAGCAGACAAGAACCTTAAAGTAGTTATTATAGCTGTACACAAGGATTTTAAAGATGATAAAAACACAATAAGGATAAAAATGGAATATACACACACAGAAACAAAAAACTGGTAAAAAAATTAATAAGTTGACAAAGCTTTGTCAAAACTAAAAAAAATTGAATTTACAAAGATTTGTCAAGAAAAGAAAACAAAGAGGCAAGATACAAATTACCAATATCAGGAAAGAGATAAGGGATATCACTACAGACATAATACATGCTACACACATAAATCTGAAAACTTAGATGAAATGGACTAATTCCTCAGAAAACAAACTATCACAAAACACCTAATATAATATGGATAATTTGAATCGCCATATAATTCTAAAGAAAATTAAATTTTTAACTTCAAAACTTTCGATAAAGAAATCTCCAATCCCTGTGTATTTTGCGGGAGAATTCTATCAAACATCTAAAGAAGAACTGATGCCAATTCTCCACAATTTTTTTTAGAAAGTAGAAAAAAAGGGAATACTTCTTAATTCATTTATGAGGTTAACATTATCCTGGTATCAAACCAGACAAGGACAGCATGAGAAAATTATAGAATGATGTCTTCCATGAATACAGATGCAAAAATCCTAAACAAAATATTAGCAAAAACTTCTGAAATATATGTGAAGAATTCTATATCATTACTAAGTGGGATCCAGAGATGGTTTAATATTAGAAAAGTTAGTCAGTGTGATTTACCATATCAACAGGCTAAAGAAGAAAAATCATATGATCATCTTGATCAGTTCAGAAAAAGCATTGACTACTCATTCATAGTAAATAAAAAAATCAGAAAAGTAGGAATAGAAGAAACTTCTTCAACATGATTAAAAGCATCCACACAAAACCTAGAGTGAACATCATACTTAATAATAAAAGACTGCATTTTCCATAAGACTGGAAACAAAGGGATAGTCACTCTTATTCAATATAACGCTGGAAGTATTTGCCACTACAATAAGGCAAGAAAAGGAAACAAGCATACAGGTAATTTTTTAAAAAGAAATAAAACTCTCTATTTAAAGATTACTTTATTGTATACATCAAAAATTCCAAGGACTGTATAAGAAACTCCTAGAATTAACAAGTGAGTTTAACAAGGGTGCAATATACATGATAAACTTATACAAATTAATTGTATTTCCATATATTAGCAATGAACATGGAAACACCACATTTGTAAGAACAGTATTATTTACAATGTCCCTGAAAATTAAATACTTAGGTGTAAATCTAAAAAAAAAAAGTACAAGACTTATTTGTTGAAAACTTCAAATGCTGATGAAAGACCAAACAAGATCTAAATAAATGAAGAAACTTCACCATCTTCATAGATTGAAAAACTCAACACAACAAAGATGTCAATTTTTTCCAAATTGATATTTAGGTTTAATGCAATTCCTATATTGCAATATTTGTTACAGATGTAAACAAAAGTTTATAGGAAAAGACAAAGGAAATAGAGTAGCTAAAACAATTTTGAAAGAGAAGAATAAATTGGGAAAAATAAGTCCACCCAATTTCAAAATTTACTGTGTAGCTACAGTAATCAAGACAGTGTCGCATGGGCAAAGAGATAGACACATGAATCAGTGGAACAGAATAGAGAACCCAGTAATAAACCCATGCAAGTATACCCAACTGACTTTTGACAAAAGCACAAAAGTGATTTAATGAAAGAATAATCTTTTCAACAAATGGTACCAGAGTAATTGGATATCAGTAGCCAAAAACCTTGACCTAAGTTTTACATCTCATATAAAAATTAACTCAAAATAGACCATGGACTCAAAGTAAATGTCAAACTATAAAGCCTCGTTTTTAAATAGGAGAAAATCTTCAGGATCCAGGGCTAGGCAGAGTTGTTAGATTTGACACTGAAAGTGCAATCTATAAAAGAAAAAGTTAATAAATTAGACTCGATCAAATTAAAAACTTTTGGTCTGTCAAAGACTGTTAAAAAGATGAAAGTCACAAGCTGGGAGAAAATATTTGTAGACCACATATCTGAGTAGTATTTTGAATATATTATTAAACTCTCAAAATTTAACAGCTAAAACGTTTTAAAAATCCAATTAGAAAATGGCATAAGACAAAAAAGACACCAAAGAGGATGTACAGATGGCAAATTCCACTTCAATGTATTTACCCAATAGAAAACATGTTCACACAAAGACATGTCCGCAAATAATCATAGCAGCTCTAATCACAATGATCGGAATGGGAACAATCCAAGTGTCCATAAACAGATAAATGAGTAAAGAAATTGTGATATAACCCTACAATGGAACATTACTCAGCAATAAAAAGTAGCATCATAACACACTGCAAGACACAAAAACATGGAAGAATCTCAAAATTATTACACCAAATTCAAGAAACCATATATAAAAGAGTCCATACTGGATAATTGTATTTATACAAAATTATAGAAGAGGCAAAACTATGTTGACAGGGAGAAGATCAGTCATTGCTTAGAGTTAAGGTGGGATATAGCTGGGGACTGACTTCAAAGAGACCTGAGGGAAATTTGGGGTAATGGAAATATGTATCTTAGTTGTGGGAATGTTGCTTACACAGGAGCATACAATTGCTGAAATTCATCCAGCTAGAAGATGTTTTGTATATAAATTTTGCCTCAATAAAGTTGATGAAAAATAATGTCCAAAGCATTCAACAAATACAAATACTTAGTAATACACAAGGCCAATTAAATTCTGTAAAATTGGTTTCAGAGCATAGCTAAAAATTAATTAAAAGAAGATGATGAAGCTGACTCTTCCATATACCATGTTACTTCTTCTGTGAAAAACAAAACCGTGAACTTAGAAGAGTTCACATTTTTCAAATGTGACCTTATTGTTTATAAAGTCCATATTTCAGGAAGGAAGGAGGGTGCTCACCAGCCAGAGGTTGGGGATTACCAGTTTTTTAACTCATGAAAATTATGGGTTTGCTTTCACTCAAGAGTTCTAATTAAGACCCTTGCAAAAATTTTGTGTGTGTGGTCAGGAGGGGAAAAGGTTCCTCCTCCGAGTCAGGGATACAGGAGAAATTTCATGATACGCAGCAGGGGCTGGGGCAGAGCTGACTCGGTAGTCTCAAGAAAGGGTAAACTTCAAGAAGGCTATTTCAAAAGAGGGACCAATAATACATCCTAGATAGAGCTCAGAGTGTGTCCATAAAACAGGAAGAACCTATAAAAGGGTCACACTGAGCCTGGGCAACATAGAGAGACTTTATCTCTAAACAATTTTTTGAAGTTAGCCACGTGCAGTGGCATGCATCTGCACCCAGCTACTCAGAAGGCTGGGGCTGGAGGACAGCTAGAGCCCAGGAATTTGACACTGCCGTGAGCTACTATAGCACTACTGTACTCCAGCCTGGTCTATGGAGCGAGTTTCCATATAAAAAAATAATAATAATAAAATAAAATAGAATAAAAGGTTTACACTGTTTGACAAGGGATGTAAGACATGGAGAATTTATTTGCTGAGACTTTACCTTCCTTGGAAACTACAGGCAGATAGCCCTGTCTTATTATAGTGGGGTCAATGACCTCATTTTTTGGTGGGTCTGAGGCCGTCAACCCACACATTCTGGTCAAAAATATTTTCAGAAACCAATTTTTTTTCAAAGAAAAAGCAGAAAAGAAACATTACAAAATGTTAAACCTAGTTGCCTTTGAATGCCAAAAATATGGATACGTTTTCACTAACTTTCTATATTTCCAAATATTGTTTTATAAGTATTACTTTTGCAATGGAAAAATATAGCAAACATGTTATTATGGTCTGCATTTATTGGTAATGAAAAAAATTTCCAGGGACAAAAAATTGTTCTGTTGTACTCTTCTAACTTCTATAAATTTCTGTTACTTTTGCAAGAAAATTACTGCATATTCCAGTCTTTTCTATTAATAAACAAAATGTGCTTTCCTATACCACAAACTATTTTATCCCTGTTGGTGTTTTTTTTTTTCCACTGCATGTGCTCAATACGTCAATGTTCCCTCCTACACACTGTAAGCCACACAGACCACAGCCACCTGGGGAAAAGGGATGGAGTCTTCTGATTGCGTCCACCTAGGGAAGGGATTCATTCTACTTCATCTCAGCCTAGTTCAGTTGCTAATATGCCCGGTTTGTTAATAGCCAAGGGGCTTTTACTCAAGAGGAAAGATCAAGTATCCTAAATAAGCATTAAAAAGGCAACTTAAAAATTATATACATTTATATAATAAATATATTAAAGAAATGCCCCTCCCTCTTCAAATTAAGTTTATCTTTTAAGCTGCTGACAACTGAAGATGCCACTCGATTATGACCAAAAGGAACTGAATATTAAAGGCAAAATTTGCAGCTCTTTACAGGCAAAAAAAGATTTTTCCATGATCCCTTTACACCTTCTTAAGGATTAATAAGCTTAAACACATGCCAATATGCTGCCATGTCAGAATTCAAACAGATGTGCTCAGCAGCGGAGCTTAGGCTTTGGGTTTGAAAATATTTTTGTCTTTCCCTCCTCAGTAAATCATAATCGAAAAATTATTATCAAAAGTATAACTGGTGTATGGCTTTTGGCCATCCTGTATGGTGTCATAAGCTATCTCTATATTTGTGACAATCATCTCATTTCTTTAAAATAACTCTAAAAACAATCTTTTAAATTCTTTCTAGCAAGCCCTCCACTTATTTCTTAGCTCAGTGAAGATAAAGTTGTTGTTTGAGAACCTGGGATCCAGCATCCCCTATGATCTAAGTAGCTTTTCTTATGTTCGTGCTGCTGGTGCCATATTATGGAGAGCCCGAATTATGATACTGCTACGTTCTGCCCTCCAACTGACTCAAAGAGGACCAGATGAGGAGTTTGTGTATGTATGTCCTTTAAATGTGAATTCTGTGTTACCTATGACTACGTTCCAAATAACAAGTTAGTGGATTCTAAAGTCAGATGGAGAGCAGAGCAGATGGACTATTCAGGAAGGAGAAGGAAACACACATTAATTGTCTCTGAAGGGGGCCAGCCCCTCCACACCTGTGGGTATATCTCATCAGGTGGGACGAGAGACCGAGAAAAGAAATAAGACACAGAGACAAAATGTAGAGAAAGAACAGTGGGCCCAGGGGACCGGCGCTCAGCATACGGAGGACCCACACCAGCACCGGTCTCTGAGTTCCCTCATTATCTATTGATTACCATTTTCACTATCTCAGCAAGAGGAATGCAGTAGCAGAGCAGGGTGAAGTAGGGATAAAGTCAGCAAGAAAACACGTGAGCAAAGGAATCTGTGTCACAAATAAGTTCAAGGGAAGGTACTATGCCTGGATGTGCATGTAGCCAGATTTATGCTTCTCTCCACCCAGATATCTCAGGGGAGTAAAGAGTAACAGAGCAGCATTGCTGCCAACATGTCTCGCCTCCTGCCACAGGGCGGTTTTTCTCCTATCTCAGAATAGAACAAATGTACAATCGGGTTTTATACGAGACATTCAGTTCCCAAGGGCAGGCAGGAGACAGAGGCCTTCCTCTTACCTCAACTGCAAGAGGCCTTCCTCTTTTACTAATCCTCCTCAGGACAGACCCTTCACGGGTGTCGGGCTGGGGGACGGTCATGTCTTTCCCATCCCACGAGGCCATATCTCAGGCTATCACATGGGGAGAAACCTTGGACAATACCCCGCTTTCCAGGGCAGAGGTCCCTGCGGCTTTCCACAGTGCATTGTGCCCCTGGTTTATTGAGAATGGAGAATGGCGATGACTTTTACCAAGCATACTGCCTGTAAACATTTTGTTAACAAGGCACATCCTGCACAGCCCTAGATCCCTTAAACCTTGATTCCATACAACACATGTTTTTATAAGCTCAAGGTTGGGGCAAAGTTACAGATTAACAGCATCTCAGGGAAAAGCAATTGTTCAGGGTACAGGTCAAAATAGAGTTTCTTATGTCTTCCTTTTCAACATAGACACAACCATCTGATCTCTCTTTCTTTTCCCTACACATCTCCTGTGTACCAAGTGCTGGAAATGAATGATGCTGTTGCCATTCATGGTTGACCAAGAGCATCAGCATCACCTGGGAGACTTTAGAAACTCAGAATCTCAGGTGCCGTCCAGACTTGAGTTTTAACAAGATCCGCAGCATTGCATTGATATCATTTCATCTGCATCAAAATCCTGGATAAAGATGGTATTATCTCCATTTTACGTTAGGAAATTAAGGATCAGAAAGTTTAAGAAATTTGTATAAAAGTTACAAGATAATAACGAGTAAAGCTGGATTTGGGCCCATTTTAAAACTTACTATATTTCCACTCCACTAGGACAACTCCTAAACCAGACTAAAGCTATGAGACTTAGGTTTCAGTCCACCTTCCACCATTAATATCTCTCTGGCCTCATACACTACAAGCCGGTTAACTTATCTGAGTCTCATTTTTTTGTCCTGCGTACATCATGGAATTACTACAAAACAAATGAAATCAATACATGTGAAAACACTTTGTAAAATATATAGCACTGGCCAAAATTAATTTGTTAATGGAATCTTATTTGTGACTCTTTCTCATTCAGTTTTTTCCAAGACATAAAGACCAAGAACAAAACACCAGATGTCAAGGACCTTCATGTTACACAGAGAGAGGCTAAGCTGCCTATGTGGTTTTGAAACTGGCAGGTCAGCCTTAGCCCATCACCCAACTCCAGGGTATAAAAAATTTGAAGTTAAAGGGACAGAAGAGTTTTCTCTGGAAAGTGTTTTTAATTGGGGGTGGGGAGACAGAATTTCTCCTACATCTCAATCTATAGCAAGAGGCTCTAAGAAGACCACACAGAGAATTTATTTGTCCCCTGAAAGGAGACAACTTCATCTGGAAGGAGAAATCTACCATAAATCTCTCCTCCCCTGTTGGCTTTCCAGGCTAAAATAATATCATGTTTTAGTATTGCCATGCTGATATTTAAACTAGACAGCAAATGTGAATTATGTATCTTGGGGCTGAAAGTTACTAGTGGAATTTTTAATTATCAAAAAATGTCTGAAAAGTTAGGACCCTGCCCAAAATTTCAGCCAAAAAGCAAGGAAAAACTAATTCACAGATTTTGTCTAAAGGGACGGTGAGAAAAAAATAATGTAGTTTGCTGCTTGCACCCAATGGAGCACCACTCTTTCAATACCCCGGTTACTCTATTATTAGTACCATAAAAACCAATACTAGATAAACAGAAACAATGTTTCCAAAGCAAAAGTCTGGTTTAAAAGATAAAGGTTGGAAGAGAGAGGTGAAACAGATGAGTCAGCTTTCCTAAATTACCTGCTCTTATCCTAAATCCAAAACCCTAAAAGGCATCCTAATCCATTGTCTGACAGCTGCTAATCAGCCAGATGTAGGCGAGGCTTCCCATCATGAATTGGGCCTAATTCCATTTTTCTGTGAGAAACTATAGAGGTTTAGAGCTGTAGAAAACTTCTTCCCCACAATCAAGTACTAACCCAGCATATGGGACAAGAAGATAGAAGAGCAGCCTCTTCATCCCTCGCAGAAATACCCAGTGAGAATGGAGGTATTAGTCAGACTAGTTATGAAGGGGAAAGCTGAGAGCAGAAGTCTAGGCAGACCCAGCACACGGGTCCTGGGGATGTTGACACAGGAGCAAGGTCACAGGTTGTTAGCTGTAGATACAGTCACACATGGGTAACTGAGAAAAGGGGAGATCAATATATGGGTTGGAAAAAAGAAATGGAAAAGATCCAATTTGACCAAGGTGTCCAATTACCATGTGTGTCAGGATGACTTCTAGTACATATCTGCATCCCAAACCTTTGTAGGAAGCTCAACACCATAGACATCTTCTTTCTTTCTCTATCTTCTAATTCCAGCACCACTCCCAATCACTCTTATAGCTATCCAAAAGTCTAAGACTTTTAAAAATAGTCATATTCTTAACATCCTTAAAATGCTTCCACGGCCTTCACAGCCTTTAGATAATGCCAGGGCTCCTTGGCTGGCCTCCAAGGTCTCTCATGACCTGGCTCCTACGCACCTCATCTCTCACTGACTTCCAGTCCACACCTCACAATCCAGCCAGATGGAACTGCTCAGTTTCCAAACACTTCTTACCTTTGAGCCTTAACCTTTTCTACACTACAGTTTTCCAAGCTGGCTGATAAGAATCACCTGAAATGCTTTTTATTATTTTATTTTTAATAATTGTTTTTATGCAAAAATACTCAATAAAATACTGGCAAACTGAATCCAGCAGCACATCAAAAAGCTTATTCACCATGATCAAGTGGGCTTCATCCCTGGGATGCAAGGCTGGTTCAACATACACAAATCAGTAAATGTAATCCAGCATATAAACAGAACCAAAGACAAAAACCACATCATTATCTCAATAGATGCAGAAAAGGCCTTTGACAAAATTCAACAGCCTTTCATGCTAAAAACTCTCAATAAATTAGGTGTATTGATGGGACGTATCTCAAAATAATAAGAGCTACTTATGACAAACCCACAGCCAATATCGTACTGAATGGGCAAAAACTGGAAGCATTCCCTTTGAAAACTGGCACAAGACAGGGATGCCCTCTCTCACCACTCCTATTCAACAGTGTTGGAAGTTCTGGCCAGGGCAATCAGGTAAGAGAAAGACATAAAGGGTATTCAATTAGGAAAAGAGGAAGTCAAATTGTCCCTGTTTGCAGATGACATGATTGTATATTTAGAAAACCCCATTGTCTCAGCCCCAAATCTCCTTAAGCTGATAAGCAACTTCAGCAAAGTCTCAGGATACAAAATAAACGTGCAAAAATCACAAGCATTCTTATACACCAATAACAGACGAACAGAGAGCCAAATCCTGAGTGAACTCCTATTCACAATTGCTTCAAAGAGAATAAAATACCTAGGAATCCAACTTACAAGGGATGTGAAGGACCTCTTCAAGGAGAACTGAAATGCTTTGTAAAATGCAAATTCCCAGGTTCTACTATAGACCTACAATTCAGAATCAACAGGGAAGGGATTCAAGAATCTGTGTTTTTAACAAGCTCTCCAGGTAAAACATCATCTGGCAATTATAGTGTACTTCTATGAGGCAAGGACTCTGTCTGCCTTTTTCATAGTGTTATATCCATAATCCATGATAAGTGCTATTCCCTCTGTTTACAAGGCCTGTCCTCCTCCAATATTTTACCTGACTGAATGCTGTTTTGTTTAAACAGCACCCAGTACAGTTTGTGTAATGTAATAGGCAGTCTACATATATTGAATAGCTAATTAATAAGAAAATAAGTGAGTGCAACAAATGAGTGGCACAGGAAATTTGGGGAAATGAGATGTGAGGTTACAAGTGGCAGGCAACAGTTGGATGAATGTATCCCACATTGTGGACATCTGGGAGACCCAATTATAGGGATGGGGATTGCAATAGTCTGAATTTTTATGACCCTCGAAATTCATATGTTGAAATCCTAACCCCAAAGGTGATGGTGTTAGGACCTGGAGCCTTTGGGAGGTGATTAGGTCATGAGGGTGGAGCCCAGAGAGATCCCTTGTCCCTTCCACCATGTGAGAACACACCAAGAAAACTGCTATCTATGAACCAAGAAGCAGCCCCTCACCAGACACTGAGTCTGCCAGCACTTTGATCTTGGACTTCCCAGCCCCCAGAACTGTGGGAAAGAAATATCTGTTGTTTATAAGCCACCCAGTTTATGGTATTTTATTATAGCATCCTGATAAGTTAAAATTTCTGGGTTCAGAAACAATACACCCAACCCTAGGGAATGGGCTATCAGATAAATATCTGGTCACTAGAATAACTAAGGACACAATGCAGAAATCTTGCCATTAAGAAAATGGGGAAGAGGATAGAGAATTTGTTTTCTAGAGAAATAATTACAGGGCAGAGATTCAGCCACAACGAGTCTTAGAAACAATGTAAGAACCCAATAACTTGGAAGAGCTTTGCTGAAATTTGAGTGGTACTAGTCACAAGACGTTCCTAATGATGAATTACTGAGTTCCCCTTAGAAGGCAGAACTGGGGTTGGGCTGGCACATAGTCACATGTACAGGAGCGTGCTATAACCCACCTCTAAAGATCAGGAGGAGATGCGGGGTTCCAGAGCCTGGCAATCACTTCTATCGGTCACTCTTCTCCTTCCTCAGGTACAAGAGAGATCATCAAATTTATTGAATTGTTCCTGTATTATTATCAACTAAGAAAGTAATTTTCTGGAGTTGTAAGTTATAAAAGAAAAGATAAATACTGATTTAATAATACTTGAAACTATGTGGAGACATAAATTTTAAAGTTCAGGAAAATCTGAAAGCTGGACAAATAGAGAAACAAGAAAGAAATCAAGAAGACTTCAGGCTGTGCTCTTTAGATATCAGACCCACCTGGTGAAGCTGGACATGCTTGTTAATTTTCCATAGCTACATTTATTTATGTAATTAAAAATTCATCCATAAAGCCTCACTGGTGGTAAGGAGACCAGAAAGAAGAAAGCCAGGGTATATTTGGGGTTTTGTGACGCTCTCAAACTCTCCCCTTCATCTGTCCCAGATAGAAGGGGAGGGGCTTGGAGACTTAGAAAGAAAAAATCTATGAAATTTACAAGATGTAACCACTTTTCCATTCATGTTTAAACCATGTGTATTTGAGCAGAAATGTAGTCCACGTAATACTGATCCATTTTCGCTGTAATCATCAAACTACTGTTTTCCAGGAGGAATTTAATGTCCACAAAGAGTTTTGAGCCTTTTCAGAAATATTTTTAATCTGCTCTCCTCATAAAAACAGGAAGCTACATTTGCCAACTGTCAACTGACTCAATCATGAAAAGTTCAGATTCTCTTCAGATTTTCAAGGCCATAAATTTCAGTAGATTTTCATTGTGGTAATTAGGTTCCCTAACCCCACAAAGAAAGGACAGTGTTTGCTCAGATGGGTGAGTCGGTTTCCCACAGGGGTTACCAGAGCTGATCTCACCCAGCAGGTAGGGTTCCTGGTCATCGTACACTGTCCCCCTGTCCTTCACTTTTCCATGGTAATCTTGCTCCTTTCTTCCTCTCCTGATTTTATTTTCTCCCTTTCCACATTTATTTCCACAATGAAGAATATTTGATATTTTATTTATATCAGGCTCTATTCTATTCAACATGGTTATCAATGACTTGGATGAGGGATACAGGCAGCTCAGATGCTTATAAAGTACGAGATAAAGTGTGAGATATTATAATAAAAGGACAGGATAATCTATTAAATGATAGAGATGGCTGGTTCTAATAACATACGAGTTTTAATGAAAAATAAAAGTGCTTTTCTTAGGTATAAAATATCTGTATGTAGATATATAAACACACAGGAAAGAGTGCAATTTTTTAAGAGGTCACAGTTTAAGAGGAACTTCAGCAAACTAAAATGTTTCCAGTGCAGGAAAATCTAGATGGGAATGAATCTAAATGGCTTAATGTTATAGGAATTGGGATCATTTAGCCTGAAAATGAGAAGACTTTAAGGGCATAAGACCCCTCTTCAAATAAATTAGAAGGCTAGTGAACAACTGCCAATACATTTTATAGTCAGATTTATATTGATACCACTGAACGAGATAGTTCCCAAAATCTTTTCTAGATATGAGATTCTGTGTTCTTCTCCACCACAGGCTATTCCTACCTTCTCCTTCAGAGCACCTCCACCAGTCTAGAAATGTACAAATACTAACAACTGGTTTGGAATGCCTCAATATAAAATTTTCAGTGTCAAAGATGGTTCTGGCTTTCACATCAACTTTTTGATAGTTTTGTTTTGTTTTCTCAGACTCTTCTAAAAGGTCTGCCTGACCACACAGAAGTTATTTTATATAAGACTAAAAGATATAATGAAATTCATGCCTAAACTTGAAGCATCTCATCAATTTGTAATCAAGTCTCTTTTGCATAGACACATTGCTCAAGTCTTTTAAAAAACGTCCACAAGCAATTTCTTCTCTCCTTTCAGGATTTTTAGCTATTGGAATGAGTAGCAAGAAATGGGAAATGAATTCAATGATGGGAGAAAATAACGGTCATGGTTTCTTATGACATTTAAGAAAATGGGAAAGTAGAATAAACTCATCGAAGTAACTATTCTAAAGGTTGAGTATTTGAACACTTTCTTGCCCAACATAAACAGTTGTGACCCAAGGAGTTCCAGGACATAAGGCTGAGCATTTGAATGACAAGCTAGGAGGTTGCCTGGTGGTGAGCACTCACTGTGTGCATGTACACCATCCAAAATGTTTCATATGGGAAAACTAAGACAAGAAAGTTAATTAACTTTACAAGATAGAAGGAAAAAAAATTCCATTTTCACTTCAGTTTACCACTGTGAGAATTGAAAAGATTCCATTTCCAAGAAAACTATTAATTTTTACAGTGTCAGCATGCTTTATATAAACTGCATTTTTATGATACCATGCTTGGTGTTGGAAATATTTTATACTCCAGAGGAAAGTCTGAGTTTTTGCAAAGTGGAGGAACAGTATCATATTTAAACCATTTGATCTATTTTTAAAAACACTGTAGTTAAGCCTACAGAATGTCCTTTAAAGTATTTTAAATAAAGCCTTTTACAAGACATCTCAAACGGGTAATATTCTGCTCCGTCTCTCCTTTGTCTTGCTTTCTGCACATTGTGTGTGTTCCAAGAATGTGCGCTGTCCACAGAGTCAGATTGCTGGGTGTCCAATCCACAACCCACATATCGATAGAGACTCCTCAAGCTCCAGCATGAATTAATCTGCTGCCTACCACATCCTCTTTTGGAAGAAGAAGAGCAATCAATGTGATGAAATAATGGGAAAGAGTTTTTGCAAGAAAAGGTTAAAGGAACTGGAGGTGTTTCTCCTACAGAAGAGAAACAGAGATTTGTACACAGCTCTTCAGTCGTTGAAGATTTCTAAAGGCAGTAAATAATTATGTTCCATGTCCACAGAGAATCAACAAAAAAATACTGTGTTTAAGTTATACCCAGAGAGTTTACCATTGAGCAAAAAAAAGGTATTTTCAAGGTTTGAGTGATAAAGCAGTAAAATGATCTCTTCTAGGAGGTTATAGAGCCTGCCTTGCTAAAGAGCTTCCATAAGAGAAGAGTTGCCCCCTTGTCTTGAATGGTGTAAAGAAAGAAAGTCTGTGACTAAAATGCAGAAGTGGGACCTTGTGGCCCAATAACCTAAGACAGAGATGAATACATCCTGTTATAAAGGCCTGTAAGAAAAGTATTCTTGGAATTTGCCTTGGTAGTACATTCTAGTACTTAGCAACTTTCCCTATCAGGGAATTCCTTTTCCTAGGCTCAAAGTTCATGTGTTGCATTCAGATCTTTCTCTATGGGAGTGAGGATGTATAACACACCCTTGAGTGGTCCTTGCAAATGCGTTGCAACTTCCACCTCAGTACAGTAATGGTCTATCTAGGCTATTGTCTAATGTGCCCATTACAGGACCATAAATAGAAGAGCCCTTCATAGAGCACATACCTGATTCTTCTGACCATGAGAAAAGAGTCACATGTGCTCTTGGCTGACCTCAAAAGAGATGTAGCATCAAATTCAACTGACCTCAAGTACATTTTCAGTAACTCTTATTTGCACAGCTCTAGGCTAAGTGCTGGCCAGAAACATAAAAATTATAAGTCATATTGTCAGCCTCAAGTTGCTAAAACATTTGGGGTAAAAATAAGACATATGCATATTAAAGAGATAAGAGTGAAACAGCTTTTGTTAAATGACACTGTGACAAGATGAAAAAGTACTGAAGAAAGACAGGGACATCTGCAGAGTAGAGTAGCTGGGAAAGGCTTCATGGAGGACATGGGACCAAGTTTGGAAATTTGAATACCTCTCTTGCTTAATTTTTCATCTAAGTGACTTCCCAGACTAACCTACAATCTCCTTGTCCTCTGTAAAGTACATTGACCGATACCCGCAAGCAGCTGATCACTTTTAGTTTGTAGTGACTTGCTTCTAAAAGTTAACATTTTTATACCAGCTGAATTTGTTTTTACAGTTTAGTAAAATGTTATATAAATGGATGAAACAATAAAAAAAAAATTCCTAGAAAATCTAACTTAATATACCTTGAAAATCGCTGATATAGGTGAGTTGCTTAAAAAAATTCTCCCATGTAGGTATTGGTGAAATAACTGTAAAGAAAGGTAACTTTTAATAAAATTAGAAGATTTCTAGACATAGATTGCTTCATAAGTATTTTTCTGTTCTTAGTCCACTTTAAAGAATTCCAGTTGGAAATCATAAGCTATGTAAAGAAGACAACATGAGCTCTATCTAATCCCTGAACTCATACTCAGAAAACATAAATTAGCCTTGATCATACATTTTTAAGTTATTCTGTGCTCAGTTATATGTTTTTACAATAAAATGAAATATTAAAATATATGTTACCATTTTTAATGATTCTCTGCTTTAAGTGACTTAATTAACCTGTCAACTACTTATTCCATAGCATAAGCATGGTTAATAGGGCTTTTGTTGGCAAAACTAACCTAAGAAGCACTGGACCAGAGGGACAAGGGTGTGGTTTCTAGTTTTGCCTTCTCATTGGAACTTAGTCAAGACAATTCCTTGCCTGGCTGGCTCCAGTTTTATACTCCATAAAGTAACTGTGGTAAACTAGGTCCCTCTACAGAACACCTCCCCGCCCACCCTCCACACCAAGCCTTGGCATTCTGCAAATCAGTGATACCAGCTTTCATAAGCCCTTGGTGCATTGCAAACCTATAACACAGACTTGTTAACTAACAATCATTTGCACTTTTTACTGTCCTGACATAGCACATTTTTAAACGTTCCAGTCCTCCAGTGCCCCTAGAACTGATCTTATTTCTCCTTATGACTGCTTTTTCTCAGAGACAGTGTAGTATTTAAATTTTGATCTCCACTGGGTTTGAAACAGAATAGAGAGCAAGGTGTGTGAGAAAAAGACACTTCCCACAAGTGAAAAAATACAAGAGACAGTTATTATGGGGGATTAACTTTAGGCAAAAACAAATCCTTGATGCTTTTGGCCTGTACCTCAAGAAGAGATCTGAGAAATATGCTAAGTCATTTTTATATAAACCAGGATGCAACCTTCCCAACAAAGAAGCACTGCTACATCCTTAGCTGGGGAGAAAAAAAAAAGGACTGTAAAATGCAAATAAATTGAGGAGGATACCAAATGAGGTATGATTTCATGGACTGGATCGTGGAAATAGGTGGGAGATTACTGGAAAAACTGTCAAAATCTGAATAAATATTGTAGTCTAATTAATAGTAATGTACTAAGGTTAATTTTTTAGTTTTGACAAATATACCATGGTCATGTGGGATGTTAAAATGAGGAGAAGCTGGGTATAGAATACACAGGAACTCTCTGTACTAACTTTGCAATTTTTCTGTAAATCTAAAGTTATTCTAAAATAAAACATTCATACTCCAAGAAATTAGAGGTGCAAAAGATGACAGAGACTTATAGAGAATGAGAGTTTCAGGGAGAGAGAGAGAGAGAGAGCAAAAAGGGGGTATTAGGTGAAGAAGGGAAGGACACAGACAGCCACGGAAGTGGGACTATATTATAGAGAATTTTAGCTCATGGTTGGTTTCTATTTACTTCCTTTGCAGTGTTGTTAGTCTGTGCCTTTAGGGAAGTTGGATACAAGTATTCAACCATTTTCTGCTAAAATGGTGCGCTGTAATAAAAGCACCTCCTCCTCAACCCACTTACTGCTACATCAAGCATTACTAGGATGGGAAGAGAAATTCTGTAATTTATACTTTATTTGCATAAAAACAAGATTTAGTAATCAAGAGTATCCCATGCTGTTACCCTTGCCCAAGCAGTCACCCAGGAAAATTATTTTTCCAGCAAAACTGGAAATCCCCCTAAGCCACCCCATTCCTTTGCTCTGATATTGGGTTTCCTCTGAAAAGTGCCTTGTGGCATGATTGTGTTACCCTTGGGTTTAGAGATTACCACAGCAGCCCAGGGAAGGAAATGTTTGCCCATCCTCCTACTGACAAGGACCAGAACCCTGTAAAGTCTTAACTTTTTTGCTATCCTTTAATCGGGATGACTCCCTTCCAGGGGACCTAGATTATTCATAGGCCCAAAATACATTCCTGTAAGTTATCAAAGCCCAATTTGGAGAATAAAATATTTGCCAAAGCCTACATAGTGGCGTGGCTATCAGCCCAGAAAGGCAATGACCAAGTAGCTCACACATGGAGAAATTAAAGAATATATATTTTCCACTGAAAAGCAGAGGGATATTCACAGATGGGTTTTCTATGGGTCTTTTGCAGATGTGGAGTAATACATGTTCATGGTCTTTTCAGTTGCCTTTCCCCTTTCTATCTAAGCTTCTCCTTCCTTCTAGGGCCAGTGGAGCCAAAGTGGTAGAAGGAGGAAAGAAAGGAGAAGGTTAAGGTAGAAGGAGGAAAGAAAGGAGAAGGAAAGAAAAGAAAGATAAGTGCATATCAAAGCAGTCAGTGGGGGCAAGACTGCTCCTCTCACTTACGGCCATTATCATCCACAAATAAATATTAAACATGGACTGTAGATGCATGGAGCCTGGGAAAATGAGTCAAGGACCGGACCAACTGCTGTATGGTGAGACCTGCCAAGCAGACATTTCAGCGTTTACCTGGGGTAAGGCAGCCAAAGGCAGGCAAGATATACAATACCATACACTTAGAAAACCTTGAGTGAGCCACAGCCAGTCTATATTTTAAAATATTGATTTAAATTCCAACCTCAGAACATTCACTTCAAAGGAACAGAGAAAGCTTATGCAGTTCAAATTCCAATTTGAAATATAAATAAGGACTTTTACAACTCTCATGGTGGTACATGAACTGTAAAACAAATTCTCTTTAGCTGCACTCTATGTGTATATCCTTTGCATAAAAGTTTCTTCATTGGAAATCTTTTAAGTGATTAATGGTGCAGAATGATCATATTGTCATCAGGCCCCAGAGAGTCATGAGAGGAGAAGGGGACTAACAGACAGAAAAAGAAAAACTTCTGTTTTTCCAATGCTTTCAGAATGGTGCTCCTCCTTAGGGAAAGTTGCCTGTAACTTCAAGTAAGGCTTCTGTGGCAGCAGGCATACAGAGGTAAGTACACCTACTTCAGGGGGCTCACCTGGGACAGCTTAATGAGTTACCGATCTCCTAAAAGCATCTGGAGGCCCAGCTACTTTGCGGGAGTGGAGGAGGGCAATAGGTAGGGCTAATCCCATCCCTAAGGACAAAATAAAATAAAAGGTGATCACTCAGCCACAGAGAGTAGAGGAAACTACTCTGTTGACTGTGTGGGTGAAGTCCAAACATTGCAGGCTGGAAGTAGATCCCAAAATACAATATATTCCTTTCTCCATTCAAAGACATTCGAAAGAAAGATAATTCAGTCCTCGAATTTTATCCTCCTGAGAAAATAGCCCTCTACATGAGGGCATTGTTGTTCAAAAAATGCCCTTGAGATCCATGCCTCATAAGTAACACCACCTTATAATGAGGTATTGTTGGCCCCTTTGGTTTCTAACTCTCCTCAAATGGCATCAAAGATCATCCTGCCTCAGACTGGATTCCATTCAATATTAAGACATCATACTGAGGTTTTGGCATTTATTTAAGAGCCAATGGACAAAACAGTCAGCTGTCAGTAGCATTTTTTATGTTCTATCATTTATAACCAGAAAGCAACTATTTTGACCACTTTATGATATGCAGCCACTAAAAGCCATATATTCAACTAGAAAAGCTTAAGTAATCATTGAACCTTGATTAAAATCCAGAGAGAAAAGCTGCTTCATTTAAATATTGGTAAATGCTTAGCATAAGCTAGGGGTCAGCAAACTATAACCCAGGGTCTGGCCCTACTGCTTGTTTTCATAAATAAAGTATCACTGGAAAACAGGCATGCCCATTCATAGACTTCTTGTCTATAGCTACATTCACAATACAATGGCAAAATTGCATAGTTGCCACAGAAACCATATAGACCACAAAGCCAAAAATATTGACTATCTGACCTTTTTCAGAAAACATTTGCTGACCCTTGGATAAGCCATAACTTGTTCTTTTCAATAAGGTTATCTTCATTCTGGAACAGAGGAAAATACCTCTTAAAAGACAAAATAATCTCTTCTGAATGGGCTTAGGTTAAATATATCTCTAGAGGTATGTGCATTATTCTGCATAATAAAATCATTTCTCCACATTTACTTCCTCTCTGATAGAAGCCAGCTATTCTACCATGTTGGAGCTAGGGCAAAGTCATGAAGGCATTCAGTCTTTGTATACTGTAAATTAAATTGGACTCTACAATAGCTTTTGTTTGAAGAATGTTTAAAGACACCATCATAGCTTGTTCTCATGGTCATGCATTTTTATTCAGAAATAAGTAGAAGTTTTATTGAATCATTTTCATTGATTAAGAAATCATCTGAAGATTGTGGAAAGGCCATGATGATTTTTAATCATTTTTTTTATTTTAAGCAGTCTTCATGATAAGGAGGGAATGTAAAAAGAATTATACTCTAGCTCTCTTAACATAATTCCCTGAAGAGCAAACATTCTGATTGACTCTCTTTTTTGACTAAAAAAGCATTTTGTGTGTCTTTCTATATTATCTATTTAGCTAAAAGAGACAGATGAAAAATAAATAAAATAAGCTCTGCTCCAGTTCAATAGTTTCTTTTTAGTTGTTTTTATTTTGCTTAACCAAGTCACTTGGCCTCAGTTACCCCGGTCATGGGAGCTTTGTTCATGCTGGATACCCTTCACTCTAATCCCCAAAGCCTCATATCCTGTTTTTCAGTCTTTCTCTTGACGTTAGCAGATGTTGTCTATTAATGTGTCTGAGAGCTTAGGACGTTTCAATTACGGACCAAAGAAACAGGCTATTTTCACTCCTGTGCTTCCATGAAGTTACTGTCCATTTGTCATTTGCAAGAGTGTGATTATCAGTACAAATAAACTGCAAATTGAAAGATGTGGAATGAACCGGCCATCCAGACTCAGATTCTGTGGATCAGAAAGCAGAAATGTTCCCGTTGTCCCACTTTATTCATCAAACCTTGTAAGTCTTATTTGTCTAACTTGATCCAGGCAGAGCTTCCTTGTTTTTAGAATCTGGCATCCATTTGACTTTCCTTGTTTAGGTTTCAAAACACAGTATAAATCAAGAGACAAGCTGTGAATGTGTATAGAGTATGTGAAAAAGAAGACAGGTATTCTGGTCTGGCTGAGTTGTAAGACCACTGCGGGAAGTTGGTGAAGATGAGGCTGGAAGAGGTAGAGTGAATCCTGATTACCTTGTTAAGGCATTGCTTATTCTCAAGGCCATGGAGAGCCAATGAAAATGTCTAAACAGTCAAGACAACTGGGTTCTGGAGTTCCATTCATTTCTCATTAGCTGACTGCTTTTGGACATTATTTGACCAGTTTGTCTTTAAGTTTTACCAGCAGTTGAAGGAAGAAAGTAAAACTTACATTATATGACTTGCAGCATTGTTTAAAGAAGCAAATGAAATGTGCTTACAAAATATATGTAATGATAAGGTTTTACAATTATCACTATATTCATCATAATGCCTCAAGTTATTCTATCAAGTTCAGTTCCACTTTAGCAGAGTAGACCTGAAATGCCTAGGCTTCAATCCTGGCTTCATGACTTCCTGTGTGTCTTACCTAACCCTCAAATTCCTCACTCAAAAAATGGAGCTACTAGTAGTACCTACTTCCAACCTACTAAACAGTAAATATCTAGGATGGAAATTACATAAGATAATTCACATATAGCACTCAGGACAAGGTTTGACATGTAATAAGAGATAACGGTTAGCTTTGTCATTATAATAATTAATAGCTCACAATGGGAATGTTAGATGAGCATGAAGGAGAGAGCTACATTATCCCACATCACCGTGGAGTGTGCACAGAGTAATTCCAGTACATAAATTATACTAGTTGATAGATGCCTTTCTTGGCTTGATGAGCAGTGCACATACCAGCTGCTCAAGAAATGTTAGTTCCTGCATTCAATAAGCATTCAATAAATATGTGCTGAGTGTCTAATTCATACCACTCAATGTGGAATATACACTGAGCAAGATAATTTATAGTTTGGATTTTACAAGCCAAAACACAAACAGTGGGGGTTGCTAAAGGAATGCATTTCAGGGCCGCCTAGTGCAGTCCAGGAGGGTCAGAGAAGGCTTCCTGGGAGGCAATAATGTCTAAGGTAAGACTTGAAGTAGGAAAAGGAGTTGGCCATGTAAAGCAGGCTGGGACAGGAAGAATATTTCATCAGAGGCAACAAGATATGAGACGTCTCTGAGATAAGAGTGATCGTGGTGATCCATATACTAAAGGACAATTAATACGGCTAGTGAGTAGGATATGATGGGGAAATGTGGTGGCAGTAAGAAGGATTCTGATGGCAGAGGGCACTGGATGTAGGTGGATGCACTTGGGCATTATTCTGAAGGCAACAAGAAGCAATTAAAGGGTTTCAAACAAGGGAATGTGAAATAATTATCTTTGCATTTGACAAAAACGTAAAACAAATGAAATCTTTCTTTTTCTGTGTGGAAACTGAAGTTATCTGGCTGAAAGGCGATGGTTGTTTCTATTTTTAAATCTTAACATTCAGCCATAAAGGACAGCAGCACGTAGGTTTGAGATATGTGGGAAAAATAAGAGAGGAATTGAAGGGGGAAATGAGGCTGAGGGAGGGATTGCATACTAAGCCACACATTTCTAAGAGTAGATGAAGGTCTTGTTTTTATTTCCGAATTCCAATTGTTTTCAGTGATCAGGAATCATATTGTTTCAATATAAAAGCATTGCATGTGACAGAAATAAAAGAAAAAAATTCAATATTTAGTTATATGCTGTTACCCTTCCCATCTCCCCCACCCTTACCTGCCTTCCAAGAAAGAAGGATTCTTCCTTTCAGGTTCAGTTTTTAGATTCTCCTTTGCTGCAAGGAATGCAAGGAAAAAGCTCCAGCAGAAAAATTGAAAGACATCTCAGGGACCAAGCAAGTTTACTTAATAAGTAATTAAGCCAGAAAGAGGAGGAAAAAAGCAAGAAACATAGCTCGGTTTGCAAAAGTTTGGGAAAGCTTGATGTGGTTGTTGAGGAATACTTGGGAGTGCAGTAAAGTGTAGGAGACATTAAGAATAAGAATAATACAGGCTGGGCATGGTGGCTCATGTCTGTAATCCCATCACTTTGGGAGGCCGAGACAGGAGGGTCACTTGAGGTCAGGAGCTTGAGACCAGCCCAAGCAACATGGTGAAACCCCATCTCTACAAAAATACAAAAATTAGCCAGGCATGGTAGTGCGCGCCTGTAATCCCAGCTACTCGGGAGGCTGAAGCAGGAGAACTGCTTGAATCTGGGAGATGGAGGTTGCACTGAGCCTAGATCACACGACTGCACTCCAGCCTGGGTGACAGAGTGAGACTCTTCGTCTCCAAAAAAGAGGAAAAAAAAAAGATAAATACAGAAAAACACTATAAGAAGTGTTTCTGTATTATAAATGATGTAATCACATAGAAGTATAATAAGTAAATTGTTTTTCAATTATTTTAAACGTAGGAGCGGCATTTCCTTGATTACAACATCATGCTGAAGTGGGACTACAACCCCTCTAAATTATGGAAAGGTTATCTATATAATAAGGAGCCTTCCCCAGAACTTAAAAAGATCCATTTCCAGAAAGATCTCCTCAGAATTCTTGCCAAGGAGAAAAGAAAAGAGAAAGAAAACAGTCATCTTTTTTTTTTTTTACATCGAAATACATAGGATGTAAAGAAAGAATTTTGGCAAACACTGGTCTTTCCCTTCTAATGTATGCTCACTTAATAATATTTAATAAGAATGTTCTCAAGAAAGATAAATTAAAACGAAGCTCCAAGGAAAAAAAATGCAGACCCAGGATGCCCTGAGCAGCTACATAACAAAGGGTGAGACACCATAGGATAATCATTATCTGCTCAGAACAGAGCAGAGGAAGGGTTTTTGTTCTATTGCTGCTTAAAATATTTTACATAAATGAATCAACCAAAGAGTGGAAGCTAAATCAAACAATTTCACAAACTAAAAATAGGAAATCTAAAACCACAGAAATGAGAAAAAAAATACTGCTTTAATTGACAACAATTTCAATGTGATTCATAAGAAATCATCTTATTTCTTATGTGATTTCAATGTGATTCATAAGAAATCACATTGAAATTGTTGTAGAAGAATGCAATTACTTCAAGCAAACAATTACCCAACCTGTTTTAGAGAAAGAATGTTTAGGAGCATAGGAGAGCATGTAGCCCAAGGAACACGTGACAAGGGGGCTCTGCTTTGCAAAACTATGTCTCTGTATCTAAAGTTTAAACTGGGCCAGGCACAGTGGTTCATGCCTGTAATGCCAATACTTTTGGAGGCCAAAATGGGAGGGTGTTTGAGCCCAGGAGTGTAAGACTTGCCTGAGGAGTTTAAGACCTGCCTGGGCAATTTAGTGGGATCTCATTTCTATGAAAACCTTAAAAAACTAGCCAGGCATGGTGGCACACCCCTGTAGTCCAAGCTACTTGGGAAGCTGAGGTGGGAGGATTGCTGGAACCCAAAGGCAGAAGTTGCAGTGAACTGTAATCATGCCACTGCACTCCAGCTTGAGCAACAGAGCAAGACCCTGTCTCAAAAAATAAAATAAAGTTTGAATTTATAATGTTTACATGGGAGGATTAGGATTTGGGATTTTTTTTTTATTCTAAAAACAATAATGAAATTGTCTCTGAATAAATATTGTACCCAGTACACTGTTTAGGGAATACAAAATTGGGTGTAACTGCTGCATATAGCCCTGGTGCCACCCAAATGGCTAAAAAGCTGTGTTTTCATTCCAGAGCTAGACTATGTGAAAAGGGAAAATTGTATGTGAGAAAGAAATATATTTGGATACTGGATCTTCAGTCAGCATTCACATCTATGGAAAAACTGAGATATTCTATTTTTAAACTTCAATGTTCAGCCATAAAAGAAAATCAATTTGAATACGCATCACTGGAATTGAGTTTCTTCAATTTGTTCCATACACTAAGCACCAGTTACCAGCTCTACACTGTTTGGCAGCTCCCATCAGAATCCAACAGCAAGACACTTACACTATTCTACAAATATCAAAACAGTAGAGTGTGTGGTCTTCGTTAATCAGCAGGATACGCCAGTACATGAATACACTTTCCTCCCTGTGGTCCACCGAAGAAGCATGGAAAAAATGCGATCCAATCCCTGCATTGTACAAATGTGGTGACCAAGTGACTTGTCAAGAAGAAGAATGATGGAACAACTTCCAATTACTCAATCCAGGTTATCTCCAAAGGAAGATGCAGATATCATTAATCTGTATATGCTAAAGATGATCAATACTTTCTTCCCAAACTCCTACCACCCATGAGAGAGAATCAGAATCAACAATAAAGTCACCACAATTTCACTCTACTTTTACTTCAAAATGATTATCCCAGCTTGGCGAATAAGTTATCATTTTTATTTAAAAAGTAAGCTGAGCAAGGTAAGATGCCCTTCCACAAATTTCCTAGGCTATTAATAAGCATTCAAACCCAGAAGTCCGAATTCCCAGCGCAATGCTTATCCCAAATTCCCAGTCCAATGCTTATCCCACAGACTGTAGAGTTTCCTGTAGCCACCCCTCTATACGGGCTAGAGCAGCATTTCTCAACCCTGACACTATTGACAATTTGGACCAGATAATTATTTGTTGGGAAGTGAGGAGGGAAGCTGTCCTGTGCATTGTAGGGTGTTCAGCAGCACTCCTGGCCTCTATCCACTAAACACCAGTAGCACTCCCTAGTTGTGATGACCAAAAATGTCTTCAGACATTGCCAAATGTTTCCTAGAAGGCAGGATCACTTGGTTGAGAGTCTCTGGGCTACAGCAATATGAAATTATCTCTTAAATTATCAACAAAGTAGATGAGTCCATTTTATAGGAAATTAATCATACTTATAAAAAATTGCACTGTTACTAGAAACATTCTTATAAACCCCTAATATAAAGGTAAAATTATATTATGGTTTAGCAGTGAGTTAAATCATTTCTTTGATAACTATTAAATAATCCAGAGGATTTCTCTCACATAACTATAGGTATTACTTTTAAACCCAATAGCAACCATACACTGACAGTCTACTTGCCTGTTAGATGAGGTGAAAATATATGTCTCATAATCAATCACTTAGCTACAACAGCATTACATAGATATTCTCCCAATGCTGGTATCCATCCTGTCACGTCGTGTTACATTTGGAAGAGATGGGACCTAAAAGTGTTTTGAGAAGCCACTAAGTTTTGGTTACCTCTAGATTTATAGAGCTGCCAACCAGGAAAACTCGGATTAGCAGAAACTATGCATAATTGCCCACTGAAGCCAAACATAAATTCCAAGTCAGTTAGCCTAAATATTTTCTGCAGTTGATGAATCTATTAATAATTATCTTCCTGCACCCATGAAGTAGTTAAAAGGATTTTCCCTCATAGGCAAGTTATGAAACGTGCAGTTCTCCACTTGGAATATTTTAAGTCTGAATTTTACAGTCTTTGCAAAACTGGCCCAAGTATACTCATCAAAGATCACTGAAATGGAAATATGACTAGTTCATTGCTTGGACCATATTTGCATGAAGATATTGGGTGAAGCCTACTGTAGTGCTCAGCTTTTATTTATTTTTTTTTTAGAGGACACCCTAATTATGGAAATAGGAATGTAAAAAGTGCCACTCTTGGTTGGGTCCAAGAATCTTCCAGAAATAACACCAACACAGGATGTATGATAGGAGAGTAGCATTGTTTCTTTAAGCAATATGATTGTGTGATTATTTGATGTACACAAATTAAATATTGTAAGAGTTACTCAAAACCATGACATCTTGATTTCAAATGGAATCACTATTCGGAACTTGAATTTCTGTTCTTCCTGGAATACGAGTTCTAAGGAAATAAATTTTCTTGGGTTGAGAATCAAAGTAGATGAACACTTTTTGGAGAGTGACAGGTTGCCTTTATTCATATAACACTTTTAAGTATAAGATCCTTTTCTGAGTGATAACTCATTGCAAATTCATCTCTATTCCTGGGAAAAGGATAATAAATGACAACTGAGGCTCATACTTGAAAGAACTATTTCCCAGCAGCCATAGCTTTTGGTAACCATTGGCAACAAAGATTTCAGCTACCTTTCTGAAAGGACCAGAGCTGTGACCACAAAATGTCCAGCATTGTATAACTATTATTACTATCCCTACCTCAACCTGCCAAGGACTTAAGTTAAACACTGGAGTTAGAGGATAACAAATGATCATTCGAAGAATCTCTTCAGGTTGTACATGGTAGAAATTACAATGGATTGTTACAAACCCAAATAAAGAACTGTTTTCATATTGGTGAACTAAAATGTTATTGCCTTATATAAAAGATTGCAGTTTAGGACTATTAGAATGAAAATCTTGACCTTGAGGGAAAAGAAAAGATATAGTGTATTTGTGCCATAGAAAATGTAGCTGAGACTGTATCTGAGGAGGTGGGGCCCAGGGAAAGGTGCCCTCTCACCCCCCAGCGCATTTGAGTGCAGCTGTTTCGGTGGCATTTTAGCAATGGCCATCAAAATTTGACAAGATATAGAAAAGTTAAAAATGCACACTTTTGACCCAGTATTTCTATTTTTGGAATATGTCTTATATGAATACTTGCCTATAGACACAAAATGAATAAACAATAACATATAAAAAAAAGAAAATGTAGTGTTTCTATGACATAATAGACCCAAATTAACCTCAAACAAATGCCACTCTGCTAATAAATACGTTGCAACCAGATTGGCAATGATAGTATGCAGAATTCCCTAATCTTGCCTGATTTTTTATATTAATCATTCACCTTCACAGAGAACAAAAGTGAGTACAAAATCATGGGAATTTAGATGGTGTTGGACAGTTTTCCTAAACACATTTTGCAAAGAAAAGCCATTTGTGTATGGAAAAACAATAAGCTAGTCAGGAGCAAGTTCCTGTGTATTTTGCAATCAAAAGGATACTTGCAGAGCTCTAACTTGCTTGCCAATGTTACAAGGAGTCTTCAAAAAGTTAAAATAGCAGAGATTATAAAGTCCACATGTTTGCTGACCTGTTTGTTCCTTTTTGAAAGAGCAATGGGAGTTAAGGGTAGGCAAAGGGATGGGGTTATGGTAGGTGGGGCACAGGGTATTAGATTTGCATTTGGTTGTTTTTCATACTTCTATTCAATGAAAACTGATGGAATCCCTAGAATAATACTGGAAACATCTTTCTGGCACTTCTGAACAAGAGTCATTTGACCAAACTATCCCATGACACAATCATGGAAACAGCAATAAGATCCAGCACATGAATGGGAAGTATAGTAAAACCTGAATATAAAGATTAATTAGAGCTGATTACAGTTCCAGTCCCGGCAGGATTCATCACCTGCTGACTAAAGAGCCCTTGGGCTCTGAGTAATCAGCAGTGGTAGCCAGGCAGTACTCACTGCAGGCCCTAAGTGAAAAATCAAAGCTGTGCTGTCCTTCGGTTATGACCCAGCACATTCCTAGCTATGGTGGCTATGGGGAGAAACTCCTTATGCTTGAGCAAAGAAGAGTGAAAAGTAAAGGAGACTTTGTCTTGCAGCTTAGGTACCACCTAAGCCACAGTGGGGTGGAGCACCAAGTGGATTCCTAGCATCCCCAGTTTCAGGTTTTGGCTCCTGGACAGCATTTCTGGATCTTTCCTGGGCCAGAGGGGTCCCACATCCCTGAAGGGTGACAGCATTCACCACAAACTGACTGAAGAGCCCTTGGGTGAACATTGGCAGCAGCCTGGTGGTACTCGCTGACAGCCTACGCCAGTGGTGGCCGCAGGGAGAGACTCATCTGTTTGAAGAAAGGGGAGGGAAGAGTGGGAAGGACTTTGTCTTGAGGCTTGGGTGCCAGCTCAGCTGCAGTGGAATAGAGCACCAGGTAGATTCCAAAGGTTCCTGACTCCAGGCCCTGGATCTGCAAAGACATCTCTTAACCTGTGCTGGGATAGCAGGAACTCGCTGCCCTGAAGGGAAGGATGCAAGCCTGGCTGGATTCACCACTTGCTGATTGTAGACCCCCTGGGCCTTGAGTGAACATAGGTAGTATCCAGGCAGTGGATACTTGGGCCTTGGGAAAGACCCAGTGCTGTGCTAGCTTTGGTCCTGACCCAGCACAATCCCAGTGTGGTGGTCACAGGGGTTCTTGTGTCACCCCTTCCCCAGCTCTAGGCAGCTCAGCACAGAGAAAGCAAATCCATTTGTTTGGAGGAAAGTAAGAGAAGAGAATAAGAGTTTCTAAACTTGGTAATCTAGGGAATTCTCCCAGATCTTACCAAAGACCACCAAGGTGGTACTTCTACAAGTCTGCAAGAGCCACAGGGTTACTGGCCTTGTGGTGACCCCTAATGCAGATATGGCTGCAGTGACCAAAGATTTAGATCACAACACCCAAGTCTCTTTGAATATTTGGCAAGCCTTCCCAAGAAGGGCTGGTACAAACAAAGACTATGATAAATATCTAACTTTTTTTTTTTTTTTGAGACAGAGTCCTGCTCTGTCACCCAGGCTGGAGTACAATGGTGCAATCTTGGCTTACTGCAACCTCTGCCTCACGGGTTCAAGCGATTCTCCTGCCTCAGCCTCCCGAGTAGCTGGGATTACAGGCGCCCACCACCGCGCCCCGCTAATTTTTATATTTTTACTAGAGACGGGGTTTCACCATGTTGGCCAGGATGGTTTCGAACTCCTGACCTCAGGTGATCCACCCTCCTCAGCCTCCCAAAGTGGCGGGATTATAGGCACGAGCCACTACGCCCGGCCAATACCTAACTTTACAATGCCCAGAAATTGATGAACACCCACAAGCATCAAGACCATTCAGGAAAACATGACCTCACCAAGTGAACTAAACAAGGAACCAGGGACTAATCCCAGAGTAACAGAGAAATATTACCTTTCAGACAGAGAATTCAAACTAGTTGTTTTGAGGAAGCTCAATGAAAGTAAATGGAGAAAGAATTCAGAATTCTGTCAGAGAAATTTAACAAAGAGATTGAAATAATTAAAAATAATCAAGGAGAAATTCTGAAGCTGAAAAATGCAATGGACATATTGAAGGATGCATCAGGGTCTCTTAACTGCAGAATTGATCAAGCAGAAGAAAGAATTAGTGAGCTTAAAGACAGGCTATTTGAAAATACACAGTCACAGAAGACCAAAAAGAAAAGAATGAAAAAGAACGAGGCATCCCTGCAAGATCTAGAAAATAGCCTCAAAAGGGCAAATCTGAAAGTTATTGGCCTTAAAGAGGAGGCAGGGAGAGACATCAGGGCAGAAAGTTTATTCAAAGGGATAATAACAAAAAACTTCCCAAACCAAGGAAAGATATCAATATTCAACTACAAGAAGGTTATAGAACACCAAGCAGATTGACCAAAAGAAGACTACCTCAAGGCATTTAATAATTAAACTCCCAAAGATCAAGGATAAAGAAAACATCCTAAAAGCAGCAGAAGAAAAGAAACAAATAACATACAACAGAGCTCCCATATATCTGACAGCAGGCCTTTCCGCGGAAACCTTACAGGCCAGGAGAGAGAGGCATGACATATTTAAAGTGCCGAAGGAATAAAACTTTTATTGTAGTATAGTTTATCTGGTGAAAATGTTCTTCAAACATGAAGGGGGAAATAAAGACTTTCCCAGACAAACAACAGGTGAGGGATTTCATCGACACCAGACTTGTTCTACAGAAAATGCTATGGAGAGTTCTTCAATCTTAGAGAAAATGGCGTTAATGAGCAACAAGAAATCATCTGAAGGTGCAAAACTCACTGGTAATAGTACATACACAGAAAAACACAGAATATTATAATAAAGTGATTGCAATGTGTAAACTACTCATGTCCTGGTAGAAAAACTGAAAGACGAACCTTTCAAAAACAATAACTACAACAACTTTTCAAGACATAGAGAGTATAAAAATATATAAATAGAAACAATAAAAAGTTTAAAAATGGGAGGGGCAAAGTGAAAGTGTAGAGTTTTTATCAGTTTTCGCTTTTCCTGTTTCTTTATTTATGTAATCAGTGTTCAGTTGTCAACAGTTTGAAATAATGGATTATGAGATAGTATTTGTAAGCCTCATCAAAAAAACCTCAAATCAAAATACATACAACAGACACATAAAAAATAAAAAGGAAGAAATTAAACCATATTGCCAGAGAAAATCACCTTCATTAAAAGGAAAACAGGAAGTAAGGAAAGAAGGAAAAGAAGACCACAAAACAATCAGAAAACAGATTTTAAAATGTCAGGAGTAAGTCCTTACTTATCAATAATAACATTGAATTTAAATGAACTAAACTCTCCAATGAAAAGACATAGAGTGGCTGAATGGATTAAAAAAAACAACAACAACAAGATCCAATAATCTGTTACCTACAAAAGCACACTTAACCTATAAAGACACACATAGACTGAAAATAAAGGGATGGAAAAAGATATTCCATGCCAATGGAAACCAAAAAAGAGCAGGAGTAGCTATAGTTATATCAGACAAAATAGACCTCAAGATAAAAACTATGAAAAGAGACAAAGAAAGTCACTATGTAATGATAAAGGGGTGAATTCAGCAAAAGGTTATAATAATTGTAGATACATATGCACCCAACACTGGAGCACCCAGATATATAAAGCAAACATTATTAGAGCTAAAGAGAGAGATAGACCTCAATACAATAATAGCTGGAGACTTCAATATCCCACTTTTAGTATTGGACAGATCTTCCAGACAGAAAATTAGCAAAGAAACATTGGATTTAATCTGCACTGTAGATCAAAGGGACCTAATAGATAGTTACAGAACATTCTCATCTAATGGCTACAGAATACACATTCTTTTCCCCAGCACATGAAACATTCTCAAGGATAGATCATATGTTAGGTCACAAAGCAAGTTTTAAAACATCCCAAAAAATGAAATAATATCAAGCATCTTCTCTAACCACAATAGAATAAAACTAGAAATCAATAACAAGAGGAATTTTGGAAACTATACAAACACATGGAAATTTTAAAATATGCTCCTGAATGACCAGTGGTTCAATGAAGAAATTAAGAAGGAACTTGAAAACTTTCTTGAAACAAACAATAATGGAAATACAACATACAAAAATCTATGGGATACAGTGAAAGCAGTACTAAGATGAAGTTTATAGCTATAATCACTTAAGCAAAAAGAAGAAAAACTTCAATAAACAATTTAATGATGCATCTTAAAGAACTAGAAAAACAAGAGCAAACCAAACCCAAAATTCGTAGAAGAAAATAAGCAATAATGATCTGGGCAGAAATAAATGAATTTGAAATGAGAAAAACAATACAAAAGATCAACAAAACAAAAAGTTGGTTTTATAAAGATAATAAAATTGACAAATCTTTAGCCAGACTAAGATAAAAGGAGAGAAGACCCAAAGAAATAAAACCAGAGATGAAAAAGGAGACATTATAACTGATGCCACAGAAATTCAAAGGATAATTGTTGGCTACTATGAGCAACTACATGCAAATAAATTGGAAAACCTAAAGACATACAACTTGCCAAGATTGAACTAGGAAGAAATCCAAAACCTAAACAGACCAATAACAAGTAATAAGATCGAAACCTTAACAAAAAGTCTTCCAGCAAAGAAAATCCCAGGACCCAGTGGCTTCACTGCTGAATTCTACCAAACTAATACCAACCCTACTCAAACTATTCTAAAAAAATAGAGGAGAAGAGAATACTTCCAAACTCATTCCACAAGGCCAGTATTACCCTGATACCAAAACCAAAGACACATCAAAAAAAGAAAAGGCCAGTATCACTGATAAATATTGATGCAGAAATCCTTAACAAAATACTAGCAAACTGAATTCAACAGCACATTAGAAAGATCATTCATCAAGACAACGTGGGATTTATCCCAGAGATGCAAGGGTGGTTCAACATATCAAATCTACCAATGTGATACATCATATCAACAGAATGAAGGGTAAGAATGATATGATCATTTCAGTTGATGCTGAAAAAGCATTCAACAAAATTCCATATCCCTTCATGATAAAAACCTTCAGAAAACTAGGTATAGAAGGAACATACTTCAACAAAATGAAAACCACATACAACAGACCTGTAAGTAATATTATACTGAACAGGGAAAAACTGAAAGCCTTTCCTCTAAGATCTGGAACACGACAAGGATGTCCACTGTCACCACTGTTATTCAACATAGCCTTGGAAATCCTAGCTAGAGCAATCAGATAAGAGAATGAAATAAAGGGCATCTAAACTGGAAAGGAAGAAGTCAAATTATCCTTATTTGCACATGATAAGATCTTATATTTGGAAAAACCTAAAGACTCCACCAAAAACTATGAAAACTGATAAATAAATTTGATAGAGTTGCAGGATACAAAATCAAAATACAAAAAAATCAGTAGCATTTCTATACACCAACAGCAAACAAGCTAAAAAAGAAATCAAGAAAGTAATCCCATTTACAATAGCTACAAATAAAATTAAGTACCCAGGAATTAACTTAGCCAAAGAAGTGAAAGATCTCTACAATAAAACTGTAAAACATTGATGCAAGAAATTGAAGAAGATACAAAAAAGTGGAAAGATATTTTACGTTCATGGATTAGAATAATCAATAGTGTTAAGATGCCCATACTATCTGAAGCAATCTACAGATGCAATCCAATTCCTATCAAAATACCAATGAGATTCTTCACAGAAATAGAAAAAATGTTTCTAAATTTATATGGAACCACAAAAGATCCAGAATAGTCAAAACTATCCTCAGCAAAAGGAATAAAACTGGAGGGATCACATCACCTGACTTCAAAATATACTACAAAGCTTTAGCAACCAAAACAGCTTGGTATTGGCCTAAAAACAGACACATAGATCAGTGAAACAGAATAAAGAACCTAGAGACAAATCCATGCATCTTCAGTGAACTCATTTTTGACAAAGATGTCAAGAACATACATTGGAGAAAGGACCGTCTCTTCAATAAATGGCGCTGGGAAAACTGCATATCCACGTGCAGAGGAATGAAACTAGATCCCTATCTCTCACCGTATACAAAAATCAAAAAGTGGATTAAAGACTTAAATCTAAGACCTCAAATATGAAATTACTAAACAAAAACATTGAGGAAACTCTCCAGGACGTTGGGGCAAAGATTTCTTTTTTTTTTTTTTTTTTTAATTATACTTTAGGTTTTAGGGTACATGTGCACAACGTGCAGGTTTGTTACATATGTATCCATGTGCCATGTTGATTTCCTGCACCCATTAGCTCGTCATTTAGCATTAGGTATATCTCCTAATGCTGTCCCCGCCCCCCCCACCCCCCACCCCACAACAGTACCCGGAATGTGATGTTCCCCTTCCTGTGTCCATGAGTTCTCATTGTTCAATTCCCACCTATGAGTGAGAACATGCGGTGTTTGGTTTTTTGTCCTTGCGATAGTTTACTGAGAATGATGTTTTCCAGTTTCATCCATGTCCCTACAAAGGACACGAACTCATCATTTTTTATGGCTGCATAGTATTCCATGGTGTATATGTGCCACATTTTCTTAATCCAGTCTATCGTTGTTGGACATTTGGGTTGGTTCCAACTCTTTGCTATTGTGAATAGTGCTGCAATAAACATACGTGTGCATGTGTCTTTATAGCAGCATGATTTATACTCCTTTGGGTATATACCCAGTAATGGGATGGCTGGGTCAAATGGTATTTCTAGTTCGAGATCCCTGAGGAATCGCCACACTGACTTCCACAATGGTTGAACTAGTTTACAGTCCCACCAACAGTGTAAAAGTGTTCCTATTTCTCCACATCCTCTCCAGCACCTGTTGTTTCCTGATTTTTTTAATGATGGCCATTCTAACTGGTGTGAGATGGTATCTCACTGTGGTTTTGATTTGCATTTCTCTGATGGCCAGTGATGATGAGCATTTCTTCATGTGTTTTCTGGCTGCATAAATGTCTTCTTTTGAGAAGTGTCTGTTCATGTCCTTTGCCCACTTTTTGATGGGGTTGTTTGTTTTTTTCTTGTAAATTTGTTTGAGTTCATTGTAGATTCTGGATATTAGCCCTTTGTCAGATGAGTAGGTTGCAAAAATTTTCTCCCATTCTGTAGATTCAATGCCATCCCCATCAAGCTACCAATGACTTTCTTCACAGAATTGGAAAAAACTACTTTAAAGTTCATATGGAACCAAAAAAGAGCCCGCATTGCCAAGTCAATCCTAAGCCAAAAGAACAAAGCTGGAGGCATCATGCTACCTGACTTCAAACTATACTACAAGGCTACAGTAACCAAAACAACATGGTACTGGTACCACAACAGAGATATAGATCAATGGAACAGAACAGAGCCCCCAGAAATGATGCCGCATATCTACAACTATTTGATCTTTGACAAACCTGACAAAAACAAGAAATGGGGAAAGGATTCCCTATTTAATAAATGGTGCTGGGAAAACTGGCTAGCCATATGTAGAAAGCTGAAACTGGATCCCTTCCTTACACCTTATACAAAAATTAATTCAAGATGGATTAAAGACTTAAATGTTAGACCTAAAACCATTAAAATCCTACAAGAAAACCTAGGCAATACCATTCAGGCCATAGGCGTGGGCAAGGACTTCATGTCTAAAACACCAAAAGCAATGGCAACAAAAGCCAAAATTGACAAATGGGATCTCATTAAACTAAAGAGCTTCTGCACAGCAAAAGAAACTACCATCAGAGTGAACAGGGGCAAAGATTTCTTAAGTAATACCCCACAAACACAGGCAACTAAAGCAAAAACAGACAAATGGGATCACATAAAGTTAAAAAGTTTCTGCATAGCAAAGGAAACAATCAATAAAGTAAAGGGAAAACCCACAGAATGGGAGAAAATATTCGCAAATTACCCATCTAACAAGGGATTAATAACTAGAATATATAAAATGCTCAAACAATTCTATAGGGAAAAAATCTAATAATTTGCTTTAAAAATGGGCAAAATATCTGAATAGACATTTCTCAAAAGAAGACATACAAATGGCAAACAAGCATATGAAAAGGTGCTCAACATCATTAATCATCAGAGAATAAATCAGTATATCAAGGAGATAGCTGCACTCTAGTGTTTGTTGCAGCACTGTTCACAATAGCCAACATCTGGAAGCAACCAAAGTGTCCATCAACTAATGACTGGATAAAGAAAATGTGGTACATATACACAATGGAGTACTATTCAGCCTGAGAAAGAATGAGATCCTATCATTTGCAACAACAGGGATGGAACTGGAGGACATTATAAATGAAATAAGCCAGGCACAGAAAGACAAACTTTGCATGTTCTCTCTTATTTGTGGGAGCTAAAAATTAGAATAATTAAACTCATAGAGATAGAGTGTAGAAAGATGGTTACCAGAGGCTGGGAAACTGAGGTTACTGAGGGTGTGGGAAACAAACAAAAAAAAAAAACTGAGCCTTACTTAGTCTTCATAGAACTACATTCTGCTGAAGAAGACAATAGTAACACAATTTTTCAAATAGATAGGTAATTTTATGTCAAGAAGTGGTATGTGCTATGAATAAAAACAGGTAAAGAAATAGAAGTTGTTGCCGGGCACGGTGGCTCATGCCTGTAATCCCAGCACTTTGGGAGGCTGAGGCGGGAGGATCACGAGGTCAAGAGTTCAAGACCAGCTTGGCCAATATGGTGAAACCCCGTCTCTACTAAAAATACAAAAAGTAGCTGGGCATGTTGGCGTGTGCCTGTAGTCCCAGCTATTCGGGAAGCTGAGGCAGGAGAATTGTTTGAGCCCAGGAGGCAGAGGTTGCAGTGAGCCAAGATCACGCCACTGCACACCAGCTGGGCATCAGAGTGAGACTCTGTCTCTTAAAAAAAAAAAAAAAAAAGAAATAGAAGTTGTCAAGATGTCAAAAAGTATCATTGTAGATTGATTGCTCAGAGATGGCCTTTTTGAAATAACATATGGGTAAGCAAAATGATCAGAGAGAGGGAGACAAGGGGAGATTTGGGGGAAGATATGCCCCTCTACTTCAGGTCTAAGTTTTTTTAACACCTTAGACAAGATGCTCTGGGCTGACATGTGCAACCTAGCCCTTCTATTTACTATCTCTCACTTTCCATCAGCAACATCAAACAGCCTTCAGGTCTCCATAGTCACCACTTTACTTCTTACTTTTTCTCCTTTCACACAGTCTGTCCTCTGTCTGAGATGTCCTCCGCATTTGTCCCTTCATCCCAAACTTGATGGAACTCCTGGAAGTTTTCCCTGATTGCCTTCTGCATACACACACACACACACACACACACACACACACACACACACAGATGCCCCCAAAGCATCCTGAGCTTACCTTTCTCATTGCACTCATCATATTGCTTTATATGGTAATCACATTTGATGGTACTTTGAAATATGCAAATTTGAAATGTAATCCAACATATAAAATTTTACTTCTTCATCCAATTTGAAATAATGTACATTATCAATTTTTTAATTCATCAAGAGTTATTTAATTTCAAAATCATCATCCTTCATATTTCTAGCATTAACAAATGACAGTGCCACTTAAATTGGTAAATAGAACTGCCATCTTTGGCCAATTTTATGGGGAAAACTGTCTTGAATTTTGTATTTTATTTCATGTCCCTGTCGGGTATGTATAGTGTATTTTTAATTCCTCCAAGTCCAAATACAGTTTTCTAATTAGGGATCATTTTTGCCATAACCAGTGTTGCCTGGCAACATAGGTATCATGCTACCCTATGCAACTGCGAGGGGAACACAGCTAGAAAGTTAACTGAAGGTCAAATATGCATGCATAATAGGAAAGGATTTTGTTACACTTTTTTAAAAAATTAACTTTTGAGATATAATTGAAATATAACTAGCAACAGGTTTTTATAGTATACATTTGTTAGTTCTTGACAAATACATATATTCATGGAACCATCACCACAATCAAGATAAAAAATACATGCATCACTCCCAAATGTTTGCATAGATCCCTTTGTAATTCTCCCTCTACACTTTCTGAACTGCCCCACTCATCTCCTGGCAACCACTCACCTGCTTTCTATTAATATAGATCAGTTTGCATTTCCTAAAATTTTACATAAATAAAATAATACAATATATACTTTTTTGGAGGAGGGGGAGGGACCAGCTTTTTTCATACAACATAATTATTTTGCGATTCCTCCATTCCATATGTGAATCAATAGTTCATTCCTTCTTATTGATGAATATCATTTCCATTATAAGGATATACCACAATTTGTTGAACTGCTCACCCATTGGGTTGCCATTTTAGTTGTTTTTAGTTGCAAGCTATTGCTTTTGTTGTTGCTTATTTGCTTTTACAGTATATTCGTTTGAAGCAAAATCCAAGTAAGATCAATGCATAATTCTATAATTCATGCTGCACTTCTTAGCTAGAATATATCTATCAAGAGAAATTTCTCCTCATCAACATTTTGATTACACTAAAGTATGGATTGTACTGGAAGGATAGCATTTATGCTTGATTGAACTTTAGTTTCAGAATATCTTCTCATCCACGGGAACAACCTGGTAATGTGGATCATGACTCTTTCTTGACTTATAGGACTCCATAGATGTGCTTCCATTTGACTGGATATCAGAGACAAGAGGAGAAGATGCCAGTAATATATTTCACTGGCTATATATGGTAGTTTCTTGAATTCTGGTGTTTTGAATTATGAGAGCTTCTCAAGAATGCATCCTTCACAATTTAAGTTTATATATCTATGTCCCCCTGCAGACTGTGAGCTCCTTGAAGACAGAGAATGTGTCTTGCAAAGCTGTGTGTCTACAGCGTCTAGCACAGTGCCAGAACATAGTAAGCTCCTGATAATTGTTTCTCAAGGGAACATAAGTATTGAATTAAATCCTATTGCAAGACTGTAGGATCTGGTGTTGAAAGAGCTGAAGCCCTGATTCTCAGTAGCACATTAACAACTGGGAGGAAAAGGATTGAAGTCAAAAAGAAGAACAGTTTTGTGTCTATTCTGCCTCTGGCTTTGTCCTTCATTTTACCCCTGAATCCACCCCTTGGTAGGTTGCTGTTTTGTTTTTGAGCTTATTAAGACTTTTTAAAAGTTACCTATACCTTCAACTTAGGGACAGAATTGCTATATTGCTACTTCATGGCAAAATAGATACATGGTAGATAAATAGATGGATAGATAGATGATGATAGATTAGATAGATAATATTAATAGATAATAGGTAGACTAGATGGATAGAGAGAAAGAGAGAGAGATATAGATAGATAGATGATAGATAGATTAGATAGATGATAGATAGATAGATAGATAGATAGATAGATAGATAGATAGATAGATAGATGATAGATAGACAGATAGACTGAAACACAGTCTGTTTCCTTCCTGTCTTCTTGACAAACATATAAACAGCCCACCCTAACATGGTGATTCATGATTGGTAGGGTGTCCCAAAGTATTACGGTAAGAAGTCACTTAACATAACAAATTCATTGGATCTGGAATAATTTTTTAACTTCATTGTATTCAGGATAATTATTTTCAAAACAGAAACCAATGTGGACTTTGGAGAGAGATAAACCAAAGTGTGAGTCTTGGTTCCACCCACTGTACGCCTTTCAGTACAACTTAATCTACCCACCCCTCAGCTTCTTTATCTGTAAAATAAGAATAATAAAACTTATGTTTAGGGTTTTTGTGAGCATATATACATAAAATGTACAATACAGTGTTCAGTAAATGATAGCAGAGATCATGACAAGCCAGGAGGAGCATGATCCTATGGAGGACAGACTTTGCAAGGCCAAACGCTGTAGGAGAGAAAAATCTAGACTTTAGAGTCAAACAGATTGGGATTCAAATTCTGTTTTTTCTACTTTTTTGTTTTGCCACCTTTAGTAACTTAACCTGCCTTAACCTCAGCTCCTTCCTATGTAAGATGGCAATAGTTAGATATCTCATATGTTAGTTGAAAGGAGTAAATGAAAAAACATTTGCATAGCATTGGGCATATAGCAGGCATAACAAATTTTTATCACCTCTTCTTCCCTTTTTTGACATTAATATTTATTTTAATATTTTTGATCTACATTCTTTCTATACGGACAGCCTCCTAATTTTCTGAAGGTCTGTATTTAGTATTTGCTGGAAGCAATACTTGAACAGTGACTCCAGTCTAGACTATCCTCTGGGAAGTGAACCACAGCTACCCACATATTCGATTCTTGCATCCGTCTAGGGAGCACAGCTCCTATTCCTCCAGCCAAACCATACTTTAAGTAATAATCTCATCCAGAGCTTCCCTTTCACTTCTTTCCTACTTCCCTCCTACAGAGACCATCTATTTCCACTATCCTCAATGCCCTGGCTAGTACTCCATGGAGCCAGCCCAACCTAGGTCATCTTCAGACCTGGAACTTGCTCTTCCCTGAAATATTTATTTTGTTAAGGCAAACCAAAGGATTCTCAAGTTCACCCAAACAGCAGGTGTCTGTTTTTGCCAAGAATGCTCCTTTCATTTTAAGGACATTGTTTCAGGCACCAGAAATATAAACGATGGAAAAGCTGAGTGCAGGTCTGTGTGGTTCCATTGGGTTTAGGTTACCACCGGAAACTGAGCAAAGAGCAGAGAACTGACTAATTCATTAACCCTTTCTACTCTTATGGTGGCTGAGAAGAAAGCATCTTCAGCTCCAGTAGACTAGAGGTTTAGAAGTGTTCTTACTCTTTATCTGTGGTGCAACTTTTGCAAGCAAAATTTGCAAATCAAGTTGCAATCGCAAAATTAAAACATAAAGAGGTAAAATTGAGGAGGGGCTTTTAAAATGAAATTTAAGTAATGAATACAGAAAATTGCTGCTCATACACATTATAAATCTTTAAGGTAGGACACAAACAGAAACTGAAGAGACATAAAATAAATTGTGAGTGGTGCCTGACAGTTCCATCAATTTCTGAATTGAGATGCAAAAATTAGGTGACATTTTTAAAAGGCACAGAGAGTTTGGTAAAAAGGTGGCCTCTAAAATTCTCCATATATAGCTATTTTAATCAAGTAATCTTTGAGTAACTCTCTTGCTTCTAATTGTTTCATGTGTTCTGGCCTCCCTGTTAGAAAACAGTAAGATCAGAAGAATACCTCTCCATTTCTTCTTGTATCCTTTGCAGTGTCCACCGTGATTCCAATAGTTTGTTGGTGGAATAGATAAATAAATGAGTTATAGATAATGTCATGTTATATTAATGTCCTAAAACACAATCTGTATTTGGGTTATTATAATGAAGAACGATAACTTTTACTGTTCAAACTGATATTTTGAAAGGTTGACAAAAATTCCCAATAAAAAGAATTACCTTCAAAAACACATGAAAGTTACAAGAAAACGTTAGAGTGAAATAACCAGTTGTATTTCCATTCTACCTTGTTCCATAGAGGATATGAGGTAGACAAATTCCTTATGCTAAGTTTTACAAATAGATTGCCAGAGAATAATATCACTTTGCATTTGTAAGAATTTTACACTTTAGAAAGCATTTTCCTATATCTTAACTCATTTAAGTTCTTGAGCAACTCTATGAGGAAGGTATTTTTATGCTTATTTTACTGACAAGGAAAATTAGTTTCAGAGAAGCAATGTGCCTTCGTGAGGTCACAGAATGGGCATATTTCGGAGCCAAGACTCACATCCCATTTCCTCACCTCAGGTTCTGTGTTTTATCCTGTTCTCTGAGAGAGGCTAATTACAGACTTTGAGAGGTTGAATAGACAGATCGAAATGGCCCAGGCAGGGAGAGGAGATGTCTGCCCTGTAGCATGTGATAAACAGTAGCCTTGGCTGGGAGTGACTAAGAAAACAAAGTAAGAGCTTGAGAATCTAGATAAAAACCCAAGATTCTCCAGAACCTCCAAATTCAAGAATAGTATATAATTTACCTCGTAAAAAAAATCCCTGTAGTGATGAGCAGATGACAGGCGAGTCCAGTGAGAGGCTGATGTTGGGCAGTGAACTTGGCTCCCTCACTAGCTGTGTGGCTAACAGCAGAGAGATCAGCATTCCTACTTCACCAAAACCCCATGCCACGGGTCTTCTAACACTCATGATTTCAGACTGTGAGGTCCAAATGCCTGCCTGTTTCATGAACTAACTCTGAGTAAGCTTTTTAGAAGGTACTGACAATTTCATGGAATTGCACCTATTTATACTCTTGGAAAACTTCAACCAAAAGTCGAAGTGGATTTCTCTGCATGTATATGATCCCTTAGATAGTGATAAAAATTGTTGCATATATATGTATATGTGTGTGTGTGTATATGTGTATACATATATTCTTTCATATATATAGATATATATATCTAATATATAGATATATTTTATATATATATATATATATATATATATTCTTTCAGGATATGCAAGATATCTCATCTTGTAGTGGCACATAGGGATATGTTAGTCCAGACGTGAAAGTTTCTCTTCACATCATCTAAGATTAGCAATGGCGACTTGAAACCCAACAAATTCTCTCTACTTGATCTGGGAGTTGTATCTCTGACAGCACAACTAAGGTCAGTTCTCAAAGCTGATACAGGAGTCACATTCTAAACATGGAGAAGGACAAATGCTGAATGCAGTGGGGGAATATGAAAGGATGTTAAAATGTGGTTCATGTAATGGGAAGTTAGTAAGAAGAAGGGTGGGCCAGGGCTGAGCCTGATATCAAGTTAGCATAGTAGCCCATATTCAGATCTGACATAGACCGAAGAAGAGAGACACAAGAACAGACACTAGCACGAACATGAGGTCAGCCCAGAGAGAAAGCCATACATAGGTAACCCACACCAACTGAAAACGCTCAGATCTCTACAAGCCACATCCAACACTGACTCTCTTTGAGGGCAGAGACTGAACTTCTAGAAGTAAGGGGGAATCTACAAACATCACCTGCTCATGATGAACTGAGATACATGAAGAATACTCTGCTGCCTGAAGATGTTACATTTATTTCAGATAAACATACTGTACTGACTGAAGATGCTACATTTATTTCAGATAAAAAATATTTCTTTTGTTTTGTTTGTTTTTTATTTTTTATTTTTGTGAGTATATAATAGGTGTATATGTTTATGGGGTACATGAGATGTTTTGATACAGTCATGCAATGCATAATAATCACATCATGGAAAATGGGGTATCCCTCCCCTCAAGTATTTATCATTTGTGTTACAACATTCCAATTATGCTCTTTCAGCTATTTTTAAATGTACAGTTAAGTTATTATTGACTATAGTCACCCTCTAGTGCTATCAAATAGTAGGACTCACTTATTCTTTCTAATTTTTTTTGTACCAATTAATTATCCCGACCTCCCCACCACTGCCCTTCCCAGCCTCTGGTAACCATTCTTCTACTCTCTATGCCCAAGAATTCAATTGTTTTGATTTTTAGCTCTCACAAATAAATAAGAACCTGCAATGTTTGTCTTTCTGTGTCTGGCTTATTTCACTTAACATAACGACCTCCAGTTCCATCCATGTAGTTGCAAATGACAGGATCTCATTCTTTTTATGGAGAATAGTACTCCATTGTGTCTACGTACCACATTTTCTTTATCCATTCATCTGTTGACGGACCCTTAGATTGCTTCCTATGTCTTATTTGAAATCCCCCTCAGCTCTCTAAGGAGACTGTCCCCAAAGCGGAGCCTGCCTTGTGAGATGATGTTGTGAAGGTGCAAAATGAAAGAAGCAAAGAGAAGACTCAATTACTTTACATGGAAAAGGGATCATAAAATTTCTGGGAGGCAAGAAAAGGCTACAGGTTAGGAGCACTTAAGAGTGAAAAGAAGCAGCTGATGACTGGAGAGGCACAGGAGGGGGCAAGTTACTTGACTGGGAATTTTACTAAGTATTGTAAAATGCTTAAAAAGAGGGGATGGTGTTACCCCATGACATATTGAGGAAAATTTACATTACTCTCTAATGTTCTGTAGAACTGGATTGACTTTGGGGATTTGATGAAGAGGTAAGTCCTACTTCAAATGAAGAGAAAGGGACAATGTTATGAGCTAATCCCAGAAGCCCAGTAACATTTGGAATATATGTTTCATTCTTTAGTTACTATTCTAGGGGACTCTGATCACAACGAATTCTGAGCAATGTGCACTCTGGATTATAAAGGATCTAGAAAAAATTCAAGTCACTACTTTTTAGGTAGCCTCAAAATTGCAGAGGACTAACATAAAAAGAATGATCTTCTCATCTTCAAATCTACTTATTTTGAAATTAAATGATGAATCAGTTTACATATAAAACAAAAATTGAAGCATTTATTTTTAATAATATTCTAGATATTATCAAGTTAGCTATCTCAATTATGAAGCAGTCATTTTATCTGTAGCCAATCACATGCCAACTCTGGTCCCTGTTTTGTTCATGTGAAAGATGATAGGGTCAGGCCAGTAAACACAACACCCCAGCTCTCATGTCTTGTTGATGTCACAAGTCCAACCTCATCTCACTTCCACTCCACATTATCAGTCTCTCATATTTTTAAGTCAGATTTAAATCTTTGGTCCAACCCATCAAAACATGAGCAATATTAATAAGTCAGATTGCAGGCTTTTATGAATCTACAGCCAGTTTCTCAAAACGGCTCACCTCAGTGGAAGTTTCAATGAATAATTGCTTTTACTTATTCTCCAATTACTGCTTTCATTCCTGCTATGTTGAAACTCTCTGCTCCTCAAACAATGTCTTCAGAAGATTCCATCATTTTCTTGTGCTGTCATTTTCAGAATCCAGCTGAATTTTAAACTCACATTTTCTCCTCCAACACAGCTGGAGTGGAGAAGGTATGATCTGCTTTTATTTATTCCTATCCCTTCTTCCTTAGAGTGAGGGAAAGTCTATTCTGGATTTGGCATCCCTCCTCCTGCTCTCTTCCCTTACTCCTCTAATGTTGAAGGTTGGAAGGGTAAACAGGTAAGAAAGAAACAGCTGCCTCTTGCTTAATTTCCATCTTCTGTCTGTTGCAATTTTTTTCTCTGTTGGGTTCTGATTAGATAGATAGATAGATAGATAGATAGATAGATAGATAGATAGACAGACAGATAGATATGCCTGTTGTTCTCCAGCATCAATATCCTCTGAGTGATCAAGCATTCAATATTGGCTCTTTAACAGGACACATGTGAGTGTTCTTTGGAGCATTCTGCAAGACCATCTATGCTGCACCGTTCTCTGTAAGATTTCTATCCCTGGCTTGACATCCTGTAATTCTTCATAGCTCTTGGTCCTGGCAGAGCATCCCACAGCCTCTTGATTCCTGGTCCATTCTCACTGTGGCCCACATTCTTGAACGGGGAACTTCTCAGTGACTTCACTACAAGTTTTTTCAGAGTCCATTTGGCCCATGGAAAGATTCTGCTTTGTTGCTGTTGTTGTGGCTGTTGTTGTTGTTGTTATTTCCTGTATCTTTGACATTCCAACCAGTTTGAGTGTGGAGTACTCCAACGCCATCCCCTCTCTTTGTCTTGCTATTGGTCTTCAATAATTGCCTTTTCTCTGCTAAGATATACACAAGGAGTACTTCAGTAAGTTTATTGCCTGAGCAGGTGACCTATCAGAGACAGTCTTCCCTTTTTTCAATTATCCTCAGTCGCTAATCACGAATCCTTGGAGCCCTCATTCACTTGGTGTTGAGAAAGCAAGAGAAGCCATTGTGCTTCCAAATATGCCAATAGGTCTACCACAATGAATGTTGATTCTCACCAATTTCCATGCACTTCTTTACATTCCTCTGACTCCTTGCTGTCAGGCTAACCGATTCTGGCCAATGGAAGATGAGTAAAAGCAGCATGTGCTGACAAGTTGACCTTGAAAAGTAAGATGGCAGAGCCTCGAGATGGTAGTAACAGAACCTAGAAGCCCTAAAAGAGGTTTCCTGTACCAGTTGTTCGTTTTTCTTTTCAGAAAGTGAAATGCTTGATGCTTCTTTGCCCTCAGCTTTGAGCCCTATTTGAAGGCAATAGGAAAAGCCATCCAGCTACCAATGCTATTGCCTTTGTCTCCTCATTTGGTGATCTGAATAGAAGCCCACTGGTTCAGCAAGTTCACATAGCCACAGAGAAAATGCCCTGAAAGGCTTTCATGAAATTGTTTATGTGTTTTCTGCCATGATACTCTTTCCAGTTCATTCTCTTATGTTCTGTCTCTCTCCATAGGTTTGGCCAATTGTAACATCTTCAGTCTGCACTGCATATCTCATAATCATGTACTTAAATGCAATGTTTAAGTTTAATGTCTGATACCTTATTAACTGAAATACACAAAGTAAAAAAAAAATTGACAATGACTGCACCTTAAATTCTGAGAGGCTTCTGTATACATAGGACTTCTTGAGTGATAGCCTTCCCTCATATTTCCTCAGTTCAACCCCTCAATATTGGCGTCGTCAGTATAAGTGAACATTTGTCACAATACTTAACAAGGAGGTACATGACTTTAAAATTTATTTTGATCAAATTGCTAGGACTAATTGGATCCCATGGTGCTTTGAATTCTTGTGTTCCACCCAGTTTACTGTTTCCTATTTGCATTGCTTCTTAGGAAACTTATGGTTTCAGAATGTAATATGGTGAGAACCTACAAAGAATGCTCTGAATAAGAGACATTTGCCCGAGTTCCTGTGAGTGTTTTTCTTTAACTAAAATTTCCTAATACAAAACCATATAAAGTACAAATGCCAACTTATAACAATTTCACCCACAAACTATATTTAAGCACAGCATAGTTCCCAAATAAAATAAGGCTACAGAAACAGCTTTACTGCCTAGGAAAAAAAAGATGTATGCTTTCAGAATAGTTAACCCACAATAGCACAGCTGACAACTTCAAATAAAGGCTACAATCCTGTGAGCCTGTAACTCAATTTTACATTGGCTTGGTGTAGTGTTTCATGTCATGGGTAGAGTTTCCTTACTGCTTTTAATGGTGGACCTTAGAAGCCTTCTTCCTGCAATTAGTATAATAGAGGATATAAGGATAGAAACAGAAGACTTTTCCCCTGTTCTCCTAGGCAGTGAAAAAGTTTAAAATTATAAATAGTCCCAAGGTTAAACAGAGGTCACATCACTTTCCACTGACTCCATAATCTTGCTCATGTTTTGAGAGAATTTTCTGCTCAAAAAATCTCTAGACAGATCCAGTCCATTGTCCACGGACAAATACATGGCCCCAGTGGAAATTCTCAACTGCCCAGGTTATACCTGGCATGGCCTGTGCAGCCTTCTCATTCCAGAGGGAGGCAGTGTGCTTTCTGAAGACCACGGTGGTCAGAGCTGATTCCTCAACAACCTTCTTTCAGTCATCCCCACTTTGCCTCCGGGTTAACAGTGCATTGCTGTTGCTCTCTCTGATTCTAGGCTGGGAACTCTCTGTACAAGGACTGTGCCTCAAGCCTTTTGACTCTTCAGCACCAATGGTTCTTGGCTCATAATAATCCATCACTTAAAAATATTGAATAAATGGCCAGGCGCAGTGGCTCACACCTGTAATCCCAGCACTGTGGGAAGCTGAGGTGCACAGATCGCTTGAGGTCAGGGGTTCGAGACCAGCTTGGCCAACGTGGTGAAAACCCATCACTACTAAAAATACAAAAATTCGCTGGGCATGATGGCTTGTGCCTTTAGTCCCAGCTATCCAGGAGACTGAGGCACGAGAATTGCTTGAACCCAGGAGGCGGAGGCTGCAGTGAGCTGAGATCACGCCACTGCACTCCAGCCTGAGCGACAGAGCAAGACTCCATTTCAAAAAAAAAAAAAAATTAAATAAATGAGTGAATATAAATGTTTTTTTCCTCATTGCCTTTCTAGATAAGTAACTACTGAGATAAATTATTTAATCCTTAATTTCTGATGATTGAACAGATTGTTTCATGCCATAGTTACCACCAATGAATTTAATTTCAAAAACATTGAAAAGTTCCCAGTACTCTATAAAAACATGTTCCAGTGTTCCATACTTTATTTCTTAGTGGATAGATTTGTTCCCTACTAATAATGAAATATTCTCAGGAAGAGTAGCATATTAGATTATTATCAAATAGATGTGGTAGAAGCAGAATTTAGAAACTGTTCTGAGGAGAGAAGTAGAATGAAAATAGAGAAAGAAGAAAAGAACTGAAAGCTTGAAGGCACAAAGGATTATTTTAATGAGTAGTTAGTGTTTCTGTCCCAGTAATTCTGGAAAGCATCAGTCTTAATCAAAAACTAAGTACATTATTTGACAGCTCTTTGGAAATATAGTTGGGAAGAAAAGAGCTTTTTAGAACTTAAATAACAAAAATAGCTTATTTTTGAATGCCTACTTTTGAATATGTTCTAGGGACTCCACATATATTTTTCTCAGCCTTCAAACAACTCAATGGCAAGAGGTCTCATTTTATAGATGAAGAATCAAAGATTAAACAATGAATGGAAAAACAGAGTTTCTAACCACATCACATACTATTCCACCACCACCATCATCACCACCATTTCCCATGAACACATTCTCCCAAATGCAACAATGCCTATGTAAGCATAAATATGATTCTGTATGGCTCTGATTCAACTAAGCACTTTGCCACACTGCTGCTGGTTCTCACTCAGTAATGTCACAGAACTATATATTGCACTGCCCTAGCACAGAACTCTTTTTCAGAAGTGACTCAAACAGAAAGTGGCATTAGTATTAACATATAAAAACATTCTTTTTTTGAAACTCAGAATGCTGGATCTAAGAAATGGCCACTTTAAGCTTGCACTAAATCTGACTTTTGATGCTTAGCACATTCATTCTTAACAATCTGAGCAATACGTAGTGTGTCTCCCAACTGGTGCAGCTCATTCCCAGCAGCCTAGATGAAGCTGGTGGTAAGTATCCAGTCATTAGAGCTGGAAATGGACTCAGCACCTAGTATGAGCCAAATTGTGACTTCATGCAAGGCTTTTTCTTTTTTCTTTTCTTTTTTTTTTTTTTGTTTGTTTCTGTAGCTGTTCTGTTGCATTAAAGAGGAAAAAATTAATATGAACATTCAGTTCAACAACTGCCTTTGAGCACCTCTTATTGCAAAAGCCTCATGCAAAGTAGGCACTGTGGAGATAAATAGATTTTAAAATATGCCCTCAAGGAAACTATGAAATTGCTGGCACAAATATTTAAGGGAAAATGGGCCACACTGACATTCCAGAATAAAACTGGTGAGCATTTCACTTCTTAGGTAAAAGAGAAAACTCTTACTCATATTGAAATAATGTTTTGGTCTTCTTCTGAAACATGATATACTTTCCTATATCTGACAAAACTGACTTATCCACTTATGCCTGCTGTTTAGGGAGCCCCTACTGAGAACTGAGAAGTTTCTGTCCTGAAGTCACCAGCTGAGAGGGCTGTTGCTAAACTCTCCCCACATTCTGTCTCCCAATGGCGTCATAGTCTTTGAACACAATGTAAACACATGCTTAATTTTAAGATTGACTTACTATCTACATTCAATATCTCTGTTTATCAGAGCACCTCTTAGTCTCTACATCTGTCTACTTATTCCAAACCTTAGTACAACCCTGCCCATCGCTGAGGATGATAAACATGACACAGATTGTCATTTTCCTTTTTATTCTAATGAGCAATCTGGCTCTCATTAGGGCCAATTAAATTAGAATATCCCCCCAAAAAAGAACATTTAAAGTTTATTCTGAGAACAAAAGAGAAAATGCAAGTGTAATCTGTCAGTTTATCAGGCCATATATTTAACTTAATATTAAGAAATTGCTGTGAACTCATAAATAAACCATTAGCAAAAAGAAGACTGCCAATTAAGGTATAATCTAATCTGCTCGTCTCCATTTTGATCATAGGGTAAAAGTTCAATAAACTTTTTGATCGATACACCACAGAGATAGAAGCGAAATAGTCAAGACTTTTAATCAGGTGATTCACACTCCAGGAAGAAGAGAGGAGAAAAACACTTTGCCTCAATTCCCTCAAAATTTTCCACTAAAAATCTTGCTTTGGAGTGACTTAACCTCTCACTTATAATTTTACAAACAGACATAACCTGAGCGCTTAGAGACCATTTAGCCCAATTCCCTCATTTTACAAATGAAGAACAGGAATACAAAGACTAAGGGAGGCCCCTGGGGGTAGCGCTGGGCTGAGAACCAGGTGTCCCGACATCAGCTCCTCCCACCTCACTTCCCTTACAAAAAAAGGGGGTGAGGAGGATACCCCTGTTGCACACAGGAGGTGGGGCGCTGCTTAACTTTTCTTAGCACCATCCATGGGGGTGCTTGGGAAGTTTCGCTCCCGCTGAGCGTGGTAACGTCATGCGAGCCAGGGGTTTTTCTAAAGGCAGCCTACGGTGCTGGCCAACGGGACCAAATCTCGGAGGGCCAAATTGAGGGAGTGTGAAGTGGGGGATGTGGCTGGAGAAGAGAAGGTGATACTAGGCCAGGACAGCTGCAAAATGACTGACAACGAGAATGAGAATTTGGGTTCCTCTCTTGAGTTCCCAGAATTTTTTTCAAGTTCTTGAGCTGCATACATTTGGTTTTCTGGCGCCCTTTGTTTTCTGGCTGATGATCCTTTTATTTTTCCTGTCCTACATTTAAAAAAGAGAAGGAAAGAAGCGGGGAAGTCGGTTCCAACGACTCCTTGCAGCCAGTCCTCGAGCGCCCTCTGCCGTGTACATGGGAGCTCTTTGTCTTAACCTTGCAAGCGCTTACTCCTGGGTGTTGCTTTCCGCTATCAACAGGTTATGGCGACATCTACAGAAGGTTATGGTGACATCTTTGCTTCTGTCAGCTGCCAGGAAAAGCTTGGAAAATACAAAATTAGGTTGATAAAATTTGTTTCCTGTAGGAGTGTCTCCTAATTCAAGTGGAATGTCGCTCACCAGTGGGCTTAAATAAACCCTTAATCTTAAACATCCACTTCATCATGAAAATGGCACTATTTATTCCACTGGCAATATCTTGTGTCGAAATCTAAACAGTATTTCTTCTCTAATGCGAGTGAGACAGAAAGTCCTGCCAATCAAGCAGGAAAAAGAAGCCTGCATCAGACAGCAGGCCTCTGTTTCAAGGGATAAAAACCCATATTCATTCACCCAGGACTGCCGCAACTTTAAAAAACAATGTCAAAAGGAAAAGAAGGCATTGTTGCAAAAGAAAGTTCTCTGGTGTTTGTTTCATTCTTTTATCTCTTATTTTCTTCTCTTAAAGAAAAAAATAAAAGCTGGTATAATTCCTGGTTTGCTTAAAGGCTAATGTATATTTACAGAAGCATCCAAGCCATGAATCGCTTTGAATTGAGTCGCTCTTAGATGTACAATAGGCCTACTGTGTTGCAAAGAGTCTGGCCACCCATCATGACCCCCTATTCAGTCGACCGTCCATTAATCTAAACACAGGCTCTCTCAGAGACATCCAGAAGCCCAACAATGGTTTACATTTTTTGGATGCTACCTTCTGGTTACTGTACCTAAGTGGGGAAATGTTGCTGAGAGATATTCCGGTTTGACTCCCAAACGGGTTTTAATCAGGTTTCCATCCACTTGCCCTAAGCACAAAAGAACAGGTTTTCTTTTCCTCTGCCAAGTATCAATTTTGATATCAGATAGACGTCAATTATTGCTAAAAAGCTGATACAATAATAATGGAGCAGCACACAGTGGGCAGAGTCTCACTGCAGTGAAATTGGATGAGGATTTGGTTTGATTATGTAACTTTTTAGAGCAGTATAGTTTCTGCTAATAGCATGATAAATTAACAGCATCTGTAGAATGTCTAAAGAATGACAATTTTAAAAAGAAAGAAAAAAGAAAGGTGACCCTTGAATGTCTCTGACAACTAATCAGTTTCTGACTACCTTTTTAGTCCCTTCCCTTTACCTCACCAACAACTGCATGTCACCAAACAAAGTTTCCCAAAGAATCTCCTTCAGGTGAATCATAGAATCAGGTGAATCATAGAACCCACCAAACAACTGACAAAAAGTTTTGTTCTACCATAAAGCAATGTAAAGATTAAATGTAAAGCAATGGCCAGATTTCACTTGGAACTTTCTTCTTGTTCAGATTCACTGTAAAATCCCCTTGGTTTAAAACAATGCAAGGTATACTTCCATACCACCCTGAACGCACCCAATCTCGTCTAAAACAATGCAAGAAGAAAATCACGTATTCTGCCAGAAATTCATTTATTTATCTGTACTATAAGACCATTGACCTTTCCCTTACTATTTCCATAGTTTTATTGATGCTACAGAAAGAGAAAGCAATATTTTTCCCCACGATCCCTTCTCATTTTATGGAATAGACATTTTGAGGCATTACCTAAGTACTCCCAAGCATCCAAGTATCCAAATCTAAAATATCTAAAATATCCCAAATATCTAAACACCTCAGATGGGTGAAAGCCCACCTTTTTGGGAGATATTCATAAGAGGAAGAGGGAGAGAGCTCACATCCTTATTTTTAACTCATTGCTGTGTCTAAATATCCCCACTACCAGCATCTAAGCTGAATTCTCCCTAGAAATGCTCAGTGCTGGTTATCAGAGGAGAATATGACATAATGATTAACTAGCACAGTGTTGACTGTTTCTACTTATCACCACCATGACAAACTGCAAGATCAAACTTCTACTCCATCCCTCATTTTTGTCCACATGAAATCAGAAACCATTTATTCACTGAAATGCTTTAATTAGATGGTCTCAGGTACTCTCCAGAAATTACTTTCACTTTCTAACTTCATCACCCACAACTTTTCGCCAACCACCACCCCTTTAAAGATACCTCCAATAACATGAAAAAACTAATGTTCCACATATACCACGATGATCCGCAACTCTGTGTCTCTGCAAGTGCTATTATTCTCTCTGTTTGTTGAACTCCTATTCATCCTTCAAAACTCAGTATGTACCATGATTTACATGATAAGGTCTCTGTTGACTCCACTCCTAACCAAAGACAGTCCCACCTTCTCAATGTTGCTTCTGCCCCCAGCATACCAGAGCTCCCCTCCAAATGTGACCCATGAGCACCTGCATCAGAATTACCCAGGTGCTTATTAAAATAGCAGAAGCCCAAGCTCCACCTAGACCTACTAAATTAGAAACTCAGAGATGGAGGCTCAGGAATCTGCATTTACTAAGCTTCCCCCACCACCAGGTGATTTTGATGCAAATGCATTTATTTTGTTGCCCACAAAATTCTGAGGAATCACAGTAGAAGGTAACATTTATTAGACTTCTGTTTTTTGCCAGGCACTGTTTGAAGCACTTCATACATGTATTAATTCTTTTAATTATCACAATAACTTTATAAGAGGGTACCGTTTTTACCCTTATTTAGATGTTGATTATCCTTTCTGAGATAAAGGGACATTAGGAAACTTATTCAAGAGCACACAGTTAGTGTATGGCAAGAGAAAAGATTCAGATCCAGAGGATGTCATTCCAAGCCTGTTACTAAATCACCAGGTTTTACAATCTCTAAAATAAGTATTTGTCTTCTGTCTTCTCTACTAGGCTATGAATTTGTTAAGGGCAGGAATCATAGCTTTTCATCCAGATAGCTGCAGCACTCATCCAAGTGTGTGATGAACTCAAGAAATGTTTATTGAATTGTTTATTAGGTTGGTGCAAAAGTAATTGCAGTTTGGGCCGTTAAAAAGAGGTAAAAACCCAGCACTTTGAGAGGCCGAGGCAGGCGGATCACGAGGTCAAGAGATCGAAACCATCCTGGTCAACATGATGGTAGTAGAAACCCCGTCTCTACTAAAAATACAAAAATTAGCTGGGCATGGTGGTGCATGCCCTTAGTCCCAGCTACTCAGGAGGCTGAGGCAGGAGAATTGTTTGAACCCGGGAGGTGGAGGTTGCAGTGAGCCAAGATTGTGCCACTGCACTCCAGCCTGGTGACAGAGTGAGACTTCGTCTCAAAAAAAAAAAAAAAGAGGTAAAAACCACAACTACTTTTGCACCAACCTATAAAATGTAGAATAAACCAAGATACAATGTTTTTGTCTATGGATAGTATTAGGCTGGTGCAAAAGTAATTGCAGTTTTTGCCATTACCTTTGCACCAACCTAAAATCAGTGAGATTTTTTAAAAAACCCAAAACCTCATTGACCACAAAAGTAAATACATAAGTAAATGTGGCAGTGCTTTGGTGAAACACCAACGAGACGATGTCTGGTTTTCATTAAAAATCATAAGTAATATAATAAATATATTAAGTTAATTCATATCAGAAACCAAAGCCTACACAGCGTCATACTGTAATACCTCAGAAAGCAGGCCTGGGGACAACCAAGAGGTGCCCAGGGGATTACTAGTGATCCCCAAACCATGTTGTCATGTCCCTGGGTCTAGGTGTAACTTCAAAACATAAAGAATACACAAGACTATATTGCTGCTTCATTTTGAGGACAGGCATGTCACTCCTCTTCCTCCTTATCAAATACCTGGAAACTGCAGCCACACAGATCAGTTAAGTAAACATTTCCAAATCTGTGAAGGAAGATCCAGCTAGCTGTACAGCGGCGGTAGTGCCTTTCAAGTTCGGCTCTGCTCCCTAAAAGGCATAGGCATTCACCCCTTTCATCAAGGTAGGGAATTGTCAGGTGTGTCCAAGTGCATTAGAAATGTCACCGATGTTACCAGCTGCTTTCTAAGAAGAGAAAAGACCTAGACCCCGAATTATGAACGAACAGCATCTTATTTACGTAACTGATATCAGAACTAGCATGCTGTGTCTACACTTAGTCTAAGTCCAAAGAAAACTGAGAAAGCACATAAACTATTCAGCCAGATATTTAGCATTTTATATATTTATAAGTATATATCTATATCTATATATATATATCCATGTCTATGGATCACTATGTAGACATTTTTCCATTTTTTAATCCAGATGTTTTGATGCTATATTTACATACATATATACATAAATACTCGTAGTCATCAAATTTCTAATCCGTTGCTTCAACTCCCACATCTTCCAAGTTTTTGACTCAGCTAGGATCACAGGTACCCACTTCTGGATGCACACACCTCACACACAATGCTGACCCTGATGGGATTTTTAGATGAGTTTCAGTGGGTCTCAGGGAATCTCGTCAAAAAAAAAAAAAAAAAAACTGTCGCACCCCAGAAATCAACTCTCTTCTTGTTTCCAGACTTGCTGAGGAAATATTTTTCTCTTTTTAGAGAAAATGTATGCACCATACCCTACAAGAGCATGTGTCATCTAAACTGTATAAGGGACCATTTGCTGTTGGTGACTTTGAAGTTCTGAATAAATACTCAGAACAAATATCATATTGAAAGTCAAGCCATTACCAGACATGGACACAGCTGCACATTGCCCATCACTGCTTTGCAGAGAGTTTGCTTTATAAGCTCATGACGCCAGGATAGTCCAGCATTTTGGTCACATGGGGCTAAGACCAAATTATCAGACTGGATAAGAAGCAGCCTTGCTTGTGCAGAGAAGTAGTGTCATCAGCATCCTGATTACTTTTAGTGATACAACATATATCTCCCTTTCTTTTCTCCAAGAGTCGTTATGAAAATGGTGATGAAGGTTGCAGCCACTGTCAGCTCCTCCAGGACCGACAACAAAAAGTAGAGACCTCACCACTGAAAGTAAGATTTTATATGATTTCTGCTTCCTTTTGTGATTTGCCTCCATATTCTCCTGCCAAGGAATGCAACGGCTTCATAAACAGTGACATGAGGACAGAGCTTGGCTTTCCAATCTAAGTTAGAAGTGGTTTGGTTTGGACCTGCTAAGGGGAAGCATTCTGTATTCAGTCTGATTGGTTCACTCAACCCTCCTTCTAAAGAAGTCTTACCCCCCAACTTTCAGAACCACAAAACATGAAACCATTCATCTCTCACTTTAGAACTTTGCCTGAACCACTCAACACCCCTAACTGAGCCATGCGTCTCTCCATTCAGGGAAGCCTGTTTCTCAGAGCCAAGCACATTTCTATAAATGCTTCATGTGGGAAGGAACAAAACCAATAAGTCAGAAAGCTGACTCAGAAATGATTGGAAGTGTTTCCTTTCTTCCCCCAGCAGATTTGTTGCTCCATGGTGATTTTCCGGTGTGATCATTATGCAAGGCTTGGCTGACTGTCAGTAAAGGACAGAGTATTTGGCTATCACTATTATGACTTTTACATTTGGGGCAATTGCTTTCAATGAATACAAATGTGCCAGTGAGCAGGACTAAAGTCACAAGTTATGCTCCACAGCAAGCTCTGATGAGCCAACACCTCAGATTTTGGGGAACTTATGGCCTGGCCTCCTTTATCTTTCTCAACAATGGAAGCCACTGCAGGGACAAGCATTGGAAACCTGGGACCCACCACTCACTGGAGTCTGGACAACAGGCCATGGACCCCAGGACTCTTGGGCCCTCATTGTTGTGCCAATCAATCAGCAAACACTTATTGATCACTTTGCCAGGTCCAAATGGCATCAAGTTTTTCACTTGAAAGGGCTGTCACTAGTAACAAATTTTGCATTGTAAAAATAGTGCTGCCTACAAGACACATGCAAACGAATTACGCTCTTTCAGTCCTGACAACGGCTCCACTAGGTAGCCACTACTCTTGTCCTTACTGCACAGATGAGAAAACTCAACCTCGGAGGAGTTCAGTGCTATGCCCCAAATCACAAAGCTGGCAAGTTCAGAGCCACATTTAGGCCTGGTCTCTTTCCACTACCCATCAGCTGTGAACATTAGCAAGGAACTTGGTCCTGGTGCTCTCCTTGGAAGAGTCCCATGTTCCCAAGAGTGGTACAAAGTTCCTTGAGAATCACACGGCCAGGGCTACAGAAGGGAGAAGTCCTTGCAGCTCCCTGCATACCCGAAGGCCACCAGGCCTCTTTGTTGTGGTTCCTTCAGAATACACCATCAGGTAGATCATTCCTGAATTATATGTGTCTAGCCCATGTCATCAGGGAAAAGGGAAGGTGAGACAAGACTCATGTTCATGACAGAGTGTTTAGATGCAGAAGCTCTGGAATCAGAGAGACTGGCTTGGAATGCTAGCTCTGCACTAATTTGGTATGTGAGCTTGGGCACTTTTGGTCTTGTTTTGTTCTTTCTTTTTTCTTTCTTTCTTCTTTCTTTCTTTCTTTTCTTTCTTTCCTTTTCTTTCTTTCTTTCCTTCTTTCTTTCTTTCCTTCTTTCTTTCTTCTTTCTCTCTTTATTTATTTTGAGAGAGGGTCTTCTTCTGTCACCCAGGCTGGAGTGCAGTGGTGCGATCTCGGCTCACTGCAACCTGTGCCTCCCAGGTTCAAGCGATTCTCCCACCTCAGCCTCTTGAGTAGCTGGGGTTACAGGCACGCAGTACCTCACCCAGACAATTTTTTTTTTTTTTTTTGGTGGAGACAGGGTTTCACCATGTTGGCTAGGCTGGTCTCCAACCTCAAGTGATCCACATGCCTAGGCCTCCCCAAGTGCTGGGATTACAGGCGTGAGCCACAGCACCCAACCTGTTTTGCTTTTTAATTACTTTAGCTTCAGTTTCCATTAAACAGAAATAATAAAAGTGCCTACTTCCAAAGGGTCATTATAAGAATTAAATAACATTGAAAGCAAAGCCACATGTTGCCTGGCATATGGTAAGCACTCGATTAATAATCACTATTCATATTGTTATCATCATTAATTTTATATTTATATAATACCTATGGACTAATTTTATGCTAAAATATTCTCATTTCCTGTATGAAGCCAGTCTGGCAAACATCAGTGGAGTGCCTGGCACTAGACAAGGCCCCAGGAACACCAGGAAGCATCAGAGGCTCTCCAATAGAGAAAGGTGCTCGGCATAGGAGGAGCTTGATTTAGGAAGGAGTTATGTGGGCATTAAGTGAAGCTTAGAGATTTTTTTAAACTATTAAACATTTGGAAAAGGAAGTTTTATGCAGGCTCATGTATGCACATGGTGCTCACATGCAGTACTTGGATGACAGTTCTTGATTCTTCACCTCTACTCAAAAATATTGCCCGCCTTCTGCCCTGTTCGCTTCATATTTTGCTAAGCAACTGGCTAGTTTATTTGAAAAAAAAAAATGTAAGGAAGTGTTAGTAACTTAACTTTACTAGTCTTAGAAAATAAACTGGAATTGGAATTGGAGTAGTTAAAGCTCTCCCCATTGGGAGCTTCAGGCAATATTGTTCTCAGGAGTGTATACTTGGGGTTTGGCAGGTGGAAATGTATTCATTCATTTATCCAGTCAGCCAACCAGCCAGCCAGCCAGCCAATCACTCAACAAATGTGCCAGCATATCGATGTTGAACAACACAAGCATGACCCTGACTTTATTGGACTTCGAATCTAGAAGGAGTGGCAAGCATTCAACAAGCAGACTAATAAAGAAATAATTACAAATAGTGGTAAAGGCTAAAGAAAAAAAGATAAAAGATGGGGCAGAGGACATGCATACATGCAGTGATATCAGGAAAGACTTCTCTAAGGGCAGGTATTTAAATTGAGGTGTGCAGAAGAAGCCAGCCGTGCAAACATCAGGTCAAGCAGCAGATGAGATGGCAGCGAAAGAGCTTGGGCTCTAAGACTCAGAAGAGGCTAGCACCATGAGAGCTTGGGATGGGCAGCCAGAGACAGATCATGCATTGCCTTGGAGATCCTGAACAGGAGTGTGGATTTTACTAGGGTACTGGAAGATCAGGAAAGCTTTCCAGATCTCATCCACATGTAGGATCCTTTAATTTATATTTGTATTTCAAGAAAGTGTAATCTCATTTTAATTTAGGACAAAAACCCCTAGCTCTCTTAACTCTTAGTTAACACCATCTTGCTCCCCTGTAATTTCAGACTCTTGCACTGCCCAGCACACTGTGCTGGAAAAAGCACATGTCGCCTTTGTTCTTTCTGGCGCTACCACTGCGAGTAGCTCGACCTTGAGCAAATTACTCAGCATCACAAATCTTGTCTCCTTCATCTATGAAGAAGGTAGGATTGGGGTTGATCTCAAAGATCACTTTTGCTCTAAATTAATTTGACCAAAACAAGAAGAAAATAATGTCTTACCCTCCCATGGCTTGGCACTTACATTTCCTGCTGCAGAAAAAGTGTGATTTAGGGGGTAAAGAGCATGATTTAATCATCATTCTGCATGCTAATTCTTCTACCTTGAGCAAGTGACCTTACCTCCCTAAGCCTGCTTCCTTGTCTGTAAAATACACATAATAGCCATACCTACTTTATTGGGTTCTTACGAAGATCTGGGGCATAATTATTCACAATGCCATTAATATCATCAACATGCATAGAGCCTCCCATAACAGTTTGGCAGGACTTGGATGGGGGAAATAATGGGTGTAAGACTTGAGGCATAATACCAAACAGGTCTCGGGACTTACTTTCATGAATCAGCATCTACTGTGCCAATATTAAGGGTGAACCAACATGAACTCTAGATCTGTTTGGAGCCCAGAGGTAAAGTCTGGTCTGGAAACTTGAGGCCGTTGAAAAATTTTCAGCTCAAAAGGTATTAGCTCACTTGATGTGAAACACATGGTCTATTGGGAACCTCAAGAAAACACCAGCCATCCACAGTTCCCATCTCTCGTGTGTAAAGAATGAAAGGGGGTGGCTGGACAAAGCTTTATTCTACCAGATATAGTCACTGCCAGCAAAGAAAGAAGAAGAAAACAATTAAACTTCTCACATGAGCTAAATCAAATAAGCCCACCAACCTCTTAGTAAAATATACAGGCATTAAGCCTGGCTGCCTTGACACGTGTTTAAAGACTACCCAACTTTCAGAGGAATTGAATAAATAGACTTCGAGTTGTGCGGCTCTCAGGAAAATTTCAAAAGTAAATGCCATTCGATGGCACTGTTTTCCCCTTCTGTTCATAAAATTCACAGAATCACAGGGTTGGAAAAAAAATAAGAAAATAAGAAATCATTTCACCCCAACCTGATTTCTAACTCATTGATTTCATAGGTCAAATGATTCTGAGCAAGATGATCCTGAAGTTCAAGTTGTGGCTCAACTGCTTAACCAAGTAAGATACATGCACTCATAAACACCAAATCCTCCTTACTTCCCGGCAGGACTTCCCACCTCTCCACCAAGGTTATCAATAGTACCAATGTCCCCACATTCCACACCCAGTAAAGATGTCTAAAGGGACAGAGAAATCTAAAAAATGCACTAACATATCTCTGAAGTCAGATTGCCTGGATTCAAATTCCAGTGTCACCACTTACAGGTTGTGTGAAATTGGGTAAGTAAACTTCTACAAGCCATAGTTTTTTCATCTATAAAATCAAGATCAAGTTGTGACTCAACTGCTTAACCAAACAAGAAGAGAGCTGGAGTAGAAATGAAGATGAGGGAGCAAAAGGGTAGGTCCAATTTTGACGACATTTCTATTTCTCTGAGGGCTCAACCACATATTGGCCAGCTTCATTTTGTATAATTCCAAGAATACTCTGCTTATGCAAGTACTTCCCAGTCAAATACATCTTTTGAAATTAGTAGGTGTGTTTCCTGGACTTGGCTGCTTCCAGTTGTTGGCCATTTGGAAAGCCAGGAGGAAATGAGGAAGGGTGATAAGGACAGAGCGCTGGCAGGCTGCCAGCTCTAGTTCCATTCCTGACTCCACACAGAGGAACACAATGATAAGTAGTCATTGAAAAAAAGAAAAATGAATGGGGTGTGGGGCACTGCTTTCTTAGTAATGATTACTCAGTTTAAATAGACAAAATACTGTATGATAAGTTGGTTACCAAGTTGTATGTAGGCTACAGCTTGTGTATTGGAAAGTAGGAAGGACAGAGGGAAGGAAGTGGAGGGTGGGTTGGAAGAAAAGCAGGGAAAGACAAACAGGTAAGCATGCAAAAATGTACTAAAATATGAATTAAATGGTCATAACCATTTATTGAGGACTAGGCTCTGTACTCTATGCTTTAAAGATATTTTCATGTCAGTCCTCAAAGAAAGATATTATTTTTCAAACAAAAAACCTTCATGGTTTGTTATTACTTCAGAAGGCTTGAGTGGCTTTTTTCTCTTCTCTTCTTATACCATGGAAACATTGCTTTGAAAATGGAAAACAAATGTTTACTGCTTTTTTTTTTTAGACAGAGTCTCGCTCTGTTGCCCAAGCTGGAATCTAGTTCCATAGAACTATTGCAGTGGTGCAATCTCAGCTCACAGCAGCCTCTGCCTCCCAGGTTCAAGTTATTATCGTGCCTCAACTTCCCAAGTGGCTGGAATTACAGGCATGTGCCACCACACCCAGCTAATTTTTGTATTGTTAGTAGTGATGGGGTTTCACTATGTTGGCCAGGCTGGTCTCCAACTCCTGACAAGTGATCTGCCAGCCTCGGCCTCTCAAACTTCTGGGATTACAAGTGTGAGCCACCACACCCGGCCTGCTTTCTGCCTTATGACTGGCCCTGTGTCTATAAAGCACTGAGCGAAGCAGCTGACCACCCAGCAGAGGAGGACTCAGAGGAAGATACCAAGGAGAATGCAGAGTATGGCTTACTCCTGATCAGAGTGCACAAGAGACCCAAGGAGCTCAACAAAGGTTGATGCCCTGTCAGAAATCCTTTTACTGACCCTGCTTCCCTCTATGCAAACTGTATTGCACCTCTTAACTCTCCAAAAAGGGTGGTTAAGATCCACAGGAAACTTTCTCTGTTGTTCAAGCTAGTCCTAGATGGACTATTTTAACTGAGTCAACTTGTGACTGCCAAGCACTTACTTGAGAGTATTAGTTTGTAATATAAATAACACTTAAATATACACAGTTTTCCCTTATTGAAAAAAAAATTGTGTCTTATATTTTAGAATTGTAACAGTAGAGATATTTAAGAGAACAAGCTTGTAACAACAAAGTAAGCACCAAAACAATCTTCTCTAATTGGGAGGGAAGTTCCTCAGTTTTCCATAACGGCATTGACATTACATCTCCAGATTCTCTGCCAGATTGTTAACTCTATACCCCACAGCATCTGATTTTGGCAAGCTTAGATCAGGACACACAACTGAAGCCAAAACTGCCTAGGAGCCATGTGAATAACGACCAAGTCTCAATTAGCGGGTCAAGAAACAAGCTAATCAATTAGCAGCCTGGCTTTCTCCAACTCACCAAATTAAGATGCCTTTATAAGCATAGATGATCTTTGTAAATGAACTTTCCCCTCCAGTTCCTCCTCTGGGAGGTTAGACATTATAAGAAAATAGTTGTATGAATCATCTATATTTCTAAAAAATACTGAGTGCCTCCAGGTGTGACACAGATGGTGGACAATAAAAGGGGAGAAACCATTTTTCATGAATAAGGCACATAGATACATGCACTCATAAACACCAAATCCTCCTTACTTCCCGGCAGGACTTCCCACCTCTCCACCAAGGTCATCAACAGTACCAATGTCCCCACATTCCACACCCAGTAAAAATGTCTAAAGGGACAGAGAAATCTAAAAAAATGCACTAACAAATCTCTGAAGTCAGATTGCGTGGATTCAAATTCCAGTGCCACCGCTTACAGGTTGTGTGAAATTGGGTAAGTAAATTTCTGCAAGCCATAGTTTTTTCATCTATAAAATCGAGATCATGTTAATACTTTCCTCTTGGGGTTTTGTGAAAATTAAATAAGTTAATGCCTAGAAAGTAACCAGTATGGTGCCAGACACCAGGTTTTATGGTCAGGACATAATTGCTAACCTGTAATATTCCTTCAAATAAAAAGAAAGAGGAGAGAGGAGGAGAAGAGAAACAGAAGAGAAGCAAAAAGAAGGGAAAAAAACATTTACTTTATCCTCTTCATATTTCTGTGATGATGGAAGAAAATTTAGCTGAACATCTTTAGGACGTATTGCAGCCAAGAGAAGTTAGATGCCCTTTAGAAGTGGGAAGAGGAAAGCCAAGAAGGAAACAAGCATCTTAGTCTGTTTTGTCCTATTCTGTGCTATAACAGAATATAACAGACTGGGTTATTTATTATTTGTTTATTTATATATTTTGAGACAGGGTCTTGCTCTGTCACTGAGGCTGAAGTCCAGTGGTGTAGTCATGGCTCACTGCAGCCTCAACCTCCAAGCTCAAATGATCCTCCCATCTCAGCCTCCCGAATAGCTGGGACTACAGGCATGCACCAACTTACCTGGCTAATTTTTTTATTTTCGGTAGACAGGGTCTCATCATGTTGCCCTGGCTGGTCTTGAACTCCTGGACTCAAGCGACCCTTCTGCCTAAGCCTCCCAAAGTGCTGGAATTACAGGCATGGGCCACCTCAGCCAGCCAGGTTATTTATTTATTTGTTTATTGAGAAAGGGTCTTGCTCTGTCACCTGGGCCGGAGTGCAGTGGCCCGATCACAGCACACTGCAGCCTCAGCTTCCCAGGGTAAAGCAATCCTCCCCAAGTAGCTGAGGACCTGGTAGCTGAGACCACAGCCATGTGCCACCATGCCTGGCTAATTTTTGTCTTTTGTGGAGATAAGGTTTTGCCATGTTGCCCAGGTTGGTCTTGAACTCTTAGGCTCAAGTGATCTGCATACCTTGGCCTCCCAAAGTGCTAGGATTAAAGGCATGAGCTACCATGCCTGGCCCAGCCACATAATTTATAATGAACAGAAACTCACTGGCTCATGATTCTGGAGGCTTGGAAGTTCAAGATCAAGTGGCTGTCATCTAGCAGGGGCCTTCTTGCTGTGTTATCCCAATGCAGAAGGGCAAAGACAAGGTGAAAAAGAGATCAAACTCACTTCCTCAAGCCATTTTATAATTGGCATTAATCTATTCATGAAGGCAAAGTCTTTATGGGCTACTAACCTCTCAAAGGCCCCATCTATTAACCCCGTTGCATTGAGGATTAAATTATCAGCACATGCTTTTGAAGGGGACCCATTCAAACCATAGCAGCAACAGAAACTGCCATATCATGAATATCAATCATGTACCAATTATTTTGTCCATATCACCTCACTTTCTGAAGAAACACACAATCCAGAACTTCAGGCTTCTGCCACATGTCACACAGTCAGTTGAGCATTGGAGTTGATATTTAAACTCACGTCTGTTTGTCTATAAGTTTCACCTTGTACCACCACAGCTGTGATGTCAAATTTGATCCAAAAATCATTTGCATGGTTTGTCTTATTTTATCTATCCTTCCCAACAATGCTGGTAGAGAAAAAAATTAAGCTGTAATATTATTTCCAAAGAACATTATATGATCCTTAGTTTTTAAACTCAAATTGACATACTAAGGAGTTATAGGCTTGGGTTATTATTGTTGTTAATGTCAGACTCTCATCAAAAGGAGGAATTACACTTCTTAGGAAACACCCTGAATAAAATTAAGTTTAAAATAGGACCTATCTTTCCAGATACCTCAAACTCAACAGGTTTCAAATTAGTCTAGACATTCAATGGCCTGGAGGCAAGAGTCCGGAATAGTTGTCTATTCTCACTGATCCAATTAAGAAGGACATGAGAAAGACTGTCAGAGAGGTGTTTACTGCACACAAGGTTACCAGTGGATTCTTTCTCCAATTCTCTTGCCCAAATTATTGAAAAAGCCTCCATGCTGCTCTCCCAGCTCCTACTTTTGCCCACCCCAATCTATTCCCTGAGTTGTGGTAAAAGGGATCTTAATGTGCATCCGATCATGTCACACTCTTCCTCAAAATGTTTTTGCATCTTTGAATTGTCCTTAGACTCTACTTTAAAAATTTGATATGGCCTTTGAAGTCTTGTATGATCTGGCCCCAGCCTCATCTTGAGCCACACTCATTATCCAGGTTTTTAAAACCATGAACAAATTTTGTTTACATGACCAACTCTCACCAAACATTTTCTGCTTCAGAGCCTTTGAATATGCTGCTCTTCCTACCTACAATAATCTTCTTTGCCTCTCCTATAGTCCCAAACCACCAACACACAGACACACACACACACAAACACAACTAACACAACTATTCCCACTGCCACTTCCTTCTCATACTTTAGGTCTTCAGAGAAGCCTTTCCTGACCCACTGCCTTCAGTACTTCTGGGCCCACACAGGCCTCCATCCCAGCCATTGGTTCTTGTCAATATCAGCCTTTTGTTTTCTTCACAGTAATCAGGACAAGTTGAGTCTTCATTGGCTCCTCAGTGCCTTCCTGGCACATGGAGGGCCTCCATAAAATTTTGTTGGGTAAATGAGCAAGTGAACAAAGGTGTATGCAGCATGCTATCCTCATTTTGTTTTTCTTCAGATCTCTAATAACTCCCTCAAGCTGTATTATAGCTTTCCTTGTTTACTTCTTTATTGTTTGACTCTCCTTCTAGAAAGCAAACTCTACCAGAAGAGAGACTTCGTTGGGTTCATTGTTTTATCCAGTGCCCAAAATGGTGCCTGGCATATAATATGCACCCAGAAAGTATTTGCTGGATGAGTGAATGAATGAATAAATGAATACTTGTATCCCTGGAGTCAAGTGCAGTGTCTAGATCAGAATAAATGCTTACTACATGGAAATGTGCTCTGATTTCTTCTTATAATTTAGTAACAATCTGATTTTGACCCAGCTAGAAGCTATGATTAATGTTTCATATAGTCAAAGGCAATAATAGACTCCATTTTATAAACAGATAGTTCATGTTCAGGAGCAAGGAGGTAACTTTTGCCTCACCAAACTTTTACACCAGTCATCTGTTGCAAGTTCTGAATTGAAAAATCTTCTCCTGGTATGAGCTTCTGAATCACTTTTGACTCAGTGGTCCTCCACCACCTTCCCTTAGAGCCAGTGAAAATCAACCTTGGGAGATGCTCTGTTGAGACAAAGAAGCAATGTGCCCTTCAAATAGCTGTTTCCGTGACCAAATCCCACTTCAACTCTTTCAAGTATTGCCTATAACACTCACAAAAGAAAACAAATCTCTCTTGACACAACACTTTGACCAAGTTCAATCTGGTTATTCATGTTATTCCAACTTTTTTTGGTAGAGAAGATAAACATGGTCTCTGAGAAAAAACATACTCAGAAAAGCACCACCCAGGCCCTTCCAAGGCCCAGCCCTGCTTTCCAGATGCTCTCCCTTTTCAGCTTGGTTTAATTAAAGCTCCGTATGTCAGCAACCCATCAGCTTCAGGTGTGATTCAGATTGCCCCAAAGCATCAGAAAACCTGCCAAGCAACCCAAGCATGAGAGTGAAGTTGAGAAATGTACTCCCCAGAACAAAGCTCATCATTACAAGGGGAAGTCTTGCTCGGAGGAGGAGCAAAGTGATTATCTCTCTCTCTGCTTCAAATTTAGACACATAGCAAAGATAACTCGGTTCAAATGCAATCTGCATCTTAGATCAGTGACAATGCTCTTGAGGGAGGCGTGATACTTCTGAAGTCTAACTTCTAGTCAAACTTGGTGACCTCTCAAACTGTGGCCATGGTATGCAAAAGATGCTGAGAACCCTAGTGAGTCTGTACCCTCACACAGTAGAAAGCTCACAGCTTGCTTGTTTATTCTTCTTTTTCCCCTTGATGTGTCAGATCTGAACTTTTTGTAGTGCCTCTGGGTTCATAGTTAGACAAAAATGCATTAGCTAACAGAGTTTTCTGGCTGTGGTAGCCAGAAATTGAAAGATAACTCGCAACATGATTCAGTCATAGATGAAAACCAAATTCCTATGGGAGAAGGGGAGAGAATTCTCTCTGAATAAACAGGACCCTTGCTCAAGACCTGAAGCCCAGAGTGTGCAGTCCCTGCAAAGGCAAACAGAAAAAGCATTTTAAAATCTCCTACAGTTCCATGATATGGAATGCCCATCTCCAGGTTACATTAATGGGATGCTTAGCCAAAATTGTTAAGAATTTTTTGTCATGCAACCAAAACAAATGTAAAACAAAAATGGTCCTTACCCAAAACCAGACTGTATAGACAATGCATCTTTATGATTCTGCAAATCACCAAACATCTTTTCATCACATTTCTAAGAGATGTCACCAGAGGTTTTAGGTACTGTGTGAACACAAGAGTAGTTCATTAACATTTATTTGATCTAGAAACTTCTAGAACAACTTTTAAGTGGTGCATGCTCCGAACTGAGTGAATTAACTGGTTGTTTTCAGATCATGAAGACAATAGCTATGCTTCTGGCAGCTCAGCAGTGATGCATATGGGTTAAGAGAAGTTTCCTTGCAACAGTTTTCATGGTGTAAACAGCATCTTGAAACATTTTCAGGAGCAGCTAAAAAGGAACAAACTAAAACTAAAGCTCCTGGCATGGGCTTTATACACAGAATGCAGAGCAATGTGCAACTAGATAGGATGGTTTATCACTAGGATGTGAGATGCAGCTCCTTAGAAATTTCACAGAAGCTACCATACTCAACAGGCCATTACGTTTTTTTAAAATTCAGCCTCAGAAACAAATCAGCTCAATGGGATAGTAGCAAGATATAGTGGAAAAGGCAGTGGTTGAATTAGGATGCACTAATTCTCCTCCCAATTCTATTTTTAAGCTTCTGGATGCCTTGGGCAAGTCACTTAATATATACCCCTCAATTTGCATGTCTGCAAAGTAGAAATAATAGTGTCTGACCCAGCTACCACACAGAATTGAAAGAAGGTGATCTATGCAAAAATGCTTTGTCCTGGGTACATGCCCAAAAGAATTAAATGCAGGAACTCAAACAGATACGTCTACACCAATAATCAGCTCAGCATTATTCACAATGGCCAAAAGGTGAAAACAACCCAAATATTCATCAACAGATGAATGGACAAAATATGGTACATACACGCAATAGAATGTTATACCATGTTAAAAAGGAATAAAATTCTAGCACATACTACGAAATGAATGAACATTGAAAACATCATGTGAAATAAATAAACCAGACACCAAAGGACAAATACTGTATAATTCCTCTTATAGGAGGTACCTAGAAATAGGCACGTTCACAGAGACAGAAAGTAGAATAGAGAGTACTGAAGCTGGAGAAGGGGGAATGGGTGGTTTTGTTTAATGGGTACAGAGTTTCTGAGATGATGACCAAGTTCTGGAAATAGATAGTAGTGATGGTTGCACAACCTTGAACAATGTACTTAATGCCACTAAATGGTACACTTAAAAATGGTTAAAATGGGGTGATGGAGAAGGACACAATATGCTATGGGGTCCTGGGCCATAGTGGATGGTGAGCAGGATATAAAAAAAAATTAAAATGATAAATTTTATATGTTATGTGTATTTTACCACAATTTTATTATTATCATTTTTTCATTTATTTTATTATACTTTAAGTTCTAGGGTACACGTGCACAACGTGCAGGTTTGTTACACAGGTATACAATACCGCAATTTTTAAAATGTGCCGTAATACCAAAAGTTCCATACAAATGCTGAATATTAATTTTTAGAGTACTGACTTTTCCTTGTATCAGTTTACCAGCTTCATTTGAAAATGGCATCCCCACAACTTAGGCATTTATACCAAAGGGGGAAAAAAACAGTAAAGGCATGCTCAAATTTATACCACCTTGTTGAAGAAAGCTTGTGATCAGTAGGTGTTACCTATTGGAAGTTTTGGGACTAAATACAGTGCAACAGCTAACTAGAAAAAAAAATCTCTTTACAAGATTTTAGAAAAAAACTCTTTTTTCCTTAAATATTTTTGTTCAGTGACATCTAAAACCTGCTATCAAGAGCATTTACAATTGCTTTCAATCAAAATTAACCAAAACTGAAAAGTCAAGAGAAGACAATAGGGATTACAATGAATAAGTATACGGGAAATAGTCAGAAGGAAGGGGTCAGGTCCAACTTTTGATGAACCTATATAATTTGTTGCCTCCAATACTAGGATGGTCTCCTAAATCAGCAGTTCCTAACATTTTTGGCACCAGGGACCAGTTTTGTGGAAGACAATTTTTACACAGACCAGGGCAGTGGGGTGGGGGATGGCTGCAAGATGATTCAAGTGCATTACGTTTATTGTGCATTTTAGTTCTATTATTATTACATTGTGATATACAATGAAATAATTATGCAACTCACTATAATGTAGAATCAGTGGGAACCCGGAGCTTGTTTTCCTGCAACTAGACAGTCCAAGGGGGTTAAGAGAGAGGGAAGGATGCATAGGCAGAACCAAGAGGATTATTGTAGTGAAACTCCTCTGTGTGATGCTGTAATGGTGGGTAAATGTCCTTATACATTTGTCCAAACCCAAAGAATTTTCACAACATCAAGAGTGAGCCCTAATGTAAACTACGGTCTTTAGGTGATAATGGTGTATCACTATATGTTTAGCAACTGTAACAAATGTACCACTCTGGTAGGGGGTGCTGATAATGGAGAAAACTGTACATGTGTTGAGGTAGTGGGTATTTGGAACTCTCTGAACCTTCCTCTCAATTTTGCTGTGAACCTAAAACTGCTCTTTAAAATGGTTTCCAACAATATGTACAAAAAAGGGGAAAAAATCATGTCCACCTAGAACCTGTGAATGTGACCTTATTTGAAAATAGTGTCTCTGCGGATACAATCAAGTTTTAGATGAGATAATATTGAATTAGGGTAGGCCCTAAATCCAATGACTGTTGTCCTTATAAGAGAGAAATCTGGACACACAGACAGACACGAAGAGGGGAGAAGGCTGTTTGAAGACAGGAGCAGCCACTGGAGTGATGCAGCTACAAGCCCAGGAAGACCATGGTTGCCAGCAACCACCAGAAGGTGGGAAGAGATTAGGAAGAATTCTTCCCTAGAGCCTTTGGAAGGAGCATAGGCCTACCAACACCTTGATTTTTGATTTCTGGCCTTCATAATTGTGAGATAATAAATTTCTATTGTTTTAAGCTGTTCAGATATTGGTAACTTGCTATGGGAACCCTAGGAAACTAACACACTTGGTGAACCAGGCCCTTCACAATCCACACCACTTTATCTCCTTCAATAGTTCCTTATACCCCATGCTCCAGAAACACCAAACTACTTGTCATTACCCAAACATGACATACCAATTCCATTCTTCTTTGCCTTTTTACCAGCAGTTTCTTCTACCCTAAAAGCTTTTCTGCCCCTCACTTACCTAAAATAATCATACTCATCCTTCTAAATTGAGATTAAGCAAATTGACATTATCTCCATGAAGCCTTCCAGAATACCCAGCCACCAAAGCTGGTCATGTTCTCCTCTTTGGACTACACAGATATTTGGGTTAGGGACTTAATTCTATCTATTTCTACATTCTCTGTACCTAACGCAGTGCTTGATACATAATAGCACTCCAAGGAGTTTTTTTAGGTGAAATAATTATCAATTAATGACTTGATAAAAAATAAGCCTCCCAAAAGAAGCCAAAGAATGTCAATAGAAAGAAAATGAAGCAATCTTTGTCTTAGTAAGTCTCATTTGTATAATTCACCAACATTTTTAATCTACATAAAATTGTTTTAAAAACAACACCTTATCTATTCTCAAGAAAACAAACTAACATGATGACATAAACTAATGTGCCTATTTTTTGAAAGTATAGATTTCAATGAGTACATGCCACTACATGTTCAAAACTACACTGTCCATTCTGAGGGAAACAGAACAACAGATTGGAGATAAGAACACCTCTGTTTGTGTGCTGGCTCTTTGGATTAGTTGATCTTTTTAAATTTGGTTTCCTCATCTGTAAAATAAGGTGCCTATAATTTGATCTCTACTTTTTATATAATTTTTGCATATCACCATATTCACCTTCCAATAGAAAATTACTCTTAATTTAAGAAATAAAATAATATAAGAACAGACAGATTCAAATAAAACCAGCAAATAATACAAAGATCATTTCTATTTGATTTTGGAAGTCATAGACAGAAAATGCATCCAAACTCAATCATTCCATTCAAACTCAATCATTTGAATTCATTCAATCCCTTCTCCTTCACATCTACATCAGGGTCCTTAGTTCAGTTGGTCCCAATAGCCCTAACTTAGAGAATTAATATGGTGCTGAAAGGTTCATGACTATTTTGGATAGACCAGATGTTGATGACTTAAATTTATGTTAGCAAGTTTTGATTGTATCCGTTCTTGCAGGAAGGTTTAGTGGGGAATGGTGTCTTAGTCAGTTCACGCTGTATGACAAAGCACCATAGACTGGGTGGCTTCCTAAGCAACAGACATTTATTTCTCACAGTTCCGAGACTGGAGGTGTGAGATCTCTGTTCCAGCATGTTCAGTACTGGCAGGGCCCTCTTCCAGGTTGCAGACAGTCAACTTCTCCTTGTATCTTCACACGGTGGAAAGACGGCAACAGAGCTCTTTGGGGTATTTTTTATACAGACACTACTCCCATTCATGTGGGCTATACCCCCATCACCTCCCTTAATACCAAAGATCTCACCTCTCAATACCATTACTTTGGGCATTAGGATTTCAACATCTGAATGCTGGGAAGACACAAATATTCAGTCCCTAACAAGTGTGCATGAGAAGGAGCTTTATCTCTCGCATATTCTTCTTTAGTCTAAGACCTTCCAACAGCAAGGTCTTTTCTTTTTCTTCCTTATATGCCCTTATCAGGGCTTACGAGCATGTTCCACACATGATTGATAAGGGATAAATCAATGCCTCAAATTATTGAAAAACTACCCAAAAACTGGGAAGCTTAGAGAAGAATATTTTATGACATCTATCATCTTGAAATTTGTAATAGATCAAGTCCCATATTGCCCCATGTAGAAGACACAAAAGCAGATTGACTAGCATCAAGAGAATCACTGCCATTGAAAAGAAACAAAAAGAGTAATTTTATATGAGGATATATTGGTCTAAATGATAACATGTTTTCTTTGAAACAAAGAAAAAAATTGTATGTACCCTAAAACCTAAAGTATAATTTAAAAAAAAAAAAAAGAAGAAAAAAGACTAGAGGTTTGGAGAGTTGTATTGGGGGAAAGATCTTCCCAAGTCTCTTGCATCTCCACAAATCTTGCAAGTAAAGCTAACAAGTAAGACTACTCTTTCTCCTATCTTTCAAAGGATGTTTATATCGTGCATATTCTTGAAATATAGAGATATTGTCTCCCTCTAGAGGAAAGGGAAGTATGTGTTTTCTATCAATTTGCTTTCTATATTTTTTTTACTGATAAATAAAATATATAAATGTGTTCGGAGTACATGTGATAATTTTATACATTCATATAATGTGTAAAGATCAAATCAGGGTAACTGACATATCTGTCACCTTAAATATTTACCTGTTGTTATATGCTAGAAATGTTTGAATAATTCCCTTCTAGCTACTTTGATATGTATTATATTGTTAACTATACTCATCTTGCTGATCTATCAAACACTAGACCTTATTTCTTCTAATTATATATTTGTACCCTCTAATCATCTATTGAAAGACCTGACCTTTAAAGAACGACCTTTTTAAAGTCATGCATATTCATATATAATTTATATGCAGTAGAATTTTCCACTTCCAGTTGTACAGTTTTACTAATTGGGACACATATATACAGTCATGTAACCACCATCTCAATTAAGATACAGGATACTTCCATCACAACAAAAATTTCCCTTGTGGCCTTTTGTAGCCAACTGTTTCCCTCCATACCCAACCTCAGAAAAACACTGATCTATTTTCTCTTCTTGTAATTTTGTCTTTTCCAGACTATCATATGAATAGATTCACATAGTATGTAGACTTTTGAGTCTGGCTTCTTTCTCTTAGCATAACTTGGAGATTCATTTATGTTGTAGTGTGTGTCCATTGAGAGGCTTCTTTCATAATGCAAGTGAGAGGTGAGTGGTAACATCAGTGGAGAATGTCGACAAGTTGTAGAGACACAAAGAAGGACAAATGAAAGCGTTCATTTGAAGAAAGAACTTCACAGCCTTAAAAAGAAAACCCTTAAAAATAACAAATTGATTTCATTTTCTATGGCTGTGTAGTATCCTCGGCGTGTAGATATCACATTTTCTTTATCAAAGTATCTGTTGATGAATACTTAGGTTGATTCCATGACTTTGCTATTGTGAATAGTGCTGTGATAAACACATGCATTCAGGTGACTTTTTTACATAAAGATTTCTTTTCCTTTCGACAGACACCCAGCAGTGGGATTGCTGGGTTCCATAGTAGTTCTATTTTTGTTTTTTTTTTTTGAGAAATCTCCATGCTGGTTTTCACAGAGGTTGTATTAATTTACATTCCTACCAGCAGTGTATAAGCATTTGCTTTTCTCTGCATCTTTGCCAACATCTGTTGTTTTTTGACTTAATAATAGCCATTCTGACTGGTATAACAGGGTATCTTGTTGTGGTTTTAATTTGTATTTCTCTGACAATTAGTGATGTTGAGCACTTTTTCATGTTTGTTGGCTACTTGTTTGTCTTCTTTTGAGAAAAGTCTGTTCATGTCAAACTGAGTCTGATGTTCTGATTTCACAAAATGAAGAAATGGATGTCCAGGGAGAATAAGTAACTTTACACATTGCTATTAAATCTTTATTGGTTGGTTGAAATATTCACAAGTATAGAAAACAAGGCTCCTTGAGGAGCAAAGAACTAGGTACAAAAGAGTAGTAGCCATGGTGACCAGAAACCTTGGAATCATTTTTCACAGTTCAGTTTCCCAGTCCTCTACATAAGCCCCACTAGACACTATTTTTCTTACAATCATTTTACCAGTGGGGAAACAGAGATGACTTTTCTCAGGGTTACTCGTGGATTGTTGTTGTCGAGAGCAAATTGGAGACTTCTAACATCTGGTCTAGCACTTTGCCACCACTTCACTTTTGTTCTGGAAAAGCGCCAAAATTAGCTCATTGTAAAGAAGTCACCAAGCTCTGATTTTTGTGCAAATAAACACTATGGTTTGCCATTTAAAAAACTATTACTCCAAGATCAATTTTCAGAATTCAACCAAACGAGGACCCCTGTCTCTCAAACAACATACTATCATGCCCCACAGATGACTAAAGGACACAGTGGGCTCGTGCTTTACATGAGGTAATGCAACATGGATCACACCCTGTCTGTTAGAAGGAAACACTAGAGGATGAGAGCCGATCAGGTTGCAGTCTCCAGAGACCTCCCATTCTTCTCTGTCGAAAGCCACAGAAATGGCAAATTTAACCCAATTTGAAAGTGATTTGAGTCCTCGCTGACCTGGGGAATTTCATTCAGCAGATAACTCCTTAATGCATATAAACAGGGTTGTATAAGCAAGACTGAGATTCCCACCATGAGCATTTTGATGTGAGTCTCTTGACCTTGGGAATAAGTCTCAAATAACTCATCAATTAAGGAAGGAAAGAACTCTGAAGTTAGTTGTTTTGCATCAAGGAGCCAGAACAACTGGTTGATTGTTAGATGTCTCTGCTTCTCCATTAGTCCTTCTGGTGTTTGAAGATGATGAATCAATAAAGAGTCTGAGGGGCTCTCTGGAGTCTAAAGGCATCTGTTATCAGAGCAGAGACTGGCAAAACTATGTAAAAGCCTGTGGAGCTATTCATGGAGTCATGTCGGCTCATAAATGAGGAGCGGAATGACTGTACAAGTCAAAATATGATAGCTTCACAGGGTGCTGCTATCCAAATTGAGACATGTACATTAAAGTAATTAGTACACTGAAGTATTATTTGTTCCTAAGAAATGGGACTACATAGCAGACTTTTAATTTCTTCTTATACGTCTCAGTATTTCCAAAGTTTCTGCAAATGTACAGCAAATTGCTTTTGTAAGAAGCTGAGCATAGTGATGCATGTCTGTAGTCCCAGCTACTCAGGAGGCTGAGACGGGAGGATCACTTGAGCCTGGGAGCTCGAGGCCAGCTTGGACAACATAGTGAGAACCCATCTTATTTTTTGAAAAAATAAAAATTAAAAAATTAAAACTTTTATTTAAAGAAATAGCCTTCAGAATTTAAAAAATAAAAATACTCTATATAAACTGAAATAGTGAGTGGAAAACAACAATGAAATCCAATGAATGTAAAGTTCCGTGTTATGTATGGTTCAGAGAAGTCTTTGGCAAAACAGCAAGAGAAGCAAGGTCTAGCTGAAAAGTTTGTATTCAAGAGACAAAGAGAGCAAGAGAGAAAGGGAGGGAGAAAAGGAGTGTTTAAAAAGTAAACAAAAAGGAAGACTGTTAAAATGAGTTGACTCAAATTTCAAAATTAGCCTACAAGGTTGACATGGCTATTAAAGGCAGTGGCAGTTAATAGAATATGAGGTTCCATTAGCACATCAAAGGAAGGAAGCTCTGTCTCCTCTGCACCACTCAGCCCAATCTGTAGTACCACATTTTAAGAAAACTGTCAAAATGGATTGCATTCAGAAGAAAGCAACCTCGATGGTGAAAAAGGTCTGGAAAATGTCTTTAGAAAAGGATGCTTAAAGGAATTCAGCAAATTTAACTTGAAAACTGGATATATGCAGTAACAATCAAATGTTGTGGACAGACTCAAAAAAGAAAAAAAAAGGATCAGCCTAATTCTAGACTGGTTGTTCCTTAGACAATGAGTTTGTCTCTTCTGGGAATATGAAAGGCAATGGTGGGAAACACAGACCCTCAATCCCTGGAGTGTAGGGGCAGCTCTCTAAAGAGAATGTTCACGAACCCTCCTGCCAAGCCGAGGGGTAACAAGGTCCCTTTCCTTCTTGATTCTTATTGTTCAATATTGCCAGGCTCTTGAGATATCTTTGCAGTTGATTTTCACTTTATAACATTTTATAGTTAGCAAGAAATTAACTAACAAAGACTTTGGCTCTAAGAATCAGGCTAGATGCTGGTATTTAAGGGAGTGGTGCTTAAATGAGGCCAATTTAATGCATTTAGTTTGTGTACCAGTTAGGTCATTCATAGCTGCTGTAACAACAACAACAAAAACCCTGATATTTTATTGGCTTCCAAGGTTATCTTGGCCAGTGACTCCCTATCAGCAGATAAAGAAAGAAAAAGAGAATTGCACATGGGTGGTTTTTCTGAGCCACACCTGGAAATGTGCACACATCAGATCCACCCACTTTCTATTTGCCAGAACTCAATCATCTGCAATCCCAGGAGACACTCCCTGGAGAGAACTCCCTTGTCCATTGTTCTTGTAGGCCTTGTCTCTGATTTCACAGAGGGACTTCCATATATGTTATCCTCCAAAACAACACAGGAAGTGGGAGAGTCTGGTCTTCTTAGAGACAGTACAATTTTCACAGTTCACTTCCCATTTGGCAGCCCAAGAGTTCTAAGATGTAAATCATTAAGGCTTTTGAGTTCAGACTTATGATTTCTTTAACAGTAGAATTCTCTTGAAACTTAATAGGCCATTGGGTTTTTGTTTTTTTCTTAGAGACAAGGTCTTGCTCTGTCACTCAGGCTGGAGTGCAGTGGTGCAATCATAGCTCACTGCATCCTCAAACTCCCAGTCTCAAGCGATTCTCCCACCTCAGCCTCCTGAGCAGCTGGGACTACAGACATGCACCACCACACCCGGCTAATTTTTTATTTTTATATTTTGTAGAGAGGGGGTCTCGCTTTGTTGCCCCAGCTCATGTCTAACTCCTGGGCTGAAGCGATCCTCCCACCTCAGCCTCCCAAAGTGCTAGGATAACAAGCATGAGCCACTGTGCCTGGCCCTTAGTAGATTTTGTATCTATTTGTTCCAGACAAGTTTGTGTGCCAGTAAACACCCAAATATGTTTTTGCTAGATATAATTCTCAAACCTGTTTTATCTTTCTGACTTGTTGCCACCCTCCCTCTCCTCACCGTGCCTATTTCTCTCAAATTTCTAGACACCGGGTCTAGAAGCAATTGGCTTTTACAATGTCTTAAGCCCCCACATTTTGTTCCTATATTTTTTTTAAATTTCTGCTTGTTAACCAGCCAGTTCTTGCTGGAGCTCATATCTTTCTTTGAATAACTAAATGAAGCCATTAATAATTAACACACTCTAATAATACTCCATTTTCCAATTTATTTTCCTAGAGCTGTATACTTTGTCTTCACTTTATCTGTTTTCCAAGCTCTCATAGGATAATGGCTTTACCAAATGCTTTGCCACCAAGTAGGATGAGTCTTTATCTTTCCAGATTCCAATATCAATTACCCTACTGCCCATTGCCAGGAAACCAAATGCTAAGTCAGTGTCACATATTTTGACTTTGATGCTATCACATCACCTTTGATATCAAATTCTATATTACATAAGGTGATCATAGTTTTTTTATCCTCAAACATAGTGTATTTCATATTTTGCTGAGGAAAGTATCAATATGTCTTTAGAGAATTGATAAGCACACTTTAAGAGTTAAAGCTAACATGAATAATAAAACGATTACAGGATCTTTAGAATTTGAGCAAAGTGACAGTTCCAAATAAAATCTTAAATGTAGATAAGCATTGGCTCTAGAATTTCAGGAGACCACAGTTTTGCTATCTTGAAGAGCTAGTCTAATCCTGAAATCACACTTTATGAGCTGATTCTGCCTCTTTAAATTTGAATTTCATTTCAAGATTTCAGAGAGCAGAAGTCATAGTGAACTGATTTTCCTAAAAATTCTGTCCAACAAACTAATACTAAAATTTCACTCAGCTGTCATGAGGGAGTTAGTTAGAATAGCTTAGGTAGGAAAAAATAAATAAAAGAAGAAAGAAAAAATAACTTACTTTTAATACTCCATTTCTATGCCATATAGAAGTTTAGATGTGACAATGTAAAACTTCAGCAACACAAGCAAAGATCAGCAGCCAGGAAAGAAGGCAAAGAGACCCATAAATTACATGAAATGATGCTATTCTACCAACAAAGGAAAATATATGAAAATTTGGTCAAGTGTATCCTGGAAATTCTAAGCAGTCTGAACGCAGATGACCTACAAGCATTTTTGAACACTTACTATGTACCAGACATTAAACTAGATGGTAATATGTACATTAACTTATTTCATCCTTTGCAGTGTACAGTATTGGCCTAACTTTTATAGTTAAAAACACTGAGAAGTTACATGATTTTCCAAAGTCTCAGCTAAGTAAGGAAGGCAAGGTCAGCATAATTTTAACCCTGCTCGGTTTAACTCTTGAATTTCTTTTTTCCTCTCTACCAGGCCCTTTATTGTTCATCCTTCTAGCATGCTTGGTCAGCTCATAAACCGGCACCTGATTTCCCCACCATTTCCTATCTTTGGGATGTCACCGCCAGGGACATAAAGGTCAGGGTCTGTAACTTTCCCAAGGATCTTCTGCTTCTACTCAAACTGAAGTGAAAAACTCGGAATCAGATTTTCCCATAGCAACAAAAAAATACAAAGCCAAACCAATACCCAGTGAGAGAGGGTAGGAAGAGGGTTCTTGTTCAGAGATATCAAAAGAACACATTTTTAAATAACTTCCTTCCATACATTTTAATAAAGAAGTTACCTATATATTTTTAAATATTGGCTCCTACTTGAGTGGTGGAGGTGGAAAAGAACAACAATGAAAAAATTCAACACTTTATAGTGTATCTTACGCCTTTCCACATGCAACCAAACTTTTTGTATAGGAAAAGTTATCTCCCTCTCTATTGTAGAAGGTACAGTCACTTAAAGGCAGTATTACTTTTCCTATTTTTCTAAAAGCATTACAGCCAAGATATTCCAAATGGATTAATCTCTTGAAGCTGAACCCAGTGAAATATAAATGAGAAGCCATTTACAGCACTGGAAGTGTATGCCTGGTACATTTTGCTCTTTAAACATCTAACATAAAGTCTCAATTATGCAAGATGAATAAGTTCTAGAGATCAGCTGTACATCATCATGTCTATAGTTAACAATACTGTATTGTACGCATAAAAATTTGTTAAGATCATAGATATCATGTTAAGTGCTCTTACCACAATAAAAAATATCCCAACATTGGATGAAATGAAGAAGGGTATATGTCAAAAATTGGTCAGGACATTCTTGCTTCGTAATCTGAGAGGTCTTAAGAATGTACTCTTAAGGGACCAATAATGACAGCCTGCCTAACTGGAAATCTTCCTCTTTATGTAACGATGAAAGATTAGTTTTAACGAAGTTGGAATTAGATACTAAAGGAATCTTTTAACTTCTTTTGTCAATATAGGAGAGTTTCTAAGAGGTGAATGCCAATCAATCACTTTTCATGTCTGTAGTGATAAAACAAAGGGAAGGGGTTTAAATTACACTTGAAGAGCTTTCGTATCAACCTAGGGGAGAGCCTTCTTGAGGTTGATAAAGCACTCATTTAGAATACTGAGAAATGTGGTAAAGCCTTTATGCTTAGAGATCAAAAAAGTTCAATAGGGCCAGGTGCAGGCTCATGCCTGTAATCCCAGAAGGTTGGAGGCTAAGGCAAGAGGATCACATGAGACCAGAAGTTCAAAACCAACTGGGAAAACTAGCAAGATGCTGTCTCTACTAAAAATAAAAAAAATCAGCCAGGCATGATGGCATGCACCTGTAGTTCCAGCTACTTGAGAGGCTGAAGTAGGAAGATCACTTGAGCCCAGGAGTTTCAGGCTGCAGTAAGCTATAATCACACCACTGCCACTGCACTCCAGACTGGATGACAGAACAAGACCCGATCTCTTAAAAAACAATTTTACTCGATAAGCATCCCTCCCTAAAGTCATGAGGGCAAGATAAAATGTTTTCATAAGGTTCCACCACCAAGCTCTAACTCCATAAAATGAGTATCTCCCAAAAGTTCATGAAAGCAGATGATTTTTTTAAATATATTTTCTCTGTAAAGTCAGGGCTGAAATTCAAACTTAAGACAGAATGGTTTTAATGTCTTTTTTGATTATACCGGAAAGTGACAAAATGATCCTCTCTGAAAATAATTACTTTAAAGATCAAATTTAAAATAATCATGTCTATGGACCCCAGGAAGTAGGATTCATTCATGTTTCCCCTCAGTGATGTAGAGCTGGCTCATATTAGGTCATAAGAGCCAACTATGTGCATCTCTTCCCAACTCCACATCCAGTTTCTTCACAATGGTAGCTTGAAATCAGTCATAGTATCAATATTTATACCATGGAAATTAGCAAACACTAAAAAAGCAAAGGTCGGGCGGGGGTGTTTAGTGGCTGTTATTTTCCAGAAAGCTAGTTGTTAAATATTTTGCAGTGTATCACTGCTTCCTATTGCATTTCAAAAGAGAAACATTAACTTCCTGCTTAGCAGAGATTCTACTGTACTACCTTTGGCAAATTACTTAATCTCTCTAAGTCCCTCTGCGTCCTCATTTTTTGAAATAAAAATAATAATTCCTGCTTCACTGAATTGTTTTTAGCAGCAACTGGGATAATTAGTGTGAAGTATTAAGCACAGTGCCTGCCCTTAGGAAGGAGTTGGCTATAGTGATGATAGCAGCGGCACCAGGGTGATGTGCTAGTAATAGGCATCGTCATGGTGCCAGCAGTATCCATCTCATAGTCAGTGTTTCAAAAACTACTGTGGATATTGATTTTTAAACACTATTATTGCAGATTTTGAGACGGATTCTAAGTTTCTGATACTCAAAACAAAATAGGCAGCACCAAGTGGAATAGAAATGATTTGCCTTCAAACTGCCTGAAATCTCTATCCTTCATAAATAATTGTATTTATCTGGGTCACTCAATTTTGTGTTTCTAAAATCACCAAATCGTAAGTATCACCTGAGGAATTTCCAGGGAAGAAGTATAAGAAACTTTATTCCTATCCCAGGCCTTTTAAATATATCTCAGTGGTTTTCAAACTTTCATATGAATCAAAATCATTTGGAGGGCTTGTTAAAACACAGATTGTTGGACCCTACCATCAGAGTTTCTGATTCAGTGAGTCCAAGGTGTCAGCTAAAGGTTTGTATTTCCAACAAGTTCCTAGGTGATGTAGATGCTACTAGTCTTAGACCCAAGCTTTGAGAACCACTGCTCTATTTCATCCTCCACTGTGAAATGGCCCATTATCTTTGTACCAAACTAGTGCTTGTTAGTGGCCCTTACCTTCAGGGCACTGGCTTTCCCAGGGGATACCTTGGTCTCTGTCAGTATGTTTGGCTGCATTTTGGGATTTAATCATCCCAAAATGTAGTCATTTAAAAAATTATTATTGTTGTTAATGAGTCTATGATTCAGCAAAATGTTTCTGATTTGAGCCAATTCAGTTGATATCCAGCTGCGCTTAATCATGCATCTGGGGTCAACTGGCCAAAGGCTGGCTGATCCCAAATTGTCTCACGTGTCTGATGGTTGACTATCCATTGTGGTGACAACAGTGACCAGGCCAAGTGTTGCTCATCATCTAGTAGGCCAGTGCAGGCTGATTTCTATGACAGTGATGAGATTCCAAGGAGAAAAACAGAAGCATTTTGGTCTCCTGAGACCTAGGCGTAACACTGTCATAATTTTATTTCCCCTGCATTCTGTTGGCCAAAGTAAGTCAAAAGACCAGCCCAAATTCCAGAGCTGAGGAACTAATTCCATCCCTGATGAGAGGAGCTACAAGCTCACTTTGCAAAGGATGTGGCTGAAGGGAAGGATGGAAAATAGGGGTCATTTTGTGATCAATTTCTCACAATCCCTTCTGCAAGTAAAACACTAGTTAACCCAGTTGATATGCTAAGAAATGGCCAGACACATCTAAATGCTAAGGTGAAAAACAGCTTGTATTCTCTAGCTGAGATTTCTAATATATAAATTATAGCTGTTTGAGTATGCATTACCTCTTCCTACGTCTGAGGATAACGAAAACATCCCCCAAAACATAGTTCTCCATAGCCATGTATTCCAGGGCCAAACTTCTGCTTCTCAGGTATAACTGGATCCTGTCCGCTCCTGCATGTGCCCAACAGACCACCTACCACTTGTTTAATCTTGGAAGAGGGTTGCTACATAATAGACTTACCACATAATCACAAAATATTTTCCCCATATTCCTATATCTCCCTCCTTCAGTTTGCTCTTAAACGTATTTTGTATTTTAATAACATTTTCCAAAGACACTGCACTAAAAAAAATTAGACGAATGTTTCTAAAACAACACTTTGATCTTAACTTCCCAGATAAAATCCCCCCAAATCCATTTAACTCTAATTTCATATTAAAATGCCATGTATTGTTTCCTTAATAGAAAGAATGTCAACATTACCACAGGAGAAGGTCAAAGAGATGAGAAGACTCAGTGAGCCATGTCATATTTATGCTGCATGTGGATATTTTTTCTTCTTTATTTTTTTGCTATTGATATTAGCCTTTGAAAATGCTTTAACAAATTTAAAATTATAGCTACCTATTGGGATGTATTAAAATATCTATGGAAGCCAGAACTCATTTTTAACACTTTATGCTCTTATAGGAAAATCCTCCCTAAGATCAGGCTCCAAATGGTAATATTATGGAAAAAATTCCATAAATGAATGAATATTTTATGTAGCAACCCTGGAAGTTTGCTGATGAATATTGCTAGAGTATCTACTGGAGCAAACCAATCTATAGGATCCCTTCCCCTCCTTTCCTCCACGTTTCCCTTCCTGTATGCCTCTTTTTATACAAATGTATATCAAGATTCATCTTTGATGAAAAAAATTCACAAAAGAGCAATATATCTCCTGACACAGGAATCTGTGTAAATGGAGTGGATCGGTTCTTTCCATTTCACTTTGGTGACAGTTAGAAGGGAATACATGAGCTCATTGTATGTGCAGTGGATATGAGATTTCTTGGTTACAACGTTGCAAAAGTAAAGCTCTATTTTCTACCACTGATCTCTACTCTGGTTCCTCTACTATGGCTCAGAAACAGAAAAATCTAGTACAATATAATCTAACTCAAAACTCAATTTAAACTCAGTTATTTTTTAAAGGAGTTTTCAAAGCTTATTCTGCACTCCCACTCCCTCTACAGAAGGCTTGGAAAATTTGGACAGTAAGGTACAACAAGTAAGTATATGGTGAACAAGACAGGGAGCGGGGTAGTATATTCTCATTCTTGGTATAATTTTGCTCATCTTCTCAAGTACATGGGCATTTGGCTGTACATAAAGAATAAATACCTGACACAGACTCAGGCAAGTAGTGTTCTATAGCCACTCAACTGGGTTCCTGTGCAACTTCCTGGCCTGAATGATCTTATGGTAGCATGAACACAGCCCCCACTACCAGTGATCAGTCTCCTGCATAGACTTCATTCATAAAGTGTGCTCACTTTACCTAGTGGCCTCTTAGATCCCGTTCACAGCTAATGTCTTTGCTTCATATTCTGAGTCCAAGGAAACTCATGGACACTTGCCATCCATGTAAGGAGCTCAGGTTTTTAACTAGCCTACCTCTTATCAACTTCTGCCACCGTGCTTCTCAAGCTCCCCAACTTTATGGGGATATAGGCCCAGCATCTTTCCAATCCGTCCATGGAATAATATATGTGTGTGTGTAATGGTTTAAAATATTTAACTTTACATTAATTTTTAAACCACATTCACATGTTTATGCAGCCTAAGAGAAGCAAAACTCAAAAGGAAAACTATTCCTGTAGTTATTGACCCAAGAAAATTCAAATCTATTAATATATGGAAAATGAGAATTAAAAATGAAAATTCAGGCTGGGCAATGTGGTTCATGCCTATGATCCCAAAGCTTGGAGAGGCTGAGGCAGGAGGACTGCTTGAGCCTAAGAGTTCAAAACCAGACTGGGCAATGTCACAAGACCCTTGCCTCTACAGAAAATTTAAAAATTAGCCAGGCGTGGTGGTGCACACCTCTAGTCTTAGCTACTCAGGAGCCTGAGATGGGAGGATTGCATGAGCCCAAAAGTTTGAGACTTCAGTGAGCTGTGATTGTGCCACTGCACTCCAGCCCATGTGACAGAGCAAGAACCTGTCTCTAAAGAGAGAGAAAGAGAAATAATTCACCTTACATATTAGCTATGAAAAATTGGCAGGCATGGTGGCTCACGCCTGTAATTGCAACATTTTTGGAGGCTTAGGCAGATGGATCACTTGAGGTCAGGAGTTTGAGATCTGCCTGGCCAATATGGTGAAACGCTATCTTTACTAAAAACACAAAAATTATCTGGGCATGGTGGTGGGCACCTGTAATCCCAGCTACTTGTGAGGCTGAGGCAGGAAAATCGCTTGAACCTGGGAGGGAGAGGTTGCAGTGAGCCGAGATCAAGGCGCAACACTCCAGTTGAGGTGACAAAGCGAGATTCTGCCTCAAAAAAAGAAAAGGGAAAAATTGACCCCCAAATTGACCAAACCAATATTTATGACTGGACAAAACGTCCTAATTTTTTCTTAACAGATTCACACATAAATTTAAATTATACAATAAGAATTCCTTGTGTACTTAAATTGGTCACAGTAGGCAGGTGAGTAATTAGGAGTTCTGTAAAGAGATAACTGCATCAATAAGCTTGAAATATGTTATTATATTTGCTAATTAAATCAAAGGATTTTGCTCTTCTATGAATTTCAGACCCTATAGTCTATAGATTGAGCTCTACTCTAATTGCTCTGAGAGTATTCATGATCTCTCTCTAGAGAGACAGTAAGCTTCACTGGGACAGGTACACTGTCTCATATTTCTTCAGATGCCTCAGCAAAAATATAAAATTGAACACATAGTAAATGAATTCATAAGTATTGACGATTGCTCGATTAATTGAGAATCTTAAATTCAGAAAATTCCTGTAGGAAAAAGATATCTTTTGTTAGGATGATCTTATATCTGGATCGTATTCTTCTTCCTCAGTCAACACTTCATCTCTGAATTTATGAAAAAGATCTTTCCACATTTGTGGAATTGGATTAAGATAAGAGAACACAGTTGATGAGTGCTACATTTTTAAAGAAAATATGTTAACCACACAGCCATGAAAGTTCTTATCCGTGACAGGAAGATTGATTAGACCATATCAATGAGCTATTGGGAAGGTAAGAATAATGAATAATAAATAAATAAAAGATCCTTTCAACAAAACAGAAAGCTGCAAATATATAACAATGCATAGTTTATTTCCATTTATGTGTCAGAAGTTTTTGAAACAAAATGACAAATTTTTTGTAACATAGACAGACCTGCAAACTTGGGAAGCAAACCTCTTTGTAGCAACTATTAAAATCACTATAAATTTTTAGCATACTCTGGAGCCATGTTTCCCTGTGAGTTTTGTTTAAAATATTAATAGTCATTATGTGGACAAAAAAAAAGCCCAGTGTCTAATAATTTGGGAAATACTGGATTAAATAAAATTAAGCAGGTTTCTTAAGTAAGGGACTTCTCAAAGCCTTACCTATGCTAATGAGCATAATGAATCTCAGAGAGAGAGTTATAACGAGTACACTTCCAAAACTTAAGAAATACTTTCCCTCAGAAGGAAAAGGTTTCCATTTCTGAAAAAAAAGAAATGTATTTGCAAGACCTAGACATTTAAAATAGTGAACATGGTTCAAACATGCATCAAAGGATTTATTTTAATGCTTTTAGGTATTAAGTCCATCTAAATGGTTTGAATCCATCTGTCAAATAGCGGAATCTACACTATTCTAAACATTTACCATTTCTAAATATCTGGATATCTGGCTTTCTTTAAATAAAAAAGCTTAGTCGGTGGGCAGAACTTTTCACTGTAGTCACAGGCACAATCTATATAATAGGCATCATTTTTAAAAAGAAAGAAAAAAGTCATAGTTTCTACTATGTAAGGTTTATTTTTTTATTCACTCAACAAGTATTTACTGAGCACCTACTATGTACTAGGCATCCTTCCAGGGCTGAGGCTACAGTGGTGAGGAGGGAGGGACCCAGGGAAGATATAAATAATACATAAGGAAGCAAGATAATTTCAAATGATCCATGAATTTAATAAAATAGGGCTATAAAGAAAGAGAAACCAGATGGATACTTTCGTTTGAATGATCAGGGAATGTGTTGCTGTGGAGGTCATAATTTATATGCAACTGAATGATTCATATGAGACAACCAGCAAAGATCTGGGGAAGAATATTCCAGCCAGATGAAACAAATGTCAAGTCCTAAGGTAGAAACATGCTTGGCATTTCCAAGGATCAAATAATCTGGCTGTGTGGCAAGGGCATAGTAGGGAGAGGCAGATGATAGGTACTGATTTAACAGGCTATGTGAGAGTACCCTAGGATTCTACATGACCCACAGTAAGTGCTCCATTTGTTAAGGCAATGATGATGATGATGATGATGACGATGACGATGACAATGATGTTTCGGAAATAGAAATAAAATAGAATAAACTCTCTCTCTCTCTCTTTTTGTTTTTGTTTGTTTGTTTTTTTGAGATGGAGTCTTGCTCTGTCACCCAGGCTGGAGTACAGTGGCGTGATCTCAGCTCATTGCAACATCCGCCTCCCAGGTTCAAGCTATTCTCCTGCCTCAGCCTCCCAAGTAGCTGAGACTATAGGCATGCACCAACAAGCCTGGCTAATTTTTGTATTTTTAGTAGAGATGGGGTTTCACCACATTGGCCAGGCTGATTTCAAACTCCTGACCTCAGGTGATCTGCCCATCTCAGCCTCCCAAAGTGCTGGGATTATAGGTGTGAACCAAACTCTCAAATGTCAATGTCAGGAAATACTTTTGAGTAAACTTAGAGTTAAAATAAATGCCAGTGGTTCTCGACCTTTCTGTCATGATATACATTATTTAAGTATTAGTCAAGGGAAGTAACACTAATAAATAACAGTTCATTTCTCTTAATGAACGAGAAATCACAATCTGAAAATCACAATCTGCTTTGATTTCACAGCTCTCCCCTGAGTGGTGATGGAAACAGCCTGAGAGATTCAGGCTCTTTTCATCATGCTGCTCTGCCATCTTGGAACGCTCCATTTCTTGTCCCAAGCAAACAGGAAAGAGAAGAGAGAGTAAGGAAGGTACACCAGATACCTCATGATCTCCCAAAAGTAATATACACATCTCCTGCTCACGTTTCATTGGTGTGGATTAGTCACATGATCCTATCTAGATCCAAGGGCTGGGAAACATAGTCTTTCTGTGCACCCCGTAGGGAAATGAAACAGTTCAGTGACTACCTATAAGCACATTGCACTGCTTTTGCTACAATATGCTTAATGTCATGGGCAGAGCCAGATTTTGAAAAAACAATTCACCCTCAAATTGGAAGAGAAGTATAACAAATAGTGCAGCAAACTTTTTGAGAGATTTAAAAATCTCTCACTTCAGGCTGTGAAAACACCAGACAGTTTCTGGGTTATCTTAATCTTTTCTTCCCATTCAAGAAAAGTTTATCCAATTCTCAGTGATGGCCTTGAATTGGGCTGTAAACTATTTTTGTAATAAATTATTGGAAAACTGTTTTAACTCTTTGTGAACAAGCCTCAGGATGGTTTGCTACACAGTGTTCTGTGTAAACATCATGGTTGGGAGTTGCTAAATGTATCATATCATAGTATAATACACACACCAAACATAAAGACTGTACTCATCACTGTCCAGTTCATTTGCCCATTCTTTCGATGATCACTTACTAAGCACCCACTATGTGCCTTTGGCAGTCATATCAGGACCTTCACGGCTTAGGAACAGTTTTATCATCCTCATTCTGAAAGTCCAACCAGACTCCCTTCCCTGAGGCTTTCCCTGATGATGGCTCCACATTAACTAAACGGTAGGGAGTGAGAGGTGAAGAGACAGAAGGCTCTTGTAGACTTCCAGGTCTGAGGCAACTGTGGAACTGCAAGTGGAGAGAAGTTGTGGGCACCACTGCATTGGGAAAGAAGAAAACAGAGGACAATATGTAGGAACACAACATTTTTGAAGCAGTGGGACATTGCAACAGGAAAGTTATTTCATCTCCTTCGGCCTCAGTTTGCTTATCCATGAAATAAGTGTCAGGGTTGTGATGAGGATTAAATGAAAAAATGCATATAAACACTTATGTCAGTGCCTATTTTCTAAATAATAAGTGTCTATACATAGTAGGGTAAATGGAGGATCTAGGTAGGAATCCAGGAAACATGTTCCATGGGATTAGCTGAGGTAACTGATAAACACCGTCCAAGAGCAAACCAAAGGAAGGATGACTAACATGATGAAGTGAACAGATTGTGGAGAAACCACAAGGCGATAACTTGGTGAATGTTTTGCTTGGGGTGAGGACAGACAGGGAGTAAGGGGAGAAGCGGGAACACAGCTGCCCTGCAAGAGAGCTCAAGGCTTGACCCATTGTGCTCCATCCCCACCACGCTGCTGAAAGGAGCCTTCTCTGAGTAAGGGCCTCCCACTCCCTGATTTGACCCAGTCCTGCCAGAATTTCTGATATAATACAGCAGCTACACAACCCATAGCCTGTGGCTAGAGCACCCTGTAAGGGGAGGAAGAGACAGAGCCTATTAAGAAAAAAAAGGAGAACATAAAAGAAAATGGGGGCCAGTTGCTGTGGCTCACACCTGTGATCCCAGCACTTTGGGAGGCCAAGATAGGAGGATCACTTGAGGCAAGGAGTTCAAGACCAGCCTGGGCTACATTGTGAGACTCTATCTCTACAAAGAAAAATTAATAATAATGATAATAATTTTTTATTAAAAAGAAAATGGGGTGCAAGGAGAAACCAAATGTGTTGATGTTAGCTATATTAGATGCCTGGAATCAGAAAAGGTAGGACACTGAAGTCTAGACAGTCTGCCATTAAACTAAACTTAATTAGTATAATTAAATACAAGTTAATGCATACATATAATTAATGTATACTAATTAAATCATAGTACCATGCAAAGCCTGCTGATTGATGGGCTAGATTAGCAATTCAAGTCATTAGCAAGAACAAAATTCTAGCATGCAAGACAGATTGTCCTTAGAAGTTAAGCAGGTATTATTCTAATCCTTGGAATCTCAGATTGCCAAATTTATTTCAAAAGTCATTAACTAATTTTTAACATTCTGGATCTGAGAAAAGAAAACATATCAAAACGTATCCATTGTTCAGGAGACATCAGCCACAATGAACAAGCCCAGCTTTATAGCCTGTGGTATCTCCCCATCAAGTTTCTGAAATCTTGTTTGTTTCACTGTTTCAAACCCTGTGATTCTAGGTCTATATATCCCAGAGAACGGTTGCTTATTAACCCATTATCAGCTGTTAACAACTAATCACAGGCTATTGTATCAAAAATAACTAGAGATCACTGTAGAACAGAGAGTAGAGCTTCGAGGCAATGAGATACTGTACAAACTTCCCTAGAGGAAGTTCACAATGCACCCAGACCATGGCTAAAGGGGAAGAATCTCAGCCCAGAATCCAGAGGAGGGTATTAGCACCTTGGGAAGAGAATGAGCATAATGGCATGAAGAATACCTCAAAGGCAAACCTTCTCCTCTGTAACTGTGTGTGAGCCAAGTCTTTGAGCATAATGGCATGAAGAATACCTCAAAGGCAAACCTTCTCCTCTGTAACTGTGTGTGAGCCAAGTCTATACAAGATAGATGAACACATTCAGTCTGTGAAAATTGAGTTCAGATCCTACAGCAAGAACTGGACGATACAACGCAGGAGAGATATGACCCCACATGTAGGTCTAAGAATGCTCTATTCCACTGGGAAGGTCAATATTTTTATTCAATTACATCAGAATGCTTTGGGTCCCATCCTATAAATATGTAGAATCCTCCTGAGGGTTGTAAAGCTTTGTTATCTTTATCAGAATGTTTCCAGGCTGGTGAACATTTTGGTGAGTCCAGAACCTTTTTAAATCTTTCTGCAAGTCTGATTACATCCATCTGGCCCTGATTAATATACAATTAACCTGCCAAGCGCTGTCTCAGAACCGCAGAGTCCAAGCCATCTCTGAGCCATCATCTTGCTAAAACTGGATATTACAAGAGCATATGAGGCCAACAAGAGTACAAAGGAGGGTGGTATGACTGAGGGCTGGAGGCGTCAAGAGAGTCCTTGAAGTAAAGGGAATGTGGGCCAAGCTGGAAGGAAGCCAGAATTTATATTCCTTTGGAGCCACCCCAGTGTTTAACAAATAACAGATACGTAATAACTATGTGTTGATTGAAAAGGGGACTAACAAGGACTAATACACTTCACAATAAACTACCAAGGGCAACATCCCCAAGATTTCAGTTAGTGGAAGCATTCATTAAACATCCTTTCAAGGTTTTGGGACCCCACATGTCCCCGGTGAGAAATGGTGCTTTCTTGAGCATCTAGCAACCTGCTGGGGAGGAATTTGGAAGCCCTGACATTCCCAATCACTTCTGATAGAGGCTTTTGTCCAAATCAGTTTGTCTACACGTGGATAGTGAAAAATCTTCTCTTTACATGTGGAGAGGCAGGGAGAGGAAGACATAAGAATTGATTGTTTGATTAAGTTTGTTATGTTTACTTGTGTGTTGTTGTTTCTTTTATTCTTCTGATTTCAGTCCAACATATTTGGGTGGGGCAGGCATTCAGCCTCAATAGGCTGTACCCAAAGCATTAGAGGGGGAAAGGGAAATAGTATATTCAGGGACAAAGACAAGTCCAGCAGGATGTGATGATGTTTGAGCACCTACTTTCTCACTTTTTAATAAGCTATTTTGCTATTTCATAAAAATACAGCATATTTCAGCCTTTGGTTTTTAAAAAGAAATAGATGTTTTCTGAAGACTCAACATTCAATGGTTCTCTCTTTTCTCCTTGAGATTGACGGATTTGTCCCCTTTGATGTCATCAGTGGCTTTGGCCCATGATGACTTTCCTTTTCCCCATCCTCCATGGATGGCTCCTCTTCCTGGATCTCTGCCTAGGCTTCTGCCTTCAATCTCTTCTCTTCTTATACTGCATAATCTTCCTTGCTTATCAGGTATATTACATTACCACATATTTGGTCATTTCTTATAGACTGATGACTCACAAGTCTATATCTTTACCCAGCTCATACTCTGGAACTCTAAATAATTACTGGACATATCATGTTTAACTTGAAGACACTCCTCCCTTACCCATGCATTGTCCTGTTTTTCCAGTTTCAGAGAATATAAAATAGTTATCCATCCATCACCCAAACCAGATACCTACAAACATACCCTTTCTTTCTCTCTCACTTCCCATTCCCAGCATATCACCAAGCCCTGTTAATGCTGACAGTTAGATGTCTCTCAGAGCTATCCACTTCCCTCCATCTTTAATGTCACTACCCTAGCTCCAGCTGCCCAAGTCTCACCATGACAACCACAGCAGGCTTGACGGATCTCCCACAAGACTCCACTCTTGTTCTCTCCAATCCATTCTCTATGCTGCAGCCAACGTGATCTTTATAAAATTCATACAGTCCAAATAAGGTCAGATCACACACACACACACCACTTTGCTTAAACCTCATATTTGCCCTGAGGATAGATGCCAAAATACTTTGCACAGCCTTCATGGCCCTGTGTGGCTGCCTTCTACCTCCTCTCCAGCTATCCCTCACACCACTCCCTACTTTTTCTTTATATTCCAGCTCCTCTGTTCCTTTTTCAGTTCCTCACTCTTGTACTTCCCACAACCACAAGGCCTTTGTCCATGCTGGCTCTGCCTGCAATTCTCTCCTCCACCACAACATCCCTTCCAGCATCGATTTTATTTCCATCTACCCTTAGGATCCCAATTTAAACCTCTCTTCCTCGCAGCAATCTCTCCTTAACTGTGGACCAAGCTAGGCTCTCTGTTATACATACACAATCCATACCATCCTGCCCCCATATTTCAGACCACTTATGATTTTATATTTATTTGCAATTATTTGACTTCTAAGTCCCCTATCAAAATATAATATCCATGAACAGAGACTACCTCTGTTTTATTTACCATTACTTCTCCAGAGCCTAGCATAGTGCCTAGTACATTGTAATTAACTAAAAAATATGTGATGAATAAATGAATGAATGCTGTATTCTTCCTCTAAACGATATGTAGCCAAATTTTTTTTTTCCAAGTCTACCTCCTTAACATCCCTCATATTTATCTCTGCTTCTCCTTCCCCAGTTCTCTTCATTCAGAGCTTAACAACCTCTCACCTACCTATTACAAAGGTCTCCCAAAGGCTTCGTACATCTGATCTCCTGATACAGGTACATCTCTTTTTTTTTTTTTTTTTTTTTGAGACGGAGTCTTGCTCTGTTGCCCAGGCTGGAGTGCAGTGGCACGATCTTGGCTCACTGCAAGCTCCACCTCCTGGGTTCACGCCATTCTCCTGCCTCAGCCTCTCCTGTAGCTGGGACTACAGGCACCCACCACCACGCCTGGCTAATTTTTTTGTATTTTTAGTAGAGACGGGGTTTCACCGTGTTAGCCAGAACGGTCTGGATCTCCTGACCTTGTGATCCATCCGCCTCGGCCTCCCAAAGTGCTGGGATTACAGGCGTGAGCCACTGCTCCCAGCCAGTACATCTCTTTTTATTGCACTTCCCAGATACTGAGATTTTGTTGTTGTTGTGTTGTTTTGTTTTGTTTTTGGTTTACACACTGAAGGTTTGCAGCAACCCTGTGTAAAGCAATTCTATCAACACCAGTTTTTCAACTGCTTGTGCTCACTGAATGTCTCTGTGTCACATTTTGGTAATTCACAAAATATTTCCAACTTTTTCATTATTATTGTCTCTGTTACGGTGATCTGTAATCAGTCATTTTTGATGTTACTATTGTAATTGTTTTGGGGCCCCACAAACCACACAAATCAACCAATGTTGTATGTGTTCTGACTGCTCCACCAACTGGCCATTCCCCTCTCTCCCTCTCCACGGGCCTCCCTTTCCCTGAGACACAACAATATTGAAATTAGGGTGATTAATTATTTTGCATTGGCCTCTAAAGCTCAAGTAAGAGGAAGAGTCACATGTCTCTCACTGTAAGTAAAAAACTAGGAATGATTAAGCTTAGTGAGGAAGGCATGTCGAAAGCTGAGATAGGTCATAGGCCAAAAGCTAGGCCTCTTGTCAAACAGTTATCCAAGTTGTGAATGCAAAGGAAAAGTTCTGTAAGGAAATTAAAAGTGCTACTCCAGTGAACACACAAATGATAAGAAAGCAAAACAGCCTCATTGCTGATATGGTGAAAGTTTTAGTAGACTGAACAGAAGACCAAACCAGCCACAACATTCCCTTAAGCCAAAGCCTAATCTAGAGCAAGGTCTCAACTCTCTTAGATTCTATGAAGACTGAGAGAGACAAGGAAGCTGCAGAAGAAAAGCTAGCAGAGGTTGGTCCATGAGGTTTAAGGAAAGAAGCCATCTCCATAACATAAAAGTGTGAGTGCTGATGGAGAAGCTGCAGCAAGTTATCCAGATCTAGCTAACATAATTAAGGAAGATAGATACGCTAACAATAGATTTTCAACACAGATAAAACAGCCTTCTATTGGAAGAAGATGCCATTGGGGACTTTCACAGATAAAGAGGAGTCAATACCTGGCTTCAAAGCTTCAAATAATGGGCTCTTTGGTTAGGGAGTAATGTAGCTGGTGACATTAAGTTGAAGCCAATGCATAGTCACCATTTTGAAAATCCTAGGGCCCTTAAAAAATATGCTAAATCTACTCTGTCTGTGCTCTATAAATGGAACAACAAGGCCTGGATGACAGCACATTTGTTTACAGCATAGTTTACCAAATATGTTAAACACACTATTAGGACCTATACTCAGGAAAAAAAAAAAACACATTCCTTTCAAAAGATTACTGCTCATTGACCATGTGCTTGGTCACTCAGGAGCTCTGATAGAGAGGTATAAGGAGATGAATGTTGTTTTCATGTTTACTAGCAACATTTATTCTGTTGCCTATGGATCAAGAAGTAATTTTGACTTTTAAGTCTTATTATTTAAGGAATATATTTTGTAAGCGTATAGCTGCCATAGCTAATTATTCCTCTGCTAGAACTGGGCAAAGAAAATTGCAAACCTTCTGGAAAGAATTTGCCATTCCAGATGCAATTAGGAACATTTGTGATTCGTGGGAAGAGGTTGAAATATGAACACTAGCAGGAGTTTGGAAGAAGTTGATTCCAACCCTCATGGTGACTTTAAGGGGTTCAAGACTTCAGTGGAGGAAGTCACTACAGATGTAGTGGAAATAGCAAGAGAACTAGAATTAGAAGTGGGGCCTAAAGATGAGACTGAATTGCTAGAATCTTATGTTAAAACTTTAATGGATGAGGAGTTACTTCTTATGAAGGAGGCAAGAAAATAGATTTTTGATCTAGGCGATGCCATTTGGGATATAGGCATGGGCAAAGATTTCATGATGAAAATGCCAAAAGCAATTGCAACAAAAGTAAAAATTGACAAAAGGTTCTACTTAAAGAGCTTCTGCACAGCAAAAGAAACTATCATCAGAGTGAACAGACAACCTACAGAATGGGAGAAAATTTTTGCAATCTATCTATCTGACAAAGGTCTAATATTTAAAGTCTACAAGGAACTTAAACAAATTTACAAGAAAAAAAAACCATTAAAAAGTGGGCAAAGGACATGAACAGACATTTCTCAAAAGAAGACATTCATGAGGCCAACAAACATATGAAAAAAAGCTCAACATCACTGATCATTAGAGAAATGCAAATAAAAACCACAATGAGATACCAGCTCATGCCAGTCAGAATGGTGATTATTAAAAAGTCAAGAAACAACAGATGCTGTGAGGTTGCAGAGAAGAAGGAATGCTTTTACGCTGTTGGTAGGAGTGTAAATTAGTTCAGTCATTGAGGAAGACAGTGTGGCAATTCCTTAAAGACCTAGAACCAGAAATACCATTTGACCCAGCAATCCCATTAAGGGGTATATTCCCAAAGGAATATAAATCATTCTATTATAAAGATGCATGCACGAGTATGTTCATTGCAGCACTATTCACAATAGCAAAGACATGGAATCAACCCAAATGCCCATCAATGATGAAATGGATTTTCTAAATGTGGTACATATATACCATGGAATACTATGCAGCCATAAAAAGGAATGAGATCATGTCCTTTGCAGGGACATGGATGGAGCTGGAAGCCATTATCTTCAGCAAACTAATGCAGGAACAGAAAATCAAACACCACATGTTCTCACTTATAAGTGGGAGATGAACAATGAGAATACATGGACACAGGAAGGGGAACAACACACCCTGGGGCCTGTCGAAGGGTTGGGGGCCAGAGAAGGGACAGTGTCAGGAAGAATAGCTAATGGTTGCTGGGCTTTATACCTAGGTGATGGGATGATCTGCACAGCAAACCACCATGGCACACGTTTACATATGTAACAAACCTGAACATCCTGCACATGTATCCCAGAACATAAAATAAAAGTTGAAGAAACAAAAGAAAGTAGATTTTTGAGGTACAGTCTACTTCTAGTGGAGACGCTGTGAACATTGTTGAAATAACAACAAAAGATTTAGAATATTCCATAAACTTAGTTGATAAAGCAGCTTCAGGGTTCCAGAGGATTGACTCCAATTTTGAAAGTTCTACTGTGGGCAAAATGCTATCAAATAGCATCACAAGCTACAGACAAATTTTTCATGAAAGGAAGAGTCAATTGATGCATCAAACTTCAATTTTGTCTTATTTTAAGAAACTGCCTCAGCCATCCCAACCTTCTGCAACCACCACCCTGATCAGTCAGCAGCCATCAACATCGAGGCAAGACCCTCCATCAGCAAAAAGATTACAACTCGCTAAAGGTTCAGATGACTGTCAGCTTTTTTTTTATTATACTTGAAGTTCTGGGATACAAGTGCAGTATGTGCAGGTTTGTTACATATATACACGTGCCATGGTGGTTTGCTGCACCCATTAACCAGTCATCTACATTGGGTATTTCTCCTAATGCTATCCCTCCCCTAGGCCCCCACCCCCTGACAGACCCCGGTGTGTGATGTTCCCCTCCCTGTGTCCATGTGTTCTCATTGTTCAACTCCCACTTGTGAGTGAGAACATGCAGTGTTTGGTTTTCTGTTCCTGTGTTAGTTTGCTGAGAATGATGGTTTCCAGCTTCATCCATGTCTCTGCAAAGGACATGAACTCATCCTTTGTTATGGCTGCATAGTATGCTATGGTGTATATGTGCCACATTTTCTTTATCCAGTCTATCATTGATGGACATTTGGGTTGGTTCCAAGTCTTTTGCTATTGTGAACAGTGCTGCAATAAACATGCATGTGCATGTCTTTATAGTAGAATTTATAGATTTATAATCCTTTGGGTATATACCCAGTAATGGGATTGCTGGGTCAGTTGGTATTTCTGATTCTAGATCCTTGAGGAATTGCTACACTGTCTTCCACAATGGTTGAACTAATTTACACTCCCACCAACAGTGGAAAAGTGTTCCTATTTCTCCACATCCTTTCCAGCACCTGTTGTTTCCTGACTTTTTAATGATTGACATTCTAACTGGCGTGAGATGGCATCTCATTGTGGTTTTGATTTGCATTTCTCTAATGACTAGTGATGATGAGCATTTTTTCCTGTGTCTGTTGCCTGCATAAATGTCTTCTTTTGAGAAATGTCTGTTCATACCCTTTGCCCACTTTTTGATGGGGTTATTTTTTCTTTTAAATTTCTTTAAGTTGACTGCCAGTATTTGTTTAACAATAAAGTACTTTTTAAACTGAAGTGTGTACATTTTCAGACATAATGCTATTGCACATTTAATAGACTAAAATATAGCATAAACATAACTTTTATATTGACTTTTAAATGTGTGTGAATCACTTTTTTGCAATATTTGTTTGACTGTGGTTGTCTAAAATAGAAACCCGCAATATCTTTGAGGTACATTTATATTCCAATCCAACATACAAACTTTGAGAAGAGTGAACTTTCTAAAATACAAATCTGAGCATGTCCCTCCCCTGTTCCAAACTCTTTATGTGCCTACAAATATGGCAATAGCTCACACCTCAGTCTCTTTGCTCTGAGCCTTCCCTTTGCTCTTTCCCCTCCCCCATGTTTTTGCTTAGCAGTGATCACCAATTTTTTTATGTCGTGGCATGCATTTTAAAATAATACTTATACAGCAGGCCAGAATATAAAGAGGAGCTCCAAGACCCCAAAGCTGAGGAATTCAATAATTGAACACACCTCTAATCCATGTAGCTTGTCACCGAGATTGGGGAACTTTGGCTTAGGAAATACTAGTTCAACATTTGAGTCTTGCTGGAGAGTGGCTTTCTCTATGAAACATTTTCTTCACTTTTGTGACCCCAAAACTGCCTGGAAAACTTTTTAATAATACTCTGAATACTTAATTTGTTTACATTCCTGCATTTTTCTATGAGACTGAAAATCCTTTTGGAACAGAAAATATAGATTACTCACCTACGAATTCTCAGAATACAGTGCTGGTGCCCAGCCGAATTGATAATGAGCAGAAAAAAAGAAGAGAAAGATCCAAGAATCTTTAGTCCAAGTATCCTGGATGGTTGTTGGGTTAATTTCCCTTGGTCATCATTTTTATATTTGTAGGCTGTTTTCTAAAACCAAAGCGGTTTCTTTCTGTTCCCCCAAGCCTTTTTTTCCTAGAGGTAAGCTTTCAAACTACTACTATGACTAAGCAAAGTGCTGGCATTTCAAATGATAAATATCCCAAAAAGCAAAAAAAAAAAAAAAATGGCTACTCTGTGAAATTGACTTCTAAGTGCCCAATAGGCTATTGAGCTTTTTGCTGCCAGAAAATTTTCTGTCAGCTGATGCTTCCAGAATCAGATGGTTCTCATCAGCAAGAAGAGAGAGATTCCAGAAGGTGAAGATTTTATAAATGCATTGAAAAATGTCAACGTTTTTGTTTCAAGTTATGATTGAAATGAGCATAACCTCATATTTTAAAACACTAGGAATGCTCTTGATGTGGTGAAAAGGAAAAAAGGAAAGCTGAGGCTGCCAGAACAATTTTTCGATTTCTCAGATGAACTTGACAACAAAATGAGTATGGCCAGAAGTCCATCCTCACCCGGAAAGCACTCATGTGCTCACTGAGAAGCCAGTGAACATCATAGCTGATGGCCAGTTCCAAGGAAGCTCATTCAAGCACATCTATCCAAGAAAGGGTGGCTCCAAGCAACATTGCCCAATTGCAGTAATTTCCTTCAGACTTTACTTGTGACTATCAACTTATTACGACTGACCTAAAAGCCAAACTATGCTTCTTTGTGATAGTTATTGATCTTGCTTTTTCCCCAAACTTAGCTTCCCTGGTGAATAAACACTCCAGTACTCTTCACTGTAAAGTGTAGATGATACAATGCTTATCTCTCAGGGTTGTTGGAATAGTGAGAAAAGCCACAAAATATCATCGATCTATACATTCTAGTGCTAAACATCAACTGAAATAGAAGATGATGCTCTTCTTTCTTTCAGCAGGGGCACAGAAGAATTCACTGGGAAACGTGGGAGAGTAACCCAGCTCTGGGGCTTCATCTAAAGACCTAAGGGAAAAAGGGCTCCTATGAAGATGTGGTTGGTGGCTTTGTCCTGTGCCCTCTTAGATAAGCCGGACTACATCTCTCAGAATTTCTTTCCCTGCATGGGGCAAGGCTAGGATTGACAACAAGAGAAATGTTCATAAGTTTTGGAAAGCAGAGTGAAGTAGCAGCCATTGCACACTGAAGGTATGTCAAGGGCATGAGGCATGGTTGCAGCTCCTGGATGTTGTGACTGATCTGTGGGCTCATTTTATTGACATGGGACCCTCCAGGCTTGTAGCAACTCTCATTCCCACCAGACAGCTCCCTTCAGCTTCCTCAAGTCCAAGCCAGTTTGTCCTGGAGGGGTTTAATTTAGCCTCATGGGTTCCAGGTGGGTTTTGCTCTTTCCCACTTAACATCTGGCTTTCCTTCCTGACAGCCCATCCTATCCATCCACAGCAACTTCAAGCCCACACCAGGTGCAGAGACCACAGCATCCCATAGAATTCTTTATCAGATCCCACAGTTATGGAGGATCCATATCATACTCCTCTTATTTGAGATCATTCACTGTGGCTCTGCTTCTCTGATCGAGCCAAGCTAATAAAGTAGCAATCCTTCCCACCCTACTTTTCCCCCCAACTTTCTTAGGGAAATGAAAGGAGGCTTCCTAAGGAAATGCACTGTGCCGTCCTCTGTCACAGATAGAAAAAGTTTCCACCATAGTCATGTGACTCCAGAATGCACAATCACCAGCGCTTCATCCACTTTCATCCCCAATAGCTGGGGATCAGGAGTAACATTTCTATCATCGTAAAAGAAATACTTGTAAGGCAAATTCTTGATCTTCAGTCTGAGGCATCCAATGTACTCAGATCCAAAGGAGGCAATTCTCAATTCCTTTAACACAGATGGGACCAGGGAGAGGGGATCCTAGTCATCCTCCAAACTTCTGGAGTTACCACATGAAAGAACTTCCCTACTTTAAAATACTTACTCTAGCATCCTGATCCACATCCTCAATGGCCTTTTCAGAAGCAGAAAACAAAAGTGAATGGCCACCCATATACTATGGAGTTGGTATATTTGCTAAGTTGCCCAGGCAACAGAACTAATGACTCAAAACACTTCAGTCAAAACTTTCCAGAGATAGTGATCTTTACTGCAGCAGAAAATATACCTTTTCACCTGTAAAATACAACTTCTGTGGTTCAAACTTTCAATTTTTTTTTTTTTTTTTTTTTTTTTTTTTTGGGGGGGTCCCCCTTTTCGCCCCCGCGGGGGGTCGGGGGGGGGAGGCTTCGCGCCCCCCCAACCTCCCCCCCCTGGGTTTGCCCTTCCCCCCCCCCCGCCTCTCTGTAGCCCAGGCTGGAGTGCAGTGGCGCAATCTCGGCTCACTGCAAGCTCCGCCTCCTGGGTTCATGCCATTCTCCTGCCTCAGCCTTCCGAGTAGCTGGGACTACAGGCGCCCACCACCACGCCCGGCTAATTTTTTGTATTTTTAGTAGAGACGGGGTTTCACTGTGTTAGCCGACATGGTCTTGATCTCCTGACCTCATGATCTGTCCGCCTCGGCCTACCAAAGTGCTGGGATTACAGGCGTGAGCCACCGCACCCGGCCTCAAACTTTCTTTAGAGTAACACAGCTGAACAATAATTGTGCGATCTCAAGAACGTCTGGGTGTGTTGAGAACACTTTAAACCTAAGCACCTTGCTATGGTTTGAATCATGGTGTCCCCTCCAAAATTCATGTGGAAACTGAATCCCCAGTACAATCTGATTAAGAAGTGTGGCCTTTAGGAGTGGATGTAAATAAACAAAAAGAGGTCCAGAAAGGAGGCAGGAAGTTTACTTGTGATATCTTGGAGGAAGACAAGAGAAATGGCCCCTGGAGAGGACAGCTTAGTGTGTTTATCCCAGCCCAGGCCTGGAGGACAGGTCAGCCCTATCCTCAAGGAGGCTGTAGACAGAAGCCAAAAACACCGTTTCCAGTAGAATTTATCTCTCAGGATCAATCAGGATTACTCCAGGACCCGAGGGACCAAATCCATCCAGTTCGGGAGTGAAGATATATTTACAGGAAAACACAGTGTTGCTTTGGGCACTGGAGAAGACCCAGGAGGAACAACAGTGGGTACCTATGGGCTCCACCAGGGCAGTTCCAGGCCTGGAAGCAGCTCTCTCCCTAGAGCGCCTGTAACAGTGGCCACCACATATTTCCCACTAGTAGCCAATGGGCAGGGGATATCGGCAGGAAGTAAAATAAAGAAAACTGCATGTGAGCCCATAGACGACACCTAGGGACTCCTAAAGTCTCCATTGTTGCTGGAGATATAATTTTAATACAATTCCACAAGTGCCCACAGGCTAGAGGGGTGGAGGATACCCAGGTTCTATTCCATTAGATCAGAATGAAATGAATGAGGAAAATACTTATCCCAAAAGCAAATGCAATATATAGAAACTACAGAGTAAAAGTTCAAACTAATCTTTCCTTACTTGATATTTACACTGACCAGACAATTTTTTAATATATTCGTTTTTTTAAATTGTCTTCAAATAATGTACGCCTTTGCCACTTGACAATAAGTTGGCTCTCCATTCATTGTTTGCAAGATCGCATCCACTAACAAAGAGGTGGGCCTCTGTTTTTCAAGCCAGAATATTTAATTTTGTTGATGACTCCTCCTCAGTGTTTCTTACAAAAACAATGAATTTTGTCCCATGCTGTTTGTAGAAGAGAAAAACACAGAAGGCAAGATTTTGTGAATGCCATCTGTGCTATTAACAAGTCATATTATCTCAGACTTTCACAGTGCATGGCAGTGTCCCAGGCACAACATTTGGTCTGTGTCATGTACAAATGCCTGAAGTTTCAGCTGCATTATTCCTCACCTATGAAACTCAGGGGACTGCCCAGATGTTCTTAAAGGATTCCTTCGGCTTCAATATTGCATCTCAGAATTTCAACATGATATAACTTCCTGTGAACTCCTTCCACAGAAATAAACCTTCCAAAACCCTTGCAAGACATTTTTGTAAACTACTGAGTGGTATATTATTTTTTAAAAATCCCTTTAAATAAAGACTCACTTTTATTTTAAACTGGAATAATATTGACTGTGTTATAAAAGCCCTATTATCATTAATAACAACCATAATATATGAAAAGTTCCACCTAAGTTCCATTACATTAATTTTGTAATATAAAACAGTTTACAAAAAAGGTTACAATGGCGTATGTCATGTACGGTTTGGAGACCATATAATATATATTATATAATTTTATACATGAAAATATATATGTAGGTGCAAAAGTTATAAATGTATATGTAAATGTAGACTGAAATTTAACTAAATATTATGACAATAAAATAGACTTCTTCATAACTTTTGCATTTTAGTTCTAAACTAATTGAAAAAAAGGCTTTAGATTTTTACTTGTAAACCCTCTCCACAAATAATGTATTGCTGATATATCATCTTTGTTCCCAATAAAGTGGATAAAATCATCATAACAGTTCGTCTGTAAACATTAGTTAAGAACTGAAAACATAAAAGAATTTCCATTAAATAATTGAAAGTTAAACAAAGTTTATCTTCTTGATCTTTGGTGAAGATTTTCTTGAGATTAATCTACACAATTATACCCATGTTTCAGCATCAATGTTCATTATGATCTCATATTTAACCAACAATTTATGATGGGTACAAATTTTAAAATATGTGAGCAAGAATAAAAATTATTTTTAATTATACTACCACAAGGGAAAGAGGTGTTTGGCTGAGAAATAAATTAGCTGAGTGATAGAATCACAAGCAGCGTCTTAACAGGCTCGCTCACATGTTCACTAGGTCCATCTCAGCATCCTTCATACTGATTTATTTTGAAGGGAAAAAAAAATTAATGGCCTATGTATTGACTTTAAAACACGGCATTCTTGTCTTTAATATTGTGATCCCACCAAGTACTTTGTAAACCCCCAGATTGACAGCCACAGATTAGGAAATGTCATAATATTGATAATATTGAACCATTTCCTAAAAGGTTCTGCTGTGACTGAGTTGTGTTTGTCAAGACTGCCAGAGCTTAGGAAAAGACACAGCTTCCCCACTGTTGTCTTGGGACTGGCCATCTCACGAGGCATATAATCATTGGAACATCTAAACACATGGCCTTTCGTCCAAGGCAGGCCCTATAGATGACCCTTTCTTGTTAATACATTCTCTCTTTGTGAGGATTGTTTCTGTGGCTTGGCAAATTGTTTGCCATCTTCTTCATCCACTCCTGGTTCTGAATTATCTACGTGACTTGATCTGGGACATGGTTCGCAGGCTTCCCTTGATCTTGCTAGCCCGCACTTCTTGTTTTACATCAGCTGCTGTCCCTGAATCGGCACTCTAAATAAAAGCAATTGTTTGCTCCTTTTTCAGTATATATTACTTTTGGCTCTGAGACAACAGCACTGAAACTAGACCTCAGGGCTATAGGAGAAAAGTGTTAAGTTCTAAGAGTATGAGGTAACATCCATGGTAATAGGCAAGAGAAAACACATCAAACTGCTTTTCTAGACACACTGACATCTCATTTGAATGAAAGAAAAAAGTAGTTTGTGAATTCTCTTAATTAGGCCTATTTTTTTTCTGCATCTAAATTGTGTTTCTTTCTAAGATCAAAAAGGATCAAAAAAGTCTCCTGAGGCTGTTTTCTTGTCATTTAAGTTTCAAAAACAGTAAAGTACTTTAATTTCGCTTAATTGCCATAAATTCAACACAGCTTAAACAAAAAGAGTTTATAGTGCTAGTTTTTGTTTCTTTGTCAAAAAATCATTTTTACAAATCCCCTCTATATCATTCCTAATTGTATTTTGTATTTCCCAATTCACTCTTGTTAACCTTCTTTGCCTATCACTTTGGATCAGATCAACAGATTTTGCTGACAGAATAAAAGTCACATAATCACATAAAAAGAAAACCTCAGGTTGAGCTCCATGAGATCATTCACAGATGTCACCACTAGCAATAGGAGAAGAGGTTGTCTTGCAACTGTGAGAGTAGCCAGGGGAGTCTATGCCTGCTAAGAAGGCAAGAGGCAAGGGCTACTGGTAAGAGTGGCCTCTTCCTCTCAGGAAGTGACTTCAAACTATAGATATGGTAAAAGACAGTGGTCCAGATCCGCAGTTTCTACCTTATATGCCAAGCATTTCCAAAAGGAGAGCCTCAGAAAACTCAATTGAAGTCTCCCATGGAGTGGACACCCAAAGCCTTGGCCTTGCAAGACATCAGAAGAAACAACCCATCAACCGGAGAAACATGTTGCCACCCTCCTGAGACTTTACATTTCACAAGACCTAACAGGCCATCCTAACTCCAGTCAGGGGTTACAAGGATAAGAAGGCTTTCATTTCCTGGGAGAGTTCTGGGACCAAGGACTCTTCTCTGACACCACCATTGTCTTTTGCTACTGGAGTCACCATTAGAGCGTTCACTTGCCTATGTATAGCTTATTACTTCAGGAAAATTATTTACAAAAAATAAAAGATGTAAAATATAAGAAGGAAGTAGAGGGGAATAAGAAACTAAATACACACAGTGCTACCCTCTATGAGAGTATAAAGGAAGAGGTAAATAAATCTCAACATGGAAAACCCTAAAGTCTTTTTTATTCTTGACAATTTGGCTTGAGAAAATTGAAATGCCCTTATAAACCAAAATTAACCCAATACTCTGGCTCTGATAGTGACATTAGCAGTGGTGTGATGCAGCAACTGGCTCACTCAGGCTGTCAAAGAGCCACTTGTCAAAGTGTCAAGAAATTTGCGAGCTCATGTTAAACACAGTCATTTTAAAAATTAAATTATATAAGCTTGAAATGCGTTATATCAAAATGGAAAGATAATACTCAAAATTCTCACTACTTATTTTACTATATTTTACAATTATCTATGCTATTGATGTTATAGACATGTATTTTATCTGTATGATAAAAATACTATAAAATTGTGTGCTACTGTACTCCTTTTCCCAGTTCTTCTTTCAGTAACATCATGTTAGTAACTTGAAATCAGACATGGTATGAGTATTAATACTATGGAAATCAACAAAAGCTAAAAACCAGGGTTTTATTTATCTTTTTGATTGCCTAGGCTTAAGAAAGAGATGGATAAAATGTTAATAATGAAGATAAACTTAAAAATGTATATATCTGTAGCCATGCATTCTAAATAACATAAAGTATCTTTTTAAAAATTTTTCCTCAATTTGAAAATCATTATCTGGCTCAGCAAAGAAGTCACTCATCATTAAGTAAGTGACATTCCTACATAGTCCTGAAGCTGAAAGATTTTTGCTTAATAAATGTAATTTGTATAAGGATGAGAAATAGTTTAATTATAAGACACATAACAAATGTAATGATGATAGATTGTACTGGGAAAAAACTTAGCAGATTGGAAAGAAACTTCATTTTTCAGGTAGCAGTTGCAATCATAAGTTGGCTAAAGACACAAGAGTTCACTAAAAATCAGCAAAAGCATTCTTTAAGAATCAATTGGATATATGGAATTTACAATAAAATGTATTGTATATGTTATTATTTATAAATGTGTGCTACACATCTGTATATCTGTAATATTTATAGTAAAAGCATATATATGCATGTATGTATATAACAGACACATACATATACAGTGTGTATATATAGCATATATATACATACATATATATACATACATACATATATGTGTGTGTGTGTGTGTGTGTGTGTGTGTGTGCTATAGTTTGAATGTGTTCCGCAAAAAGCATGTGTTGGAAACTTAATCGCCAACGCAACAGTGTTAAGAAGTGGGACCTTTAAGAGATTACTAATCCATGAGGGTTCTGCCTTCACTAATTGCTTAATGTTGTTATCATGAGTGTGGGTTTGTTACCGTGGGAATGGTTTCCTTATAAAAGGACAAGTTTGGGCCCTTGTTGCTCTCTCTCTCTCTCTCTCTCTCTCTTGCTCTGTCTTGCCCTACTGCCTTCTGTCATGGGATGACACAGCAAGAAGGTCCTCACCAGACGCTAGAGCCAGAATGTTGGATCTCCTAGCCTCCAGAACTATGAGCCAATAAATTTTAATTCATCATAAATTACCTAGTCTCAGGTATTCTGTTATAGCAGCACAAAATGAACTAAGACTATAGGTATAGGTATATAGATATAGATACAAATATATAGATATCTTTTTGGTGTGATTAATATTTACCAGCACACCATTAGACATTAGACACAGGGATCCTACCATATTCAAAATTTATTTAAATAATTATGGAAATGTATATAAAGCAAAAGGATAAAAACAATGACAATAAAACCAAAATGAAGGGATAATCATGGTAGCATAGAAAGGGAAGACCTGGATAAAGTTAACATACTAACATGCATGCCCTGAGGTCTTGGATCACTGCTAAGGAGTAAACTGAGAATACAACTCTACATGTAGAAAATTTAGTGATTAAAAAAGGAGATATATAAACTAACTTTGTCAGACTGGGTCGCAAAAACTTCTTGGCATTAAATATCTCTTGCTCACCACTGAACATCACTGGAGAAAGTAAAGAGCCATTCTCTGAATAGCCTGAAGCACAAGCGCTCAGGAACCCTTGGTGCTTCTACCATTTCTCTGGGTGATACTTCTTGCTCTATTAGGTGAACACATTAGTATTTCAGTGTTTCACTATACCACATTGAAGTGGTCCTTATGAAAGCCAAAGGCTTGATGGGTGAGCTATTAAGATCTCTATTGAACTTCTAGTTTGTTGAATGAGTTCTTCATAGGGCACTCCAGAATGTTCCCGTCACTTCAGATAGTCCTGTCACCTAATTATCACTCAAAAAGTTTGTTTGCTTAAGCAACCTGCTGGAACATAACAGTCTTGCCTTTCTTCTACCACTAATTAAATTTTACCAATCACTCAAGTCCCAACAGAAGTCCCAGCTGTTCTATTATCTGACTCCATATCAGTTGATCGGAAAGCTTATCTATTTTCCATGAACAAATCTAAACATCTTCCTGGATACTTCCCACCCAGAATTACTTGAGATTGGAGGCCTATTGGCAATAGGTACTCCTGGCTAACTGACTAAATGATGTAAATGCTTTATATGCATAAAAAGGAAATCTGAGAACCAAGGCAAAATGTCGACTTTTAAATCGCAACCAGATCAACAAGGCAACTTTTAAAATCCTGACATACTTACGTTGCACAAATATTACAGTCAAAGCACTAGGAACATTACATGGAATACACTTTCATTTAGGCATACTTTCTTTAAAAAATACATTATATCTGAAAATAAAAACCTACTTCTCTCTTTTAGGAAAAGAACTGTATCAAGAAACATAGTTAGATGACTTCTCCTTTCAGGAACTTCGAGCAGATGTACTTTCCCTGTTTCTCCCACTAAGTACAACTAAAAGACCTGTATAGTATATGTAAAATAAACATAAGAAAAAGGAGGAAAGAAGGCAGACCACCTAGGGACTTCATGATGTGAGGAAACACAGTGGTGAGTTACCTGGTTTTCTTTTTAACCTCCTGTATACCAGACTTGGAGCTGTAAGAAGCTGGTAACCCAGAAATGAAAACAGGTACAGACAAAAAGAGCTCCAACAAACCCTCCACCCTCTAGCCAAAGAATCAAGAAAGAGAAAGCCCAGCAAAAAAAAAAAAAAAAAAATTAGACAATAACCATATTACTCCAGCCAAACCCCACAGGAAAAATGATGGCCCCACCATGTCTGTGCCAGAAAAGGTCAAGTGTAGAGCCCAGCTTTCCACCCTTACGAGGCTATGGTGAAACACCCAATACTCTGCTAAGGTAACATTAAAGAAAGCCAAGTATGGAGCCAGCATTTACATCTCTTCCAGCCAGTTACAGGGTCCCGTCCAACGGTGTCAGTGGGGGTTATGTGGGGAGCTGGACCTCCCAGCCCAGCCAGCAATTTCAAGGAACTTCCCTACTTTAGATGTCAACAAAGGCCAAATGGGAATCTGGACTTCTACCTCCACCTGACAATAATGAGGTAACACTCCCCACCAATTATGGTAGTGTGCTACAGAGAAAGCCAATTAAAACTGAAGGTTTGAGTAATATCTAGTCTCACAACATAACACAAAACTATCCGGATCTCAGTAAAAAAAAAAAAAATCACTCACCACACCAAGAACCAGGAAAATCTCAAACTGAGTTTAATAAAAGACAATCAATAAATGCCAAAACTGACATGGTAGAGATGCTAGACTTTTCTGACAAAGATTTTAAAGAAGCCATGAAAAAAGTGCTACAATGATCAATTACGAAAGTGTTTGAAAAAAATGAAAAAGTAAAATTAGCAAAATCTATAAAAGTATCAGCAAAGCAATAGAAGACATAATGAAGAACCAAATGGAAATTTTAGAATTCCAGAATACAATAAGCAAAATAAAAACTCAATAGATGAACTCAATAACAGCACAGAAGAAACAGAGGAAAGAATCCTTGAGCTAGAAGGTAGACCAATGGAAATTATTCAATCTTAATAACAGAGAAAATAGAATTTTTAAAAAAATAAATAGAGCCTTGGGGGCCTGTGAGACTATAATGAAAGATATAATCTGTCATTGAAGTCCTAAAAAGAAAAGAGAAAGAGGGCAGGTCTAAAGAAAGTACTCTAAGAAATAATGGCCGAAAATTTCCCTAATTTGGGAAGAGACATAAACCTATGGGTTCTTAGAAGGCCAAACAGAATAAATCCAACCAAATCAATATCAAAACACATCATAAGTAAACTTCTGAATATAAAGACAAAGAAGAAAATCTTGAACATAGTCAGAGAAAAACTACACCTGAGCAATAGAGGGAAGACAATTCTAAGACAATAGATTTTTTATTAGAAAGCAGGGAGACTAGAAAAAAGTCACACAATATTTTTTAAATGTTGAAAGAAAATAACTGTTAATACCCAGTGAAAATATTCTTCAGGAATAAAGGAGGAATAATGACATTCTCAGATAAAGTAAAACCAAGAGAAACTATTGCCAGCAGATATACCCTAAAAGGAAGGCTAACCAAAGTTTTTAAACAGAAAATAAACAATAAAATAATTTCAGAATATAAGAAGGAATTAAAAAATGAGGCATATAAAAATATGAGTAAATTCATTCAGCTTTTCTTCTGCTCTTGACTTTTCTAAATTATATTTGACTGTTGAAGCAATAATTATAACACTATCTTATGTTATTCTGAATGTATATAAAGAAAATTCTTTATATAATTAAGTTATAAAGAGAAGAGGGTAAAGGGATGTAAAGAGAGATAAAGTCTCTATACTTCACTTGAAATGGTAAACTAATGGCACTATTAGACTCTGATAAGTAATGTATATATAATGTAATACCCAGAGCAATCATTTGAATATTTATACAAAATGATACACTTAAGATCACTATAGATAAATCAAAATGAGATTCTAAAAAATATGTTCCAGTAATTCACAGGAAGTCAAGGAAAAAAGATTATAGAAAAGCAAAAAATAAAATGAACATAATTGTAAGACCTGAAACTATGAAAATACTGGAAGAAAACCTGGCCATTGGCCTAGGCAAAGAATTTATGACTAAGATCTGAAAAACAAATGCAACAAAAACAAAAATAGGCAAACGGGACTTGAACTAAAAAGATTCTGCACAGCAAAATAAATTATCAACAGAGCAAACAACCTTCAGAATGAGAGAAAATATTTGCAAACTATGCATCTGACAAAGGACTAATATTCAGAATCTACAAGGAACTCAAACATCTCAACAACAACAAAAAAATACCAATAATCTCATTAAAAAGTAGGCAAAGGACATCAACAGATATTTTTCAAAAGAAGATATACAAATGGCCAACAAGCATATGAAAAGATGTTCAACGTCACTAATCATCAGAGAAATGCAAATTAAAACCACAATGAGACACCATCTTTCACCAATTAGAATGGCTCTTATTAAAAAGTCAAAAAATAACAGATGTTGGCGAGGATGTGGAGAAAAGGGAATGCTTATACACTGTTGGTGGGAAGGTAAATTGATACACCCTCTATAAAAAACAATATTGAGATTTCTCAAAGAACTAAAAACAGAACTAATACTGAACCCAACAATCCTCCTATGAATATCTACCCAAAGAGAAGGGTAGATATTCCATCATATCAAAAAGATACTGGCACTCATATGTTTATCTCAGCATTATACATGATGGAACTGGAAGCCATTATCTGAAGTGAAATAACTCAGAAACAGAAAGTTAAATACCATATGTTCTCGCCTATAGGTGGGAGCTAAGTAACGTGTACACATGGGCATGGAGAGTGGAATAATAGACACTGGAGACTTGGAGGGGTGGGAGGGTGGGAGAAGGCTGAAGGATGAAAAATGATGTAATGGGTACAATGTACACTGTTTTGTTGACGGCTACACTAAAAGCCCAGACTTCATCATTATGCAATATATCCATGTAACAAAACTGCATTTGTACCCCCTAAATCTATAAAGATAATAAATCAATAAAGTGAACAAACAGAAAACAAAAAATAAAAAGGCATATTTTAGCCCTAATATATCAATAGTTACATCAAATATAAATTGGTCTATATATGCCAATTAAAAATAAAAGACAGTCATTGTCAAAGTGGATTAAAGAACTTAACCCAACTATGTGCCATCTACAAAAAGAATACCACAAATATGTAATATAGGGAGGTTGAAAGCAAAAGGGTGGAAAAAGATATAACACTTCCTTCTTATCCATAGGGTATACATTCCAACAGTGGATGCCTGAAACCATGGATAGTACCGAAGCCCATATATACTATGTTTTTTCCTATACATACATACATACCTATGATAAAGTTTAATTTATAAATTAGGCACAATAAGAAATTAACAATATTAACTAACAATGCAATAGAGCAATCATAACAATATACTATAGTAAAAGTTGTGTGTGTGTGTTCTCTCTCTCTCTTTCTCAAAATATCTTTATGTTTTCAGGCCATGGTTGCTCATGAATAACTGAGGTCATGGATAAAGAGAGATTACTGTACATCATTCAAACATTAATCAAAGCAGAGTGACTACATTAATATCAGATAGTAGATTTCCAAACAAAGAAAATTACCATAGACAGAGAAGGATATTATATGTTAGAAAAGGGTCAGTGAACCAAGAAGGTACAGCAATCTTAAATGTGCATGCAACAAACAATGAAGCTGGAAAATATGGGATGTGAAAACTGATGGAATTGAAAGGAGAAAAAGATAAGTTCACATAAAGTTACAGTTGAAAGTTTCAGCACCCTCTTCTCAACAGTTGACAGAAAATCAGCAAAACTACATAAGAATTCAACAAAACCATCTATTATGCATGGAATTGTGTTTCCCAAAAATTTGTATTTTGAAGGCTTAACCTCCGGAACCTTAGAATGTGACTATATTTGGATATTGGTTTTTTAAAGAGTTAATTGAAATGAGGCTGTTAAGGTGGGCCCTAATCCAATCTGATTGGTGTCCTTATAAGGAGAGATTAGGATATACAGAGTGAGACACACACCAGGGATGTGTGTGCACACAAAACAGGCCATGTGAGAACCGTGGTATTAAGATATATAGGAAATATATATATATATATATATATATTTATATGTGTGTGGCATTATGATATATAGGAAACATATATATGTATGTATGTTTTTTATATGTTTTCATCCATGGGTCCTGGCTCATAATTCCCATATCCCTTGTTACTGTCTTTTGTCGTAATGTTGGGTGTGTTAGGCTTCAGAGGCAGGCCTCAGGGAATGGAACTTCTTGCCTGCCTTCCTTTCACCTGCCCCAAGGTAGGACTGCAATCTTCCCCTACCTTTCTGATTGTGGGTCCCACCTTATACCCTGGGAGAAGGAAGGCTTCCATAAAAACCCAAGAGGCCTGGGTTGAGAAAACTTCTGGATAGCTGAACATATGGAGGTTCCTGGAGGGTAGCCTACCCATGGAGGACAGGGAAGCTCCGTGACCTTTCCACCATATGTCACTCTATGCATCTCTTCATCTGTATCCTTTGTAATATCCTTTGTAATAAACTAGTAAACAAAAGTGTTTCCCTGAGTTGTGAGCCACTTCAGCAAATTAATTGAACTCAGAGTGGGTCATGAGAACCCCAACTCAAAGCCAGTTGGCCAGAACTTCTGGAGGCCCAGACTTGCAACTGGTATCTGTGGGTATGGGTGGCAGTCTCGGGGACTGAGTCCCCAACGTGTGGAATCTGACACTATCTCTGAGTAGATTGTGTCAGGACTGAATTGGTGTCCACTGCTTGGTGTGTGGGCAAAAACCCACACACATCTGGTTTCAGAAGTCTTCTTCTATTTTGATGAATGCTGTGGTGTGAGAGTAGAGAAAAAACACATTTGGAGAGGGCTTTTCCCAATCCAGGACACAGAAATGAGGCAGCCACCCACAAGCCAAAGAAAGAGGCATCAAGAGACACCAAACATGCCAGCACTTTGATCTTGGATTTCCAGCATCCAGAACTGTGAGAAAATAAACATCTGTTGTTTCAGCCACCTAGTCTGTGGTATTCTGTTATGGCAGCCCAAGCAGACGAATGCACCATCAACCAACAAAATTTAACATTTATAAGACAATCCATCCAACAACAGAAGAATTCACATTTTTTAAGTGTCCAAGATCATATTTGGAGTTACTAAAAAAACAAATTTAAAAGATGTAAAATTATACAGTGTGTCCTCTGACCATAGTGGAATCAAGCTAGAAATCAACAAATAAAGAAGAAAATCTCCTAGCACTTGGAAAGTAAACAACATACTTCTAAATAATCCATGGGTCAAAAGGAGGTCTTAGTAAGAAAGGACCAAAGCAATGAATAAACAGCTAAGATTTGAGAGGAGTGTTCAAGGGAGAGCACTGGAGTACTGCAGGGGAGTGCAGATGCACCTGTGGCAACTAGAAATCCAGGAGGACAGCGTGGAGGCACCTGACCTCTAGATCCCCATCTCCCCTGCTGGGATCAGATCTACCAAGAGTCAGGAGGGACATCCAGTTACAGAGAAAAGGTAATCAAATATCTCCACCAGCCTCCACTGCCACCAAAATTCATGCCTACAGTCCTTACAATGGATGAACCAACAGTCCTTACACTCACTGATCCCAGTTTGGAGAGCTACCAGGAATTCACGTGGCTGCATTGTCCTGGATTAGGAGCACAAGGTGTACATTTCCATCCCCCAACTCCTGTGAGCTAAGCTGCTGTAGCACAGCACCATCTTTTCCCAGGGTACCTCTGGAGTGTACCCTGCTCTGGGGAACCAGTAGTCATTGCACCTCTCCGGCTCTAAGGATTTATCTTCATTGTGCCAAGCCCACACAGGTGGCTGAATACTGCAACCTTAGCTGTGCAGAACTTGGGCCCAGGACTGGCTATGACTCTAGTACCCCACCACCTGCACTTCCAGGTGAAGGAACAGTTTGTCAGCACTGCCCAGGAAACCCATTTGTGAGCCAGCCCAACTGCTGCACCCTCCCACCAGCAGGAGAGGCCCTAGACCGTCCAAGCAGGTGATATGCTCCTGGGCCAGTGTAGTAGCTACATACCCATGCTCAGGTCCTAAGAAACAGCCCCACAGCACCCCCTGCAGACACATCACTGGCCTTTCCAATGGCCCTGAAACCCCAGTAAGGGCCTGAGAAACAGCCCCACAGCCCATCCCTGACAGACATGCCCCCAGGCCAACCAAGCAACCAAAAGCCCCATCTTGGACTTGAATAACAGCCTGGAGAGGTGCGGTGGCTCACACCTGTAATCCCAGCACTTTGAGAGGCCAAGGGGGGCAGACCACAAGGTCAAGAGATCAAGACATCCTGGCCAACATGGTGAAGCCCTGTCTCTACTAAAAATACAAAAATTAGCTGGGTGTGGTGGTGTGCGCCTGTAATCCCAGCTACTTGGGGGGCTGAGGCAGGAAAATCACTTGAACCCAGGAGGCAGAGTTTGCAGTGAGCTGAGATTGCGCCACTGCACTCCAGCCTAGGTGACAGAGGGAGACTCCGTCTCAAAAAAAAAAAGAAAAACAGCCCATGGGCCACCCGTGGCAGACACACCTCAGGTCAGCTGAGCAGTCCTTTGCCTGCATCCCAGGCCCAAGAAATAGCCCCATGGGCCACCCCAGCAGAAACAAAACCAGACCAGTGAAGAAGTCATGTGACCATGTCTTGGGCCTGAGAAGTAATCTTGCAAGCCACTCCTGGCAAACATGTTTCCAGGCCAACTGAGCAGCCATGCATCTGTGTCCTGGGACTGACAAACAGGCCAATGGTTCAAACTCAATAGACACACCCACAGGCCAGCTGAACAGCCATGCAACTATATAACAGGCCTGAGGAAAAGCCCTGCAGGCTACCCCTGAGCAGGCATCCCCAAGCTAGTTGCTCACAGCCAGAGTAACAACCCTATGTCCCCAACTACAGTCAGCTAGACCCCAAGTTGGCCATCCCATGACGTGCACATATGTGCCCCCAATCTGAGAAACAGCTCAGCAAGCCTACTCCTGGCAAAGCTAAACCACCATCACCACATACTCTTCCAGCCTAGGCCACTAAGAAACTCCCAAATGCCACTAGTGTGGATTACAGCTGGAGAAACTACACAGACACTACACAACTATGTCCACCTAAAACCAAGGCCAACACATACCCACCAAACTGACAATGCAAGCCTCATTCATAGGAATAAGGTTTTCCCTATGAAACCTACACCATAAAGTTGGAAGAGGCAAATTTCCCACCAGATGCATAGAAATCCATGTATGAATGCATCAACCATAAAAAAGCAAGAAAACATGTCACCTCCAGAGGAAAACAGTAATTTTCCAGTAACAGATCCCAATCATAAGGAAATATATAAAATGCCAAAAAATTTGAAAGAATAATCTTACAGAAATTCAGTGAGATACAAGGGAATACACATAAATAATTCCACAAAATCAGGAAAACAAATGATTATTTGAATAAGAAATTTAACAAAGAGATAGTTAACATTAAAAAGAACAAAACAGAAATCCTAGAGATGAGGAATTCAATAAATAAAATTAAAAATACAATCTAGCGCTTCAAAGGCACAGTAACCAAGCAGAAGAAAGAATTTCTGAACTTGAAGATGGGTCTTGTGAAATAACATGAGAAGGGAAAGAAAAGAAAAGAAAAGAAGAAAGGAAGGAAGCAAGGCAACAAGATATATGATATACCATTAAGCAAACAACTATTTGTATTATCAGTGTTCCAGAAGGAGTAAAGAAGACAAAAGTGAGGAAAATATAATTATTAAAATAATAGCAGAAAATTTCCCAAGTCTTGGGAGAGAGATGGACATCCATGTCTGGGTAGCTCAAAGAATCTGCCCCCCCAAGTAGATTTAACCCAAATTGTTTTTCTATGGGGTACATTATACTCAAATTGTCAAAAGGCAAAGACAAAGAAAACATTCTAAAAGCAGGAAGAGAAAAGCATCAAGTCACATACAAAGCAATCCTCATTAGACTAACAACAAATATCTCAGCAGAAATCTTACAGACCAGGAGACAACGGGATGTTATAGTCAAAGTCCTGAAGTAAAACAACAAAAACTATCAACCAAGAATATTATACCCAGCAAAGCAATTCTTCAGCTATGAAGGTAAAATAAAATATTTCATAGACATGCAAAAACTAAGGGAATTAATCACCAACAGACTGGCCTTCAAAAAAAAAAATGTCAAGGGATTCTTACATCTGAAGTGAAAAGATAAAAACTACCATCATGAAAACATGCAAAACCATAAAGCTCACTGGTAGAGCTTATATCAAAGGAGAAAGACAAGGGAACCAAACCTTGTTACTACAGAAAACTACACAACTGCAAAAAAATAAATAAAAGACACTAAGGAACAAAGAACACACAATGCGGCCAGAAAATAGTAAAATTGACCTCACCTCTCAATAATAACCATGAATATAAATGGATTAAATGCCTCATTTAAAAGATATAGACTGACTGAGTGGATTAAAAACAACACCCAACCATATTCTGCCTACAAGAGACTCACCTCATCCATAAAGATACAAATAGGCAGAAAGTGAAGGGACAGAAAGAGATATTGCATGTGAATGGAAACCACAAGCAAGTAGGAAAAGCTATTCTTTTTGTTATTTTTATTTACTTATTTTTTTATTATACTTTAACTTCTAGGGTACATGTGCACAACATGCAGATTTGTTACATAGGTATACATGTGCCGTGTTGGTTTGCTCCACCCATCAACTCATCAACTCATCATTTACATTAGGTATTTCTCCTACTGCTATCCTTCCCCCAGTCTCCCACTCCCTGACAGGCCCCGGTGTGTGATGTTCCCCACCCTGTGTCCATGTGTTCTCATTGTTCAACTCCCACCTATGAGTGAGAACAGGCGATGTTTGGTTTTCTGCCCTTGTGATAGTTTGCTTAGAATGATGGTTTCCAGCTTCATCCATGTCCCTGCAAAGGACATGAACTTATCCTTTTTATGGCTGCATAGTATTCCATGGTGTATATATGCCACATTTTCTTTATCCAGTCTATCACTGATGGACATTTGGGTTGGTTCCAAGTCTTTGCTATCGTGAATAGTGCCACAATAAACATATGTGTGCATGTGTCTTTATAGCAGCATGATTTATAATCCTTTGGGTATATACCCAGTAATGGGATGGCTGGGTCAAATGGTATTTCTAGTTCTGGATCCTCGAGGAATCGCCACACTGTCTTCCACAACGGTTGAACTAATTTACACTCCCACAAACAGTGTAAAAGTGTTTCTATTTCTCCACATCCTGTCCAGCATCTGTTGTTTCCTTTTTAATGATCACCATTCTAACTGGCATGACATGGCATTTCATTCTGGTTTTGATTTGCATTTCTCTAATGACCAGTAATGATGAGCATTTTTGCCTGTGTCTTTTGACTGCATAAATGTCTTCTTTTAAGAAGTGTCTGTTCATATCCTTTGCCCACTTTTTGATGAGGCTGTTTGTTTTTATCTTGTAAATTTGTTTAACTTTTTTGTAGATTCTGGATATTAGCCCTTTGTCAGATCAGTAGATTGCAAAAATTTTCTCCCATTCTGTAGGTTGCCTGTTCACTCAGATGATAGTTTATTTGCTATGCAGAAGCTCTTTAGTTTAATTAGATCCCATTTGTCAATTTTGGCTTTTGTTGCCATTGCTTTTGGTGTTTTAGTCATGAAGTCTTTGCCCATGCCTATGTCCTGAATGGTATTGCCCAGGTTTTCTTCTAGGGTTTTTACAGTGTTATGTCTTACATTTAAGTCTTTAATCCACCTTGAGTTAATTTTTGTATAAGGGGTAAGGAAGGGATCCAGTTTCAGCTTTCTACATATGGCTAGCCAGTTTTCCCAGCACCATTTATTAAATAGGGAATCTTTTCCCCATTGCTTGTTTTTGTCAGGTTTCTCAAAAATCAGTTAGTTGTAGATGTGTGACATTATTTCTGAGGCCTCTGTTCTATTCCATTGGTCTATATCTCTGTTTTGGTACCAGTACCATGCTGTTTTGATTACTGTAGCCTTGTAGTATAGTTTGAAGTCAGGTAGTGTGATGCTTCCAGCTTTGTTCTTTTGGCTTAGGATTGTCTTGGCAATGTAGGCTCTTTTTGGTTCCATATGAACTTTAAAGTAGTTTTTTCCAATTCTGTGAAGAAAGTCAGTGGTCACTTGATGGGGATAGCATTGAATTATAAATCACTTTGGGCAGTATGGCCATTTTCATGATATTGATTCTTCCTATCCATGAACATGGAATGTTCTTCCATTTGTTTGTGTCCTCTTTTATTTCACTGAGCAGTGGTTTGTAGTTCTTCTTGAAGAGGTCTGTCACATCCCTTGTAAGTTTGATTCCTGGGTATTTTATTCTCTTTAAAGCAATTGTGAATGGGAGTTCACTCATGATTTGGCTCTCTGTTTGTCTATTATTGGTGTATAGGAATGCTTGTGATTTTTGCACATTGATTTTGTATCCTGAGACTTTGCTGAAGTTGCTTATCAGCTTAAGGAGATTTTGGGCTGAGACAATGGGATTTTTTAAATATACAATCATGTCATCTGCAAACAGAGACAATTTGACTTCCTCCTTTCCTAATTGAATATCCTTTATTTCTTTCTCTTGCCTGATTGCCCTAGCCAGAACTTCCAACACTATGTTGAATAGGAGTGGCAAGAGAGGGCATCCTGGTCTTGTGCCAGTTTTCAAAGGGAATGCTTCCAGTTTTTGCCCATTCAGTATGATATTGGGCACCTATTGGGTTTGTCATGAATAGCTCTTATTATTTTGGGATACGTTCCATCAATACCTAGTTTATTGAGAGTTTTTAGCATGAAGGGCTGTTAAATTTTGTCAAAGGACTTTTCTGCATCTATTGAGATAATCATGTGGTTTTTGTCATTGGTTCTGTTTATGTAATGGATTACGTTTATTGATTTGCGTATGTTGAACCAGCCTTGTATCCCAGGGATGAAGCCAACTTGACCATGGTGGATAGGCTTTTTGATGTGCCGCTGGATTCGGTTTGCCAGTATTTTATTGAGGATTTTCGCATAGATGTTCGTCAGGGATATTGGCCTAAAATTCTCTTTTTTTGTTGTATCTCTACCAGGCTTTGGTATCAGGATGATGCTAGCCTCATAAAATGAGTTAGGGAGGATTCCCTCTTTTCCTATTGATTGAAATAGTTTCAGAAGGAATGGTACCAGCTCCTCTTTGTACCTCTGGTAGAATTCAGCTGCGCATCCGTCTGGTCCTGGACTTTTTTTGGTTGGTAGGCTACTAATTATTGCCCCAATTTCAGAAACTTTTTATGTTTAAATAATATTAGGGAGCCAAAATGATAGCGCAAAGATAATATAATTTTGGATTAAGAAGACATAGTGTCAAAGTAAGATACTTTTAGTTTGGGATTTTTTTGTTTGTTTATTTGTTTTTTTAAGAAGTATAGTGAAAGTTCTTCCTTTACACCAGTGATTCTCAAACCACAACATGTACTGTGTGCATGCATCACAATCACGGGGAGCAATTTTTAAAACACAAACTGCTGGACCCAGACCCAGAAAGTTTCTGATTCAGTATGTCTCATGTTGGAAGGCAGCCTGAGAACTGACATTTCTAGCAAGTTCCCAGGTGATGCTAATGCTACTTGTCCAGGAATCACACTTTGAGAACCACTGCTTTACTGCTTAGTAGCCCTGTGACCATAAGTACACCACTTAATCATAAGTACACCACTTAATCTAAGTTTCAGTGTCCCCGCTGGTGAAATTCATATGGCAATATCTACCCAAACTGTCAGAGGCGTTCGAACCTGAGCAACTCCATCTTGAATAGGGACTGAGTAAAATAAGGCTGAGACCTACTGGGCTGTATTCCCAGTAGGTTAGGGCATTCTAAGTCACAGGATGAGATAGGAGGTTGGCACAAGATACAGGTCACAAAGACGTACGTGATAAAACAGCATGTGGTAAAAGAAGCTGACCAAAACCCACCAAAACAAAGATGATGACAACAGTGACCTCTGGTCATCCTCACTGCTCATTATACGCTAATTAAAATGCATTAGCATGCTAAAAGACACTACCACCCGCACCAGGACAGTTTACAAGTGCCATGGTAACATCAAGAAATTACCCTATATGATCTAAAAAGGGGAGGAACCCTCAGTTCCAGGAATTGCCCACCCTTTTCCAAGAAACTCATGAATAATCTACCCCTTGTTTAGCATATAATCAAGAAATAACTAGATGTATCCTTAGTTGAGCAGCCCATGACACTGCTCTGCCTATGGCATAGCCATTCTTTATTCCTTTACTTTCTTAATAAACTTGCTTTCACTTTACTGTATGGACTCACCCCAACTTCTTTCTCACATGAGATCCAAGAACCCCCTCTTGAAGTCTGAATCGGGACCCCTTTCTGATAACAAAACTATACAAAACAGTACTCCGTAAAAATCAAAATAAGAAAATGTATGTGAAAACATTTTGTAAATTAGAATGCATTATATAAATACATTCTATTATTCAAAACTATTTTTATAATGCATATTATGTGCTGGCACCACGTTGTGAAATAAGAACAAATCAATCATTGGAGCTTATAGTCTGGTATGGAAGATGAACATTAAATAAATCATTATTTAATTATCAATGTAAACAATGTTATTTGTCAATAATGAATATTTTGAGAGAAGATTAACATTTTGAAGCCAAAAGCAATATAGTAAAAATATATGACTACAAAAATTAAATCAAGTAAATGACAAATAATGAGGCCATAGAAAGTTTAAAGATAAAGCCTTATCAACCCGTTGTCTATACTTGAGGGTACTGGATTCCTGCTATGGCAATTAGTTAAGAAAATAATCCCAAACCCTACTAAATTACTGTCAAGCAAGTCGAGTATGTTTTGTAGTATTTAGAGTGTATAAGGTCCAGCAATCAGATTCAGTATAAAAGGGCGATTGAATAAGGGAAATATATTCAATGTTCTTTCCAAGCACCTTCGGGAAGTGGTCTTAACCTTTCCCTTCTAGCTTTCGACAACATTTTGTGTTTTGCAAGTTAATAATCAGAGCATACTGCCTTTTATTAAATCTGACTGGTAATAAAATAGACGCTTTTCTTAATCAAGCCCACACTGTGGCTTAAATCACCTTTAGGCCAAAATTTATTCTCCCGGGTGGGAGGCAAGCTCATCAGAAGGATCTCAAGGAGGATTATATCTGTGGGGGAGGATTTCAAAGCTTTCCCAAGCAGGCAGTGAATAGGGGCTCTGTCTGCCTTCCCAGAAATAGCCAGCAGGCTAGAAGAGTCCAATGCTACCCATCTGCCTTTGGTGACAAATTGGTGGTTTGCTCATAAACTTGAAAATCCAGCCAAACCAGTGCAGGGTTGGATCACAGGCTCCTTTTTGGCTCTGTTCTGAGCCCTTTTAAAATTAAAAATGTGTACTCTTTTTTCTGCTCAATACTTTAAAATAGCAAAATGTATGATTTCCTCAAAGAAGTTTCCATAAGCTCTTTAAGGAAAAAGAGCTTTGTTTTTCAGAATTCACCCTCCAGGAAGAGGCCAAATTTCCAATATGAAAACATAATTTACCCTTGCCACTTCTATGTCTCATTTACCGCAGAGGGCAGGCCTACAAATCTGGATTAGACAGACCTTAGCAGGTGATGGGACAGCGTACACAGCTTTATTTAGTTTAACATCTTGAATCGATCTTGGGACAGTCTATCCTTCAAAAGCAATCCCCCAAACCTGGGCATGGTGGTACATGCCTGTAGTCCCAGCTACTTGGGAGGCCAATGCGGGAAAAATCACTTGAGGCCGGTTGGAGGCTATAGTGTGCTATTATCGTGCCTGTGAATAGCCACTGCATTCTAGCCTGGGAAAGAGACTCACCTCTAAAAATCATAATAACATTTAATTTAAAACAAATCTTCAAATAGTCCATTTAGCCACCATCTCTTTCTACTTTTCTTTGTATTTACTTTGTTGTTCCTAGTCCCCTTTCCTCTCTCCACCCTGATTCTAGGAATTTAATTATGTATCTTGAAGTTTGAGACACCCTAGGGGATTCCCCACACCCAGTTCTCCATATATTTTCACGCCTAGAATCAGTCTCATTAGACTTCCCTCATATGTGTATCCTTCATTTGTGTTGGAAAGTGCCTTCAAAGTGAAGACCCTCCAGGTCTGCTCCCATAGGTAAGTGATGAGGACAGGTAGAGACAGATCAAGAAGACAGTTGTGAGGGACTGGGCTGGGGGGCGCAGGGCTGCAGATTGAAGACTATGATAGGCTGGACTCCCTAGGGAATTCAGACTCTGACTCAGAGATTTGTGTGCAGGAAGCTTAATGGTTAGAATGCTCAGGATCAACACTTATAGGAGAGTGAAGGAAGAAAGATTGGGCACAGGAAAACCTGGACAGTCACAACAAAGGAGCTGGAACAGCCCTGCACAGTCATCCCAAATTGGCATAAGGAGCCATGTCTTTGATCACCATACTGCATTTGACTAGTCTCCAGATGCAGACTGCCCCAGGAAAGGCATCCTTGGTAGAGGCAGTTCTCTTCAGTGGAGGAGAATCTCCAGAAGGGAACTCAGCCACCAACACTCTTAGCAGCTGGAGGAATGAGTATTTAAGTCTTGAAAGAGGAAGTCTGGGCAACACACCACAGAATCTGCTAAAAAGACTAATAATCATCCTGCCATTTTTATAACTTCCTACCAAGCAGCAGGGAGATCAGGGTCACTGTTATCATGGGGAATAGGGAGGGTCAGTTGGCATCCCACCAGGAGCCAGACGACACACCCAAGACAAGGCAGAGGGTTTAACTACAATGGAGCTATTTCCAAAAACATAGATCAGGTACAGGAAAGAGCAAGATAACCACATAGCCATTACTACTCCTAGGCCAGAGGAGCAAGAGAAAGGAGAGAACGGTGGAACCCAGAAGACAAATACCACATAGAGGAAGCCATGTTGAAAGGAATAGAGACCTTCAGCTGAGGCCACAGCCAGCTCAAGCTCCTCACAAGGAAGAAAAAAAGGAACTGAATATACCAACCTTGCTCTCTTGCTAGGCCCCCAGTTGGCCCAGCCTCATCAAGCAAGGGAACTTATTGCTATAGTCCACACAGATCAGCTTCCTGGAAGAGAGGGCAAGGAGATAAGGGTGGAGAATGGATCTAGAGGCACAAATAGAAGCTATCTGACATAGACTTAAAGGGACATCTACTGCTCAAAACTTTCAGTGTCCATGCTTGTTCCCACTTCCAGCCATGTATATACAAGGGAGTGAAGGCCAATCTGTTTCCACAATTGAGACCACACCCTAGAGAGCAAATTCATAATGCTAAGTGAAGTAGCCATGGAGAGTCAATGCATGTCTGACATTAAGAAGGTCCAGCCTTTTTGAAAAACTCTTTAAGCCTTGAAGTGTGCTAGTAATGAAAGCCAGTGATTTGGTGTATTTAAGAAAAGGGGGAATAAGAAAGAAAAAGAGCATAACAATGATGAGAAGATAATTCCCTGGGAACATATCAGTCACCTAAGAGCCTTTACCAAAAAAAAAAAAAAAAGTTTGAGCTCTAAAGACACAAAGTTAGAGCCAATGCAACCCTGATATATGTATCTTTTTAAAATCTATAAGTGATCTTGATAACAATCACAGTTAAGAATCATTGTCAGAGTCCCAGAATGGATAGAGTTATGGTAGAAGTACTAGGGACTCCCAGAAAATATAGAAAAAGAAAGAAGAAATTCCCAAGCCAAAGTAGGACATTCTGACAGTGCCCCTTAGCCTCTGACTAGTTTAAAAAGTATGAGGGCATAAAGTACTTGAAAAGTGTTTTCTAAAAACTAATGCCAAGCAGTTTGACCATAAAAATAAACCACTTGCTCTTTCTTATTTTATTGATGCTCAGTATCCCTACTGGGCTATTTACAGTTAGGTGCTTTGTCTAAGTATGAGCCAAAGTATACAGAGAGGAGAAGACTACCGAGCGTTTTCTCAAAATACAACCCTATTGTGTGGTAAACCATATATGTCAAAACTGAAGAAAAAAATGGTCATTATAAACATGAGTGGCACGTCTTAGAAGACATTCGGAAAATGACAGCCTCAACTCACCTCAAAACCTCTCCACTCCCAACTCCAGTCTGTACACAGTTCTTGAGCCAAACTGCTGCTGAAGTCCATGATGACCCAGGTGTAAATAAGACCTTGGGCTCTGAAGAAAATTAAGCAGAAAAAACTGGTGCTGGCATTTCTCCCTGGAGAGTTGGCCTAAAGAAATCTAGAGAGAAGCTAAAGGAATGGAGTGAGTCCTCATCCCTGAAGCTGAAAGAATGCAAGAAAGGACATTCCAGCAGCCTCCTGTCTGCTGGTAGAATTGCAACCATTTGTAGCGTAGTATGACTACAACCAGACCTGATCCTCAAGGAGTCCACAAAGTAGAACAACTATCTGACGGCGCCCAGCATCCAGGGAGGGAAGATGTATGAGGACAAGGCATGTATATAAGTCTTTACAATCAATGGAAAATAACTAAATTCTCCTGTTTAAAAAATAGAGACTGCCGGGCGCGGTGGCTCACGCTTGTAATCCCAGCACTTTGGGAGGCCAAGGCGGGCGGATCACGACGTCAGGATATCGAGACCACGGTGAAACCCCGTCTCTACTAAAAATACAAAAAATTAGCCGGGCGTGGTGGCGGGCGCCTGTAATCCCAGCTACTCAAAGAGGCTGAGGCTGGAGAATGGCGTGAACCCGGGAGGTGGAGCTTCCAGTGAGCCGAGATTGTGCCACTGCACTCCAGCCTGGGTGACAGAGCAAGACTCCGTCTCAAAAAGAAAAAAAAAAAAGAAAACCCCCCCAAAAAATCAAATAAGAATAATCTCACTTTTAAATATAAATGCAAAATATCTAAATAAAATAGAAATGTAGCAATCCATCCAATGAATAGTATACTGTGAGTAAGGAAGATATTCCAGAAAAACAAGAGTAGTTCCCTATTGGCAATAACTTTAACCCCTCCATAAATTCCATTTCGTATCTCCCACTCTCTGACCACCACCTCCTCTCATTCCAGATAATTCTCTTTGGTATCCAACTTTTATCATTTTCCCTCCACAGGATCTCCAATCCATTGATCATACAACTTTTTCACCAGGCCTCACCCCTCTCCCAGCTTTACTCCAAGAGTGATCATAATCATGTCCTTGCATACACCTCCGACAATTCTTGTCCTCTCTAATTTTGTTCTTTCTTGGGAAACCACAACCCTGACTAAATCCACTTCAACTTTTATACCTTCAACCAAGTATCTGAATTTGACTAAGGAAAAACACACAGCCACACCGACTGGTCTTACTTTAAGTCTGTTTGTTGCTGAACCCCAGGTGGCCCCTTAACGCTAATCTGTAATTGCATTTCCCTAGTGCCTTCACTTTCCCACTTCAGTGCTTCCCTCTCCTTAAGCCTCACCCATCCTTATGGTCAGCTGATGATCTTATTTCCCACTTCACTAAGAAAGTTGAACAACCAAAAGAAAATAAATACAAAAGGTTAATTTTGTAAGAAAATTTATAGACCCACATCACCATATCTATCAGCATCTGTTGAAACCTGTACTCATGTAGTCCACTTTCCTGCCTTTTACTGAAGAGGAGGAATTGGTGCTCCCATCTAAAGTTAATATCTTTACTTGTGAACTAGATAAAAACATAAATTATATGCACTGTTCCCAATTCCTCTTCTTCCATTCTCAATGTTTCTCTTTACAACTTTTTATTTAGAAAATGCCAAGCTCACCAAAAAATATAAGAATAATAAAATGAAGATCCATGTACCCTCCACCTCCATATACTAATTATTAATATTTTGCCACATTTCCATGATATCTCTCTAGTCTTTATATACAAATACATATTTTATATACACATATATGTATGTATTTTTGTGTGAAGTATATGCACACACACATATACATTCTTTTGGAGGAACCATTTCAGAGTCAATTACAAACATTATGTCATTCCTTAAGTGCTTAAGTATGTATATCCTACAAATATTTTCCTAAGGACTGCAATACCGTCCTCACTATCAGAAAATTTAACATTGCTACAATATTATTTAATAGCCCCTATTTAAATTTCTCTATTTGTCCCAATAATGTTCTTTACAGATTTTTTTATTATTGTCAGTGATGGTGATAATGATGATAGTATCTGTGATGGTGACCATGATGGTGGCATTTTAATCCAAGATTCAATTGAGGACCATACATAACATTTAATCATCATCCTCGAAGTCTGCAATAAACATACCCTAATCAAGCTTTCACCTCTAACACTCTGCTCCATTGGTGACCTCTTGTCAAGATCACTAATGACTTTCATGTTCCTAAATCCAACATCCACTTACTTTGCCTGTAAGCAGCATTTTGGCATGGCTGATCATTCCCTCCTCTTTGAAATACATACTTTCTTCACTTAGTTCCAAGAAACTATAATCACCTAATTTTCCTCAATAATCTAGCCATTCTTTGTCACTCCCCAATATCTTAATATTGGTCCCTTTTTTCCTTCATCTGCACTTGATTAGTGATCTCAAACAATATTATGGCTTTAAATAGTATATGTCAATAACTCCCAGTTTTATAGCTCTAGTCGAGACTTCTCACTTGAATTCCAGACTCATATACCTGTCTTTTGAAAAGAGAATTTCATAAAGAAAATCTGAAAGAAAAGGAATATGGGGAAGAAGTCTCTTCCCTTCTTTTTACAGAGAGAAGTAAGCGTCTTACGTTTAATTTGTATTTCTCCTTATGTTGGTTCTTGAGTAAAAATACTTATTGTTATTAAAAAATTAATCTGTCCCAAATGAATATATAATGTAATGCAATTCCAATTTGAATCTCAACAGATGGGGTTATTTTGAAATTACATACTTATTAAAGTTTATATAGATTCGTAAATGCCTAAGAAGAACCAAAATAAACATGAAAAAGAAGGAAACACAAGACACAGAGCACACTATAAAACCAACATAATCAGATCAATTTCATAATGGTAGAAATAGACATGCTAATCACAACAACAGAATAGTAAATACAGAAATAGATCCCAGTACAAATAAGAAGTGAAAATAGAATGAAGGCATGGAAGGTGTGGATTATTTAATTAACGCTGCTGCCGTAAGTGGCCACGTATCCAGAAGAAAATAAAAGTGGTCCTCTATACAACATACAAAACTGAATTTCATATGGATTAATGGCTTAAACATATGTGCAAAACACCACCTTGCAAGAAAAACCATTCTAAGTCATCTAAGTCAGCATAAGGCTGGATAATGCCATTTTAACAAGACTGGAAACTCAGAGAGAGAGAGAGAGAGAGACTATTTGTTCACAAAACAGAACACATTCAGGCTAATGTCCACGGTTTATTTATTTTTAAAAAGTTCTTCCAAATTGTCAGGAAGACAAACTAATAGAAAACAGGCAAAGGATATATAGATAATCCAGAGAAGAACAGTTCTAAATAACCATCAAACATGTGAAAATAGGTATAAATTTATTAGGAAGGACAAGAAAATAACACTTAAAATTTAACAGACTGACAAAAAATTAAAAATAACAATAATACCTGTTACTGGTAGGGATGAGGAGAAAACAGGAAGCCGTGGAAATGGGAAATGTTATAGGCTTACTCTATGAATTAGATTAAGGTTACTGGTTAAATAACTTTAACCTTAAGTAACCAACTGCTTACTATAAAAATATTTCTTTAGTAAAATTATTGAATTGACATCTTTTTAAAGGCAGCGTCAAAACAGTAGCCCCACACAGAAGTCATTCAAGCAGACTCATTTGCCCAGAGAAATACCCAAGATCCTGGGAGAGGAACCAGAGGGAAAAGGAGACAGAGAAGAAAAGGGAAAGGTAGCTGTGGCCAAAGCCTGAGATTCCCTCCCAGCCAATTAGCCAAAGCACTAGAAATTTCCTGAAGGATTAAAAAAATTAAAATATTCACCAGGAGTCATGAGTACTGATTTCCAACACAATTAAAATCCTTCTAACCAGCACTGGAAGCCTCCAGCATACAAATAAGTTATATTCCAGTTGTCTGTAGCTGGGAATGGATTTGCCCATAAAAACAGTATGATAAATCTCCTAAAGCAGCTCACACAAATTAAATCACTTACACTGGCAATGAGAAGAAAGAGAAAATGCGAAATCTTGTTGCTAAAGCACATTATTTCAGCAACATTCTGGGTTTGCCTTGGAACCTAAATCCATTTGCATCAATGTTTCAAGGAGTAACAAAATGCTATTCTATTTGTAATAATGTTACAAACTCCATTTGTGACAATGTTTCAACAACGCAAGTTCAGTGATTCCTCATAAAAAGAAAATACAAAAGCAATAGAAGAACATCCTCTTGCTCACATCCTATATGTGATCCTGTTTCTCTTCCCAGCTCTCTAGCTGGAGAATAATAACAGTAACAACATCTACTACTTACGCTGATCAAGTTCAGTTCAGGACACTTTTTGCATGCATAATTTAATTTAATCACCACATAATCTCGTGATCTAAATATTATACTCATCTTACTTAAACAAGGTGATAGGTTCCAAAATACTTAACTTGTCCTCTGCCACTTAACCAGTAGGCTACTGAGAGGGACATATCTGATTCTCAAGCCATTTTTTAACCTGCTATATGCCACCAAAGTTCCAGTATTCTGCCCCCAGAACACTGGGTCACGTACCATCTGGCCCAACTCCAAATTCAAGAAATGCCAGGCTCCTGGACCTTTACCACCACACCATGCATTTCACAACCACCAACCCAGAAAAGAGTATGTGAGCATCTAGGCCACACATCTCTGCTCTTGAGAACATTCCTTGGAATAAAATGAATCTGCCATTCAAATGTATGGAAAGATTTGAGATCGATTGGAGGGCTCGTTTGTAGAGTTTTGTGACATCAGTGGAGGCTGTAGGGATAAGGATGGTGTTCCAATTCCTGAAGAAATTTCACCAGATTCCAACTGGCTGCAGACAATCCACATTCGGGAACATTTTGACTCATGGATGTCCATGACCTTGAGTGCTAGCCCCACATGAATTCAGCACACAAGGTTCTTGTTTAATAGGTGACCTTCCCAAAATAGCTACAGATATTAGCTCTCCCTGCAAGATCTCTCTGGGGAAGTTTAAGAGACAGATTTGCCTTTCAGCTTTCCAAATCCCTTGTTTTAGAAAATAACCCACAATCAGAGCACTCCCTCTACCTATCATCACTTTACTTTTAACAAAACTGAATCACTTGGAGCTTTGTACTGTATTTATTTTCACTGATCTCATTCTTTTCCCTTTCTTCATTTTTTCCACTTAAGGGACCATTTTCCCACATTTTGCCTAAGGCTTTGTCCCATGAGAGATGATAATAACTAAGTTAAGTGCTGAAAACTTTTGAGATGTTTCATGTAGGTCATTTTGGGTTGCTGCTTTTCTTCTTTCTCTTCACACTAAAGACAAAAGGGATAGTAGGGCAGGATATTATTGAGATATAATAACAGGTATACAGCTTGACTGAGATGAGCTCGTTTCCTAGTTTGGACGAGATGGAATTTTTAAGAGCTGAATTTCTCAAGTGATATCATCATCCTGTGAGGAGGAAAGTCTATCAGACAAACAACTCCAAGAGAGCAGGATACTCTTCAAACAAAAGCTCTATAAGCCCAGAGGCAGATCAACTCACATGAAAAGGCAAAGGAAGCCAGAGGTCAAGTTGGCCACACCTGGACTCTGTAGGCTTCCAAAGGGAAGAACTGGGCATGGCGCTAAGTCAATGAAAAAAAAACCACATTTATTCATTCACTTATTCACGTTATTTCTTGAATATCTACTAAGTTCCCAACATATTGTGCTAGGCACTAGGATAAAAAGATAAGTAAGACCCAGTCCTTGCCACCAGAGAATTGCCCCACTCAAGCGAAGTAGCTTCTAGCTTTTGCTGCCATTAGGCTTTTTTTTAACAAGAAAAACTTTGGTAAAAGTAATGATAGAAAATCTACTTTTAAAATTCATTGGTTGGGAATATACATATGCACATGGACTTACAGATTCCTTTTGGTAAGTCTGGGCAGTACCAGGCGCAGAGAAGGACTGGGCTAATGAGATGAGCAATGACAGCAACATGATGAGAGTTGAACCACCTGTCTTAGCTCTGCCTGAGACAGGATTTGCCTTTTGTTCTAAAAACTTTGATATCTAGGCCCACTGCACTCACTCACAAAAACATCTTCTAATTTATTGCCTAATGGCCAAAATTCCATATTCATAAGTATAACACTTCTCTAGCTCTATGACACTACAAAGCACCATCCAAATCATCTCCCTCCTGTGCTCTTTACAGTGGCCCTTTAAGGTAAGGATCATTAACAGGTGAGTGGGTTTAATGGACTGTGAGGTGACTCGCACAAAATCACTGAGCTAGAGGGGTGAGTTCAGCACTCCTCAACCTCAACCATTACACATTCAACTCCAAAGCCTGTGGGCTTTTTACAACGTCAAGCTGGTTCCTCTAAAAAAGGTTATATTTGATCTCCTAAAATGTATTGGGCATGTACCAGATTACAAATGAAAGGACAGAAGGAAGAAAGGAAGGGAGGGAGCATAAAGAAGGAAAGAGACCAACACTTAGCTAGGTGCTTTTTATTTTGTCATCTCCATCACCACCCACTTAAGAAGCTATGATTATTTTACACATAATTTTACATATGTGGAAACTAAATTTCAGACAGATTGAATAACTTGCCCAAGGTCACACAGCTTATAAGAAATGGAGCTAGAGGGGCCAGGTGCAGTGGCTCACGCCTGTAATGCCAGCACTTTGGGAGGGCAAGGCAGGCAGATCACGAGGTCAAGAGATCGCGACCATCCTGGCTAACACAGTGAAACCCTGTCTGTACTAAAAATACAAAAAATTAGCCGGGCGTGGTGGCGGGCACCTGTGGTCCCAGCTGCTTGGGAGGCTGAGGCAGGAGAATGGCGTGAACCCAGGAGGCAGAGCTTGCAGTGAGCTGAGATCGCGCCACTGCACTCCAGCCTGGGCAACGACGAGACTCCGTATCAAAAAAAAAAAGAAAGAAATGGAGCTAGAATTAAATCCCAAGTCCACCTAACTCCAAAGCTTATGCTTCTAACTCCTTGCCTCACTGCCTAGTATGTTGTGTGCAACTTTGTGGAACTCATGCACTATCTAAGTATTATTCTTCTCGTCTCTTAAGTGGGGCCTTAATAGGAGCTATCATTTGTTAAACATGCTTACCCGCATCTATCTCTTTCAGATCTCAAAACAGCGCTAAAATAGGCATTATTATCTCGACTGCAGTGAAAATGAGATTGAATCTCGAAAGGGCAGACTGAAGGCAGAGCTAAGATTTGAACCCAGGACTCCAGCACTTTCCACTATTTTGTGTCAACTATGCCAGCTACTACACAGGCATTAGGTGAAGAACAAATGAGATAATAAATATGAAAAACATTCATAAAGTATAAAGTAGTACACTAATATATTATTGTTGGAATTATTATCTTTTCAATCATTAAACTGAGACATTAGACAGAGAGGTTACAGGCTAAATAACTTACACAATATCACATTACAAAGAAATAAGCATTAGGTTCCAAGATCTGGTCCAGTGTCTTTTCCACTTTCTGCCCTGACTCAATTCATTGATTTTTTGGCACCTCAGCCTCCTTCTCAGTAAAATGAGAGCAATGATGTCTAACTGGCTATTCTGAGGATTAAATGATTTCATATATGTATACATATATATACGGTTAGTAAAATTATTTTTCTTCCTTCTACTCAATACTTTGATTACAGAACCATGCCCTGGCCTCCACGTTTATAATAATTTACCTTTTTTTCTTTTTCTTTTCTTTCTTTCTTTTCTTTTTTTTTTAAAAAAAATAGAGACAAAGTCTCACTCCATCACCCAGGCTGGATGGAGTGCAGTGGCACCATGATGTCTCACTGCAACCTCAGACTCCTGGGCTCAAGCTATCCTCCCACATCCACCTTCCAAGTAGCTAGGAATACAGGTGCATCCCACCATAGCCAGCTAATGTTTAAATGTTTTTTTCTTTTTTTGTAGAAATGATGTCTCGCTATGTTGCCAGGCTGGTGTCAAACTCCTGGCCTCAAGTGATCCTCCTGCCTCATCCTCCCAAAATGCTGAGATTATGTGTGTTAGCCACCATGCCCAGCCACTTGCCATTTTCACAATCACAAAAAATAAAGCAGCATTTTGAAAGGTCATTGTCCATTCTCAGAGGCTACTTCTGGAAACACTGACTACAATAAGATCTGCCCAAAGTCTGCTAAATTGTGCAAGCTGCTTGCAGGTAATGCCATGGTAACCTTTGAAGATTTGGTGGGAAATGGTGTTTCTTTCATGTCATCATCCTTTCAGCAAATGTCCCAACTATTCTTTTCACAATGGAGAACTCTAATGACCTAATGCACTGAAACCTTAGTGCTACTAACACTGTCTTCATAATCAATTCATGCTGTCAAATGCTTCCAGGAATTGTATAGTTTAGCAACTGAGGTTCTCAAAGCAAATAAAAAGACCAAGTTCTCAAGGGTAGGTTTCTCCCATGGGAGTGTATAATTCAGCAGATGTTTAACTAGTGCCAGATTTATCAGGATACTTCCAACTCTGCATCTGATAAGAAGTGTCTAGAGAATAAATATCTTCTATTTCTCCTCCTGTCCCTAAACAACTCAAGCCTCACCACTCCCAGACATCAGCGATCTAGCATTACCCTTTGCTACTTGCCAGAAGGTCACCCAGATAAGCTTCTGCATGGTTTACAAATATGTTTGAAAAATGAAATTCCTTCAGCAACTGCAATAAACTTGTTCAACCACACTTTTTTTTTTCAGGCAATTCCTTCACAGGCACCTATCTTCTTATGACATACTTATTTAGATGTTACCGTGATTAGTAAGATATTAAAATCATTTCTGCTCACAACTGACTGTTTTGACACCCATGTGTTCCATGAAGTTCCCTCAGGTGGTGCAAATTTCAATGATACTCAATGCATCGACGTGTTTTAGAAATGGCACACATTGCTGGTCACTCCTTCCCCTGGAAAAGCTGCACCCCCTATGTCTTCATGCCATGTAAGAGACTGGTCTCTCATCTGTGCTTCCACAAACTTTAGTTCTTGATTTGTATGAGCTTGTGGCTTAGCTGTTTAGATTTCTGCCTCCCCTGAAGCCTCAGAGTTCCCTCAAAAGCAGGCCAGGAGCCACAGCTTATGGATTTGTTATATTTCCATCATCAAGCCCAATGCCAAGGGTCCAAAATGAGTTCAATGAATAAATTGTTAATTAGCTAACAAATGAATACGACCCTGAGAATACATTTCTATTGGTGTTTTTATGGGCAGGGTTGGTGAAGTGAAAGTCTGATAACTCGCTATATATGTAGGATAGGCCAAGAGTTCCTGTAATTGGCATTCTTTTGACCTCTTATTATCCCAGTGATTGGATCCTATGAGCAACGAACAGAACAATGGTTCTGAAAGAAAAAGTAGCCCCCAATACAGACGACTCCAGCTGTTCTACAGTCAATGATAAATTTTCCCCAAACTCAGTTCTGAAAAGTGCTCTCAAACAAAACTCATCAGAACTCTGAAGAGAGTGAAATCCCTGGTGTTTCTCCTTTAGCTTAATATAGAGCTCTGTAGTTGGTGGCTCATTGGCAATCTTACTCTCCATTAAAATGCCACAGAATGCAGTCTGTCTCTCAGAACAGACACATTTGTGTGCTTGATAACTCCCTCCTTCCGACAACCGATGTTGACTCATTCCCCACTAGTGTCACATGAACATCGTCAATTGTCCCAGGGCTCAGTGGGCTCTGAAAAAGCATCTTAGCACAGAGAACACTTCTCTACCAATCCCCGTCATAAGCCTATTCGGCAGCCTATAGCCCATCTTTTCTGCCTGTTCTTTAATCATCACCTGCTTCCCATTCCCTCCTCTCTGTGACCCTACACACAGCTTCAGAGTCAGAATTGGGGGAAAATGATAAAAGAATCTGCTCAAGTACTTTATAGTCACTCAGAAGTTAGCAATTTTGGCCTCTAACCATGTTCCATAGTGAAATGTTGTCCTCTGAAGAAGATAAAGATGAGAATTTTTACATAAAGAAGTTTTAAATAAAATAAATATTAAGATGAAAAATATGGCAATTGTGATTCTAACAGGTCAATATGACAGAAGTGCACCAAAAATAGCAAAACCTCTAAAACAAGTTATTATTTTCAGAAAGACATCAAATGAAAAGGATCCATCGAGAAGTCAAAGCAATAAAGAGTGCTTTGGATAATTTACAAAAAAAAAAAAAAATTAATGATGGCTTCCACGGGTCCTGGAACACCTGTGAATTCATATGAAAGAGACTTTTTAAAGTAGGATAAGAGAAACAGGATGTTGTGGAACTGATATAATTTTGTATTACACAAACTGGAAGAATAGATTGTTAGAGATATTAGAAAGACTTGGCCAGGCGCTATGGCTCACGCCTGTAATCCCAAAACTTAGGGAGGCTGAGGTGGGCGGATCACGAGGTCAGGAGTTCAAGACCAGCCTGACCAACATGGTGAAACCCTATCTCTACTAAAGATACAAAAAATTAGCTGGGCATGGTGGCGGGCACCTGTAATCCCAACTACTTGAGAGGCTGAGGCAGGAGAATAGCTTGAACCCAGGAGGCAGAGGTTGCAGTAAGGCAAGATCATGCCACTGCACTCCAGCCTGGGTGACAAGGCAAGACTCTGTCTCAAAAAAAAAAAAAAAAAAAAGTAGTTTTTTTTTTTTAAAAAAAAGGCTACTTTTCATACCCAATTTCAGATCCAATTGAGAGACACAAAAGAGTAGTATATGTAGATAAAAATACCACTTTAACTTTTGATCAATATCATATTGAAGAATGTGGCTTCCATGTGCAGCAACAATGAGCGCTTTATTACTGAATCCCTGAAGTAGGCACATACAAGGCTGAAAAAACAAAGACCCCCTCATGTGGGAAATTGCCCTTGTAAAACTTTCAGCATAAAGGAGCAGGTCAGACTGTGCTTATAAGCAATCAAATCTCCTTTCACCTTCCATGTCTCCCTGCTACAAATGCACACAAACACACACACACACACATGGCAAAAAGGGGCTGAGCTATTTCCTCATCCTATTCTTCATCACAAGCTTCTTTTCTTCCCCATTCTAAAGTTCTTCATCTCAGACTTATCCAATATATCACTCCTTCCCAAGGGAGATGAAACCAGGGTGTTCTACTAACAGAAATCCCTCAATACAAAAAGAAACCTCAAGACTGGGGAAGAATAGGTACTATAGGTACTATCCATATGGGTATTATAATTATGTACCCCATAATAATTTTCTGAATGCTTACTTGTAGATAAATTTTGTCTTAGGCATGAAGGAGAACAGCAAAAGAAGAGGGAATAGCTAACATTTGTTGAACACCTACAAAGTGCTGGACACCATGTTAAGGGCTCTTACATACTCATACATCATCTCATTTAATCCACACAATTCTAACAGAAAAGTATTAGTATCCTTTTTTTTTTCTGTCTACAAATGAGGAAATGAACGTTTGGAAAGGTTATATAGGAGAAGATATCGCAGAGCTTGCAGACAGTTTTCAGTGCAAAATAAACACAAATGAAATAATTAGAAGGCTACAGCAAAATCTATTGCCCACACTAAATACAAAGTGAATGCAAAGAAAAGTGAACATTGTGATGTTTAGAATGAGAACATAATATATGGATCAACAATCTCCGAAGCCAGAGAACAGAGAGGACAAAATGGAATGACTACTGCAAGTAGGTACTTAGAGCTGAAGAGGGATGGGGGTGACGGAGAACAAAGAGAAGTTCCATAGATAAGGGAGGAAGTCAGAAATCTTTGAACTGTTGGTCTGGGTGATACAACTTTGATCAATAGCAGCCATCCTCACTAAAGTGCACTCGTGTATTTAGGTCATTATCAGCAACTGATACTACAAAAAGGTTGAAGAAGGAAGTTCAGTCTGAGAAGAGGCCTGGGTATGGAAAGAGAGAAGTGAATATGGAAAAGCTTCCCTTCTTTGTTTCTACTGTCCTGTAAAGTGTATTTATATTTTATTATCCTCCATTTCACAGGGTGACAATCAGCAGTGGGATAAGCAGGCACTGTTCCCATGATTCAGACGTTAATGCTAAATAATTATTCATTGGGACTTAAAAGAACTCCTCTCCTACCATTCAAAAAGGGAAGGGCTTGGCCAGTCAAATGTTTGGCTATTGTACAATACCATATTAGCTGTAAAAAAAAAAAAAGAAAGAAAAAAACACATCTGTATATTGTAGGAAAAAGTAAGCCAGTCCTTAATACTTTTATAGTATAAATTGAATAACAGTACTATTACCTACTGAAGGTGTTTGTGTAATCATAGATTACAGTGTTAGAGCTCTATAAATTACAAAACTCCCTCACATGTAAAATATTTCATTCTAATGTCATAGATAAGAAAATTTAAAGCTTGGAGAATTTAAGTAGCTTTTCTATTGTCACTCGTCTTAAAGACAGTAGGTTAAGATCCAAGTCCAGGGTTTTCTAACTTCAAAAAAAAATACTCCAAATCTTGCATGACACTACCCAAAGAAATATGAGACAAAAATACCCATAAAATTCTGAAATGGCTCTTAATGTCTGTGATCGAATGCCTCTCTTGTTTTGTGAGTGAAATCGAACAATGATCAAAATAACCAAAACTTTAGGTAGCTTTATTTTTTGTCCCTTGTGGACCTGTAAAAAAAATTTTTATTTCATTTTTTATCTTCTATTAAAAGTGGAAAAAGCACTAGGACAAATGTTGTGCTCGTAAATGTTTAACATACAGATTTTGAGGGTGGGGAAACCCTGATTTGTACAGTTTGCCAGTTTCTGTGGTGTCATACTCCTTACATGGACAATCACAGTCTACCATGTGATGTTGGGAAAAATGCACATGATTAGGTCTTGTGAGCCAGGACACACTGAGACTGCCAAACAATTAATCAAAAACCCTCTTGATGGCATATCTTGTTAATAAATGCATCAATGATAGAGAACTATATGCAAATAGCAAGCTCTGGGTGTGAGATTCACCAGGTTAAGTAAAGCAGTCGCTCCCTTCTCCAGGGGGTATGTTCCAACACTCCCAGTGGATGTCTGAAACCATGGGTAGTACCAAATCTGACTGCTCTCAATCAGAACGCATTTCTATTTGTGTCCTCCACACACAAATTTAATGCCTTCTTCATCTCAACTAACACTCATCACACACCGTGGTTGTAACTTGCAGTCTGAGGTGTGACAGCAAAACCAGAAAGAATTTTTTTCCTTATTCACAATTTTATGGACTCATTCTTAACTTGGATCTTAGAGCATGGTGATGCTGTACAAAGGGAAGATTCCCTGGGGAAGGCAGAGCAGGATGGCACTAGATTACACCATGCTACTCAAACGGCACATAATTTTAAACACATGAATTGTTTATTTCTGGAATTTTCCATTTTCTGACCACATTGACTGTGGGTAACTGAAACTGCAGAAAGCAAAACAGCAGATTAGAGGAAGCTACTTTTCTGGATATGGAAACTGATCTGACTTTCAACTGAAGATGTAAGACCTTGTAAAGCAATCTCAGTTTCCCTAACAAAACTAATGCCAGAACTGCAACTTGAGATTTTTAGCTTGAGGAAGCAAATCACCAGATGAAAAGAGGTGAATGGACATGTTTCCTTGATTTGCCATCTTGGACTTTGCCCTTTCCCTTAGAGCCCTCTAATTTTTATTTTTATTTTCATTTTTTTTAGACAGGATCTCACTGTGTCACCTAGGCGGCAGTGCAGTGGCCCCATGTTGGCTCACTGCAACCTTGACCTCCCAGGCTCAGGTGATTTTCCCACCTCAGCCACTCAAGTAGCTGGGACAACAGGCGTGCACCACCATACCTGGTTGATTTTTTTATTTTTAGTAGAGACAGGGTTTCACCAGGGTGCCCAGGCTGGTCTCGAACTCCTGAACTCAAGCAATCCATCTGCCTTGGCCTTCCCAAGTGCTGGGATTACATGCCTGAGCCAACACACCCAGCCAGAGCCCTGTAATTTTAATCCCTGCTACCAATTTACTGGCCCTTGTGATGAGTTGCTTCCCTTTCAGCACTGTTGGTTCCCCTTAGAATAGCTCAAAATTTCAAAATCTTTTCATTAAATGCTAAGAGAGGCTAGAGAAAAGAAGAAACACAAAGAATCTAGGTGTTGATCCTACCTTGGTTTGTTTGCTCCCAAGGTTCACAGACTCTGTCTTACTGAACGCTTTGTCTCAAGCCCCCACAGGACTGGTACAGCTGCACAGCTCCCCCACCCCAATGCCCACCTGCACCCAACTCCTCACCTCTACATTCTGGCCACTGTGTTTTTTTTTTTTTTTTTTTTTTTGAGACGGAGTCTCTCTCTGTCACCCAGGCTGGAGTGCAGTGGCGTGATCTCGGCTCACTGCAAGCTCCGCCTCCCGGGTTCACGCCATTCTCCTGCCTCAGCCTCTCCGAGTAGCTGGGACTACAGGCGCCCGCCACCACGCCCGGCTAATTTTTTGTATTTTTTTTTAGTAGAGACGGGGTTTCACCGTGGTCTCGATCTCCTGACCTCGTGATCCGCCCGCCTCGGCCTCCCAGAGTGCTGGGATTACAAGCGTGAGCCACCGTGCCCGGCCCTCTGGCCACTGTGTTAACTCCCACCACTTGGTGGCCCACTTAGAAACATCTCAACATGTTGATCCATGCTTAAGACCAAGCACTAGATGAATAGAACAGATTCTCACCTGAAGTCATTTCATAATCTTTTTCCTCCTGCCATTTTCCAACCTGAACCATGACTCTTCCTCAAACCAGAAAAGTCCTCACCCTCTGTGAGAATACAACCACACTTCCTTTACAGATTCACCAAATTTTCATAAAAATATACGACAGTCATGGCATTCTAATATGAGAAATACACACATACAGCAATGGAGGCATTGCTCCTCACCCTGCAGATGACGTGAGGCCCGAGCAATCTGACCTTCAACACCTCAACACCTTCTCCAACACCTCCACATTTTAGGAAAACAGAATGCCGTAGTTACTCCAGGTTTGGAGAACAAATGGTCCTGCCTCTTACATTTTCTTTTTTTTTTAAGGTCATCTTCTTTCCTTAAGGATCAAGCTTGTTTTCCTAAGTCAGTATTCCTTTTAAAGTAGCCCATAGGCAACCACACACACATCCTAAAAGTCCTGCTGGTGCTAAAATCATTTTGGAACTTCACTTTGCAAATTGCCTTCAGATCAAAGTTATGGCTCACCCGAGGTTGCCAGCTTCATTACAGTTTATTTTTCCCACCCATCAAATACACCAGACTTGGATCTTGACAAAAGGCCAAGATTTTGTCATTATTGAGAATATTCAGAAGCATTGTCTGGCAACAGTAACTACACACACATACACACACACAAACACACACACACACACACCCACGCACTGCCCACACCACCCCATCCAACACAGCCCCAAATACCTTTCTAACAAAACTCAACCTTATTTTCACATCTGAAGCTTCTATTACTGTTCACTCTTACCCAATTTTTTTTAATGAAATGGCTAGAGATTGGAAGGCAGCATAGAGTGTGACCAAACACTAGCTGGTGCCCTCCTGGCAGAAGCTGTCAAAAACCACAATACTGGAGACTAAGAGAGGCCTAAAGAAAACAGCTAACCCATCCTCCTGTCTCCAGCTAGGTTTCTTCTCAAAATCAGAGCTACCAGAGGCTGACATGGACTGGACCAGGTCTCAGTTTCATTGCGCTAGCCACTTGCTATTTTTCAAACATGCCAGGCATGGTCCCATTTAAACCAGTCACAGTGGGTAAAATGGCACTTCTGTATGGCTGACTGTCTTACCTCCTTCAAGCTTAAATATCATTCGGCAATCCTTATTCAAAATTATAATCATTTTTCACTCCTCTCCAGATTCCTCTCTGGATTCCATTTTGTGTCCAATTATTTGGAGAAAAGCAATAGAGCCAGCTTTGCTCTTTCTCTTCTCCATATAATTTTCACCTAATGTACTACATAATTTTCTTATTTATTACACATATTATTTATTCTCTGTCACCACCCTCCCCATCTTTGATTAAATATCCAAAGCACTTAAGATAAAGGCTAGCACATAGTTGGCACTCAAAAATATTTGCTGACTAAGTGAATGCTAGGAGACACCTTCTTGTTCTGCCTGTCACTCCCCCTACCTTTGCCTCACAAATAACATGCTCAATGGATGGTCATTAGTTCTCTACTTAACTACTCAATATCCTTCCTTCATGTTTCCATTGTCTTGGAGAAGGTGGGCACTAAAGCTAAAGTGTCATGAACACATGTATAGGAATTAGGAGTTTTCTAATCTGCCTTTTTTTTTTTTTTTTTTTTGGACGGAGTCTTGCTCTGTCACCAGACTGGAGTGCAGTGGCATGATCCCGGCTCACTGCACCTCCAACTCCCTGGCTCAGGCAATTCTCCTGCCTCAGCCTCCCGAGTAATGGGACTGATTACAGGCACGCGCCACCACACCCAGTTAATTTTTATATTTTTAGTAGAGACAGGGTTTCACCATGTTGTCCAAGAGGGTCTCAATCTCCTGACCTCGTGATCCACCTGCCTTGGCCTTCCAAAGTGCTGGGATTACAGGCATGAGCCACCACACCTGGCCTCTAATCTTGCATTTTCTTCCAGAACCATACACATGAGCAATGCTGACAATCTGCAGTATTATCAACAAGTGCATCGAGATACATTGAACCAGGGAGGATGAGGGAAAGGAGAGTGGCATGAGGAATGTGGAGTATATGTGCAGGTCAGAGAGGTTCTGCAGGTAACACAAGGCAGTGCATATGTGTAAGTGTGAGAGAATGAGGTGAGGGCATGCATGTTCAGTAACGCTTCTGCCTGCACCATCTGGGAGGCAAGCAATTCCACTCGTCAATTACCAAACCTCCCTGAACCAACAAAAATAAACACATCAAAAGCTCAGTCTTCACATGAGTTTTCACCATGTGGTTTAGCTCCCTCTGCAACCCTTTCCCAAAGGAGAAAAAAAAAGTGAACTTTTATTTAAAAAAAAGAAAAAACTGCAGGACTGCAAAGAAAGGATAAATAAAGATGCAAATGTACTGTTGCTGGTTTTTCTTCTTTTGTTTTCAATTTTATCTCCCCTTTGATAAAACAGGCAGCTTAAAATGTTTTAAAAAGTATCTATCAATGAATTGAAAGCCATAATTAATTTGAAATGTGTGCTAGCACCTAGCCATGTATATAGGTTTTTCCTGTATGGTTTGTAGAGGTATTCTAAGTGCACATAAAATATGACTATAAAATGGAATTTACAGTCCAGCACCAGACTGGGCTGGAGCAAGTGAAAGTGAGACAGTCCACTGTTGTGCCGAGAAACCAAAGATATAGGATCCACGTGTTTGCCAAGGAAACTTTTGTGTCACTCATCACCTTCTGGTGCTCTAAAGAACCATCATCAGAAATGAATTGTTAAAGTACTGACCTTTCTCCATGAGCTGCTTTCATTAAGATTACATATGCATATAAAAAAATTCTGCTTTTAAAACAGTATTGGTCTTGAAGTCTTTTTAGTCTTAAAGAACGTTCTAACAGCATGATTGTTTATGTAGAAAATTCAATGAGATCAACAAAAAAAAAGCTAGTAGAGAGTGAGCTTGGCAAGGTTGGACAACATAAGATCAGTCTATAAAAGTCAACTGTTTTTCTATTATACTAATAAGAAAAATTCAAAATTAAATTTTTTAAAACACTCTTTACAATAGCAACAAAAATATGAAATACTTAGAAGTAAATCTCACAAAATATGTGCAATACCTGAAATCTACAAAACATGAATTTCTGCAACGTTTTTGAAAATAAACCAAATTTAAATAAATGGTAAGATATAACATGTCCATGGGTTGGTAGACTCAATATTCTTAAGATATCAATTCTCCCCAGTCTGTAGATTCAGTGCAATCCAAATCAAAATCCCAGCAGGCTCTTTTTGTAGGAACTGGCAATCTGACTCGAAAATTTATCTGGAAAGGCAAGGACGTAGAATAGCCAGAACAGCTTTGAAAAGGAATAAAGTTGGAGGACTAACACTATCTGATTTCAAGCCTCGTCAAAGCTAAGGCGATCAAGACAGTATGGTATTGACTTCAACAGAAATAAGCATCAATGGAATACGTACAATGTCCATACATGCCTCACATACATATACAGCTGATTTGGCAAAAATGCAAAAACAATTCAGTGGACAAAGAGTAGTATTTTCAACAAGTGGTGCTGGAACACTTGGGTGTTTACAAGCAAAAAAAATAAACTTTGATCCGTATCTTGCAACATATACAAAAGTAACTCAAATGAATCATAGACCGAAATATTAACCCTAAAACTACAAAACATGTAGAAAAAAGCATGGAAGAAAATCTTTTTGACCTCAGGTTAGGCAAAAATTTCTTAAATACAACACCAAAAGCACAATCCGTGAAAGAAAAAATAAGTGATAATTAGAACTTTATCAAAATTTAAAACTTCTACTTTTTAAAAGACATTAGTTAGAGAATAAACAAGCCATAGTCTTAGGAAATATTTGCAAATCATATGCCTGATAAAGTACTTGTATCCACAATATATAAAGAACTCTTAATAGGAAGAAAGCAAACACCCACATTTTTTAATGGACAAACTATTTGAACAGACACTTCACCAATAAAGGAATATAGATGCCAAATAAGTACATGAAGATGCTCAGCATCATTAGCCATTAAGTAAACATAAGTTAAAACCACAATAAGATATCACTACATGCGTATTAAAGTGGATCAATTTAAAAAGACTGACTATACCAAGGGTTGGTGAGGATATGAAGGAACTGGTAGGAATATGCTATAAAATAGTAGCAGTGCATTGGAAAATAATTTGGCAACATTTTTAAAAAGTTAAGCATTCTTTGGCTGGGCGCGGTGGCTCACGCCTGTAATCCCAGCACTTTGGGAGGCCGAGGCAGGTGGATCACAAGGTCAGGAGATTGAGACTATCCTGGCTAACATGGTGAAACCCCATCTCTACTAAAAATACAAAAAAATTATCCGGGCGTGGTGGCAGGTACCTATACTCCCAGCTATTGGGGAGGCTGAGGCAGGTGAATGGCGTGAACCTGGGAGGCAGAGCTTGCAGTGAGCCAAGATCAAGCCACTGCACTCCAGCCTGGGCGACAGAGCAAGACTCAGACTCAAAAAAAAAAAAAAAGTTAAGCATTCTTCTACAATATGATCCAGGCATTCCACTTGTAGGTACTTACCTCAGAGAAATGAAACCATATGTCCATACAAACGCTGGACAAGAATGTTCATAGCAGCTAGTATGTTCACAGCAGAATGTCATGGCCAAAACCTGGAAACCGCCCAAATGTTTATCAACGGGTGAATGGGTAAACACATTGTGGCATATTAATACAATAAAAATGAAAGAAGTATTGATACATGCCACAACGTGAATAAATCTAATAATCATTACCTGCAGTGAAAGAAGCCAGACCAAAATAGAGAATATATTGTATTTATACAAAATTCTAGAACATCCTAACTTATCTAGAGTGACCAAAAAAAAAAAAAAAGAAACAGATCAGTGGAGATTCAGGGATAAGAGGAAGACATTACAAATGGGCATAAGGAAAATTTGGGGGGTGATGAATACATTCATAATTTTTATTGTGATGATGGTTTCACAAATATATATACATATGTCAAAACTTATCAAAATACATATTTTTAATATGTGTAGTTTACTATCTATTGGTTATACCTCACAAAAGTGTTTTTTATTTCAAAAAACAAAAGAGTGTTCTAATAATATGCAAATATCCCCAAGAGCTATCACACCCTAAGCCTTATCAACTAATATCTTACTGCGGAAAGAGAATGAGAAGTAGGTATTAAGGACAAACCTTATAATTTTTCCAAGAACTGGCCCCGATGACACACTTACTAAACAGCCCAAAATGCTGACAAAAGTTTTTACAATGGCACATAATACTGAGTCCACTAAGGGACATTTCCTTTTCACTCAAAGCTGACATTCAAGCCCATGTAGAATAAAAAGGTGGGTACTACCTGGCTTGGAGCAATTTTTCTCACCATTTGTGCACCCAGCCTTTTTATTCCTCTCCTCTCTCCACCCAAGTCCCCCAAAGCAAGAATCAACTAGTCCCAGAAACAACAGAACAATTTCCTGGATCCCAATTAGTCACGTTAATCTCTCTATACTTCCTTAAGGCCAGGAGAGGGAACCCGGAAGTCCTAACACCCTTGCCAACAGCTTTATGCCTGGATCCAGAGTTAGGACCCCAGCTTGCTGTGTGAATGTAGTCTCATCTTTATGCCATGTTTGTGTCACTGATGTGGTTTGGACCTGTATCCCCACCAAATCTCATGTTGAATTGTAATCCCCAGTGTTGGAGGTGGGGCCTGGTGGGAGGTGATTGGATCATGGAGGCAGATTTCTCATGAATGGTTTCAAATCATCTGTCTTAGTACTGTCCTGACTATAGTGAGTGAGTTCTTATGAAATCTGGTCGTTTAAAAGTGTGTGGCACTTCCCCACTCTCTCTCTTCCTCCTGCTCCTGCCATGTAAGATGCCTGGGCCCACTTTGCCTTCCACCATGAGTAAAAGTTTCCTGACGCCTCCCCAGATGCTGGGGATCTACAGATGCTTCTATGCTTCCTGTACCGCCTGCAGAACTATGAGCCAATTAAACCTCTTTTCTTTATAAATTGCCAGTCTCAGGTCTTTCTTTATAGCAATGTGAGAAGAGACTAATACAGTCACTAAACTACAAGGAGGACATTTGGTCTCCAATGAAGGAGTTCTTGGGTTTGAGGAAGTTCAGCTCCACAGTGCACTTCTATTGGTGCAAGTACTACTGCTCAGAACTCAAGAGACTGTAGAAATGGAAATATGTGATGTCCTCATATTTTCAAAATAGACTTCTTAAGATTCCCTGTCTTGTGAGCTTGCTAATCTCTGTATATAATACTTAGCACCACAGGGATGCCCAACGCTGACAACTGACCGACTCAACCAGGAGCAATTGAAAAGCCGAGGACATGGAATCTGTCTGTGCTCTTTTCATTGAAAAGGTGAGAGGTTTCTGGCAGAGTCAGATTTCCGGAGAGAAGTCATCCATCTGCTAGCAGAGACCATTTCAAACCCTGCTTCCCTTCAGATAGCATCCTAACTCATAACGAAATTAAGAAGGCAAGCTCCAACGTGCACAGTTAGAGTCGGCAACTTGGCCAGCTGGCGGAGTGTGGGCAGCCCTCATTGCCTCTGACCTCCGTGCACTGAAATGAGAGGAAACTGTGATCAGGAGCTGACATTTCCTCAGAGCATCACCCAGCTTTCCTAACAGAGGGATCACAATTCACTGATAATGAAGCTTTGAAGTGCCTGGCCCAGGGCCAGGAAACACTGGAAGTATCCTTTGGAGAATATCTGTTTTAGATTACTCCCAGTGTGTAGGAAGCTGTGCATGCTAACTTTAGCCGTTCTCCTGCCTTCAGAATGTAGAGGCTTCAGGCTGATTGATCTCAAGCCCATTCTTTTGGCTCCGATCTAAATGGCAGTCCCACTGGGTTTGGGTGTTTTTGTTTGGATTTTTGTTTTTGTTTTTTGCCTTCAAAGCTGCATTACAATCCTGCATATGTTCCTCTTCTTCATCTCTTCACTCCAACAGTTTTGTTCACAATTTTTGCATCCCAAGAAATTTATATTTCTCAAGTAGAGAAATTTGGGGACACTTATTCAAAAGGAGTTTCTGCAATGGAAACCTAAATCCATCTGACAAGTTTCATTTCTGAAGGGCCTCATTATAATACTACCTTGGTTGTATGGTAGGTCAAATGATGTGCCCCCTTTTAAAAATTATACTAAAGCATTTCTCTCATTATAACTTAAAAAGCTAAATCCACTTTACAATGAGACTCTACCATTCAGGCAATTGATTCTGTTAAAATGCATGCTGTTCACTCTACAAATACATCCACTTTGATTTAGGCTTGATTGCTTCTCTCTGGAGCAACAATTTGGCTGATAAACAGAAACTACAATCTAAACCCTTGCCTTTCACACTGCGGTCCTTGAGCTCACAGCATTGCCATCACCTAGGAGCTTATTTGAAACAGAGTATCATACTAGCGAGGCTGAGGCGAGAAGATCACAGGGTTGAGGCTGCAGTGAGCTAGGATCACACCAATGCACTCTAGCCTGGGCAACAGAGCAAGATAAAGAAAGAAAATAAAGAAAGAGAGAAAGAGAGAGGGAGGGAAGGAAGGAAGGAAGGAAGGAAGGAAGGAAGGAAGGAAGGAAGGAAGGAAGGGAAAGAAAGGGAAGGGGGAAGAAAGGAAAGAAAAGGAAGGAAGGAAGGAAGGAAGGAAGGAAGGAAGGAAGGAAGGAAGGAAAAAAGGAAAGGAGGGAGGGAGAGAGAGAAGGAAAGAAGGAATGAAGGAGAGAAAAAGAAAGAAAGGAAAGAAAAGAGGAAGGAAGTGTGGATAGAAGGAAGGACAAAAGGGGAGAAGAAGGAAAGAAAGAAAGAAAGAAAGAAAGAAAGAAAGAAAGAAAGAAAGAAAGAAAGAAAGAAAACAAAAGAGAGAGAAAGGAAGGAAAGAGAGAGGGAGGAAGGAGGGAGAGAGAGGAAGGAAGGAAGGAAAGAAGGAAGGAAGGAAGGAAGGAAGGAAGGAAGGAAGGAAGGAAGGAAGACAATATCAGGACCCTGGTCCTAACCCCAGACATACTTAATCTGAAACTGCATTTTAATAAGATTGTCAGTGATTCTCATGTACATTCAAGCTTGAGAAACACTGCTTTAACTAGCCCTCACCCCCTTAAGGGGAAAGAAAAAAAAAAATCAAGGGCCAAGACTTGAGCACTGTAATTGACAAAATTCCCAAGAGGAACTTTGGCCAGCCACTTGCTCGGTGTTTTTCAGCCTGCAGCCCCCATATAAATCCCAACCGGCTCTTCATCCTGCTCTGCTAAGAGTGACTTTTGAATGGATCAACAGGGTCAGCTTACTCAAACATCAAGGATTTTGAGTGCTTAATGAGGCTTCTCTCAATCTTTTGAGGGTGGAAAGTAAACTGAAAATTTTTGGAGTTGGGTTTGATCATGAGCTAACAGGTCATTCCTGGCTCCGTCTCAATGCAGATGCCAGGAAGACAACCTTCTGTACTGATGACCAGGAGAGGTCATCTCCAAGGCTGTGCAAAAAATAATTATTATTATCATAATTATATATATAAATATATATATATATAACCCAATAAAAGACAAGACAGGCAGGGATAGGCCTGAGAAGATGAGGACCCTCACATCTTGAAATGTGGCTTTTGTGGGCGTCAAAGTTGAGGTGGTCAGTTCCTCCCCTCCTTACCAGTGATTAGCAGCTGGTAATGAAAGTTAGAGGCTCAATCCCAGCCAACCTCTAGGCCAGTACTCATTACTGGATGTCTGCTGTCATTTGGGGGATGTGAGGTGACAAGTAGACAGTGGGAGGACCTGGCGTGCGCTGCTTAGTGACCTGTTCCTGACGGCCAGCATACCTTAAATGGCTACTCAACATCAGCCACCCCTTTCCAACCAGCTATATTCCCTCACCATCCCCCTTTCTATACTAAGACGAGGCTGCTGTTTCCATTTTTTTATTTTTGCATCAATTTTTCACCTGACACTAGAGCTCTTCTCTGCCCCCAGCTCACCTGGTGGGAGTTCCTGTCAAGTACTTGCTGGGCTCCTTCTGGAAGCTAGAACTTTTCTTCAGTACCTCTTGGGATCCTGTTGCAAAAAAGACAGTCGTCTATAACCTTGATATGGATACTATCAGGTTGTAAGTATCATCATTATTAGGGAATCCTTCCTCCTCTGTTCCACCTGAAAAATTTGATTTTCTTACAGTCTATTCAATTCTAATCTACTAGGCTTTAAACTACTGTTCTCATCTGCCTATTAAGAAAGTGGGCCTTCAATAAGGTTAACGCTTCTAGACCCAGCCCAGCCCATTCCCAGTTTCCTTCCCTGCTTTACTGCCCAGGCCACTGAAACCCCAACCAACTTTTGGTCAAGCTCTATGTTACAACAGAGGTTGCCTATTCCAGTGGTCCTGGCCACCCATGGACTTAGTTCCTGGTATGTTGCACACAAATACAATATGTGACATGGAAAATATCACATAAATACAGAAGACCAAGGGCCAGAGCTCCTCTCCTGGAGTCTAACATTGGTCCCTGATAGTTCATTGTACATTAATTCACAAGGGCACCAGAGGATCTGCATACCTGTTTGCAGCCCTGCCCCTGTGAGTTTCCTCTGAGAGATACTGCACCAGAACACAGGTGTATGTGCTATCTGATCATTTACTCTTGTGTGCTCAACAAGGAAGAATATATTCATGTGATCATTTATTCATGAAAATTCAATGAATATTTGCTGAAAATAAGAACAGCAAATACTACTAAGTGCTTTTATGTGCCAGGTACTATTCTATGGATTTTACCTTAATCACCCTACTTAATCTTCACAGCTACACTACAAGGTAGGTATTATTACCTTTATTGCACATATGAGGAAACCAAATCATGGCTCTACTACCATCTATGGCTTCTACCAAGTGCCCACTATGTGCTTAGCTCACCAGTAGTTCAACAGTGAAAAACAGGCTGATCTTCACCCTGTGGACTGTACTGTCTCGTAGATGAAATACACACTAAGGATAATTATTAATCGAAATGGTGAAAGCATTGCAAGGGAGAAGAATGAAATTGTATAAGAACATGTCATAGGAGAATATTACGTATTCTGGGGCATTAGCCAATGCTTCCCTGAGAAAGTGACATTTAAACTTTTCTACAGACATAGAAATTACAGACTCTGCCTCTAGGGACACAGAGAAATCCTAAAGGGACAGACCTCCTTGACTGTTTCTTAAACCTCATTTATACTGCCTGCCCCCATGGCACAAGGGCACCACATATCAAATTTTGCCTAGAAAGTATTTACAAAGAACAGTCCTGTTCTCTGGCCTCAAAAAATGTGCAGCATAGTTGGGGGAATAAGATTCATGTTCAGTCTACAGCCATACTACCCTGAATGCACCCAATCTCATCTGATCTCAGAAACTAACAGGGTCAGGCCTGGTTAGTATTCCAATGGCAACAGTCATGTTCATTCATGGATACTTATTCAAAACAACAATAATGATATCAAAGCAGCCATTAATATTGAATGCTTACTATATGCCAAGTGTTCTTTGCTCATCCTCCCCTTTGAACTTCGCAAAATCCTTCAGTATACTACTGCTTACTTTTGAGGATGAATACACTCAAGTTCAGAGAAGTTAAGACACTTGCCCAAGGTAACAAATCCAATAAACAGGAAAGCTGGAATTAGAGCCGAGGTCAGCTCCAGCACCTCTATCCTTACTGCTTCAGGGTTTTCATACCCCAGTGCCTCTAGTGGACCAGATATGGAATGTGAACCAGAGAAGCAAACCTGAGAGCACTTGTCTTACTCCAGCTGATGGCTGCTGTGCAGAAATAAGGTCCCTGGGATGCTGACCTTCTAATGTTTAAAGAAAAGCCAGAAGCTTTAATTTCCATATGAAATCAATTGAATTTTCAAAGTTGGCAACTAATTTTAAAGAAAATTAAATGCTATGAAACGTATTTTGAATACATTTCAGGGACCATATCTGGCCTGCTGGCCACCAGTTTACAGCCTCTGCCCTACCCCATATTGCTCCCGACCCGTAAGGAAACCCACAGATTTATGGAGGAGATAGATGCATCAACAAATGCCAACATCTCGAGGCTGTGGAGAAATAGGAATGCTTTTACACTGTTGGTGGGAGTGTAAATTAGTTCAACCATTGTGGAAGACAGTGTGGTGATTCTTCAAGGATCTAGAACCAGAAATAACACTTGACCCAGCAATCCCATTACTGGGTATATACCCAAAGGATTATAAATCATTCTTCTATAAAGACACATGCACACATATGTTTACTGCAGCACTATTTACAATAGCAAAGACTTGGAACCAACCCAAATGCCCATCCATGATAGACTGGATAAAGAAAATGTGGCACATATACACCATGGAATACTATGCAGCCATAAAAAAGAACGAATTCATGTCCTTTGCAGGGACATGGATGAAGGTGGAAGCCATCATTCTCAGCAAACACAGGAACAGAAAACCAAACACTACATGTTCTCACTCATAAGTGGGAGTTGAACAATAAGAACACATGGACACAGGGAGGGGAACCTCACATACTGGGGCCTGTCAGGGGGTGGAGGGGAAGGGGAGGGTGAGCATTAGGACAAATACCTAATGCATTTGGGGCTTAAAACCTAGATGACGGGTTGATAGGTGCAGCAAACTACCATGGCACATGTATACCTATGTAACAAACCTGCACGTTCTGCATATGTATCCCAGAACTTCAAGTAAAATTTAAAAATAAATAAATAAAAATTAAAAAGCCAACATATAAAATGAGCATAAAAGAGGGATTGGTTAAATATATGTGAGGCAGAAAAAGGTGCAGAAAAAGCTTCACAAATAGAATTGTTTGAGTGGGTGAGTTGGGGGTGAACAGCAGTCCAGACAGAAGACAGCACACAGGAAAACTTGGGGAGTGAGAATGCATGGCCTCCTCTGGGACCACAATAGCTTGAAGTCCCTTGTGCTATGAGAGAGATTGTGGAAGAGTATTAAAAGGCCATGTGGATCTGGTAAGTAAGGGCAAGATTTTAGATGATTCTGTGTGCTACACTGAGATGGTTGCTCTTACCTGTTGATCATAAATAAATGATAAACAGTAAGCAGTATAAATAATAAGTAGAATAAACCCAGCAGATAGGCATGTTACAAAAATTGCTGCATTAGCCAGGTGTGGTGGTGCATGCCTGTAGTTCCAGCTACTCGGGAGGCTGAGGCAGGAGGATCACTTGAGCCCAGGAGGTCGAGGGTGCCATCAGCTATGATTGTGCCACTGCAACCAGGCTGGGCAACAGAGTGAAATCATGTCTCTTAAAAATTTTAAAAATATAAAATAAATTTTAAAAAATGATTGCTCTAGTAAGAAAAGAGTGATTAGAGGAAGGAAGATCAGTCAGAAAGTAATTGCAATAGTCAAAAGGTATATCAAAGTCCTGAACTGCTTACAAAAGAGAGGAAGGAGGGGAGACTTATAGAGGTGATGAGGAAATAGGGTCAGGAGAACCAACTGACTAATTGCATATGGAGTGAGAGAGGGAGAATCGAAGGCTTGGCTCTCAGGTGTCTGGCCTAAGAGTCTGGCCTCTGGCTAAATGGAAATTTAAATGCAATATGAGGCAATACATGGCAAATGAATACCCCATAAAATTCAATAGTACCAATGAAGTTTATTAGCTATTAATAAAGAGCTGAAGACTGGATGACTTTATTAGTCATTTATTTATAATCTAAACTCCAAATCTCAAAAAAAGTAGACAATTTGAGGCAGATTGAAAGACTCCAATGTATATTCAGCAAGTGTTATGAACAAAATCAGAGAGATGAAAAATAATCTAGAATAAAAAAGAGAGATAATTAAATGAGAAATATAAAGACAATAATTACTGTCCATGAACATTAAATTAGGACTGGCTCGGTGGCTCACACCTGTAATCCCAGCACTTTGGGAGGCAGAGGTGGGAGGATCACTTGAGGTCAGGAGTTCAAGACCAGCTTGGCCAATATAGTGAAACCCTGTCTCTACTAAAAATACAAAAATTAGCCAGGTGTGGTGGTGTGCGCCTGTAGTCCCAGCTACTCAGGAGGCTGAGACGGGAGAATTGCCTGAACCCGGGAGGCAGAGGTTGTAGTGAGCCAAGATGGTGCCACTGCACTTCAGCCTGGGCAACAGAGTGAGACTTCATCTCAAAACAATAAATAAATTAATAAATGCCAGAGTTTACTTGCAATCACATCAAGAGAGGGAACCCCAAAGTGTTCTATAACAAGAAGCTGGCAGCTCCAGTGTGGTCTAGAATGCATGGGCTTTGGAGTCTGAAGGACTGGGGTTTGAACCCCAGGTCTAGTAGATACCATACGACTGAAGACCTGGGAATTAAATGTTCTAAGCCTCAGTTCTCTCTAGTGAAAAATGAAGAAAACAGTCCCTTGACTAAAGATGTATAAAGCATCTTGCTTATCATAGACCTCCAAGAGATAACTGTTTAATATTATTGTTATTTTCTTAGAAGATGAGCCTTTTCTTGGCATAAAATTCTCAGAGAAACTGAAGTTTGGTCAGCATGGAGGTGGACAGAGAGATACACGCTTTTACAAGTATCAAGTCACCTAGGCAAATGACAAAATTTTCAATGTCCTGGTCTCACCATCAGACTGAGCACAGGCACCCTGAAAAGTCTCTGACCCTGAACACTACCCCCAGAAATAATGTTTGTCTTATAAAACAGGGTGAAGAAGGGGCACTAAAAAGATAAAGTTTAATCAAAGTCACAAATCACTGGAATAAAAGATATGCTGCTAAGAATAGTCCCCAGTGGTGCATTGGACAGGGGAGGGGGGAAGAGAGGTACTAATGAGCTTCTCTTTCTTGGATTACAAACAGGAGAGTGTTAGCTGCCCCATTTGAACCAGGTCTGTCTTCAAATGTGTCACCCACCTGGTCAGGTGGCTTTAGGGTTCCTAAGAGCTAGAAGGCTCCAGCACCTTTCTCAAGTACCTGCCCTAAATCATGGACATGACTTAAGTGTTGGGCTGTTGGGGTTACACTTCCACATTTACTTGATGCTTTTATCTGTTTTCCTTTCAAATGTTTCTTTGAATGTGTCTTAGTTTAAAATACCTTTTGGTGCTTGTTTGTATCCAGGCAAACTAAGCATCATATATGAAGGAAAGATACAGTTGTTTTCAGACAAACAAATGCTGAGAGAATTCACCAATACCAAGCCACCACTACAAGAACTGTTAGAAGGAGCTCTAAATCTTGAAACAAATCCTGGAAACACATCAAAACAGAACCTCTTTAAAGCCTAAATCACACAGGACCTATAAAAGAAAATACAACTTAAAAAGCAAGAACAAAAAAAAACAAAATAAACCAAAGTACACAGGCAACAAAGAGCACGATGAAAGCAATGGTACCTCACATTTCAATACTAACATTGAATGTAAATGGCCTAAATGCTCCACTTAAAATATACTGAACCACAGAATGGATAAGAACTCACCAACCAACTATCTGTCAGGAGACTCAGCTAACACATCAGGACTCACATAAAGTAAAGTGGTGGAAACAGGCATTTCATGCAAATGGACACCAAAAGTGAGCAGAGGTAGCTATTCTTATATGAGGCAAAACAAACTTTAAAGCAACAGTGGTTAAAAGAGACAAAGAGGGACACTATAATGGTAAAAGGCTTTGTTCAACAGTAAAATATCACAATCCTAACCATAAATGCACCAAACACTGGAGCTCCCAAATTTATAAAACAATTACTAATAGACCTTAGAAATGAGATAGACAGCAACACAATAATAGTGGGGGACTTCAGTACTCCACTGACAGCACTAGACAGGTCATCAAGACAGAAAGTCAACAAACAATGGATTTAAACTGTACCTTGGAACAAATGGACTTAACAGATATATATAGAACATTTTATCCAACAACCACAGAATATACATTACATTCAACAGCGCATGAAACTTTCTCCAAGATAGACCATATGATATGACATAAAATGAGCCTCAATAAATTCAAGAAAATTGAAATTATATCAAGCACTTTCTCAGACCACAGTGGAATAAAACTGGAAATCAACTCCAAAAGGAACCTTCAAAACCATGCAAATGCATGGAAAATAACCTGCTCCTGAATGAGCATTGGGTCAAAAATGAAATCAAGATGGAAATTTAAAAAATCCTTCAAACTCAATGACAATAATGACACAACCTATCAAAACCTCTGGGATACAGCAAAGGCAGTGCTAAGAGGAAAGTTCATAGCCCTAAACACCTACATCAAAAAGTCTGAAAGAGCACAAACAGACAATCTAAGGTCAACCTCAAGGAACTAGAGAAACAAGAACAAACCAAACCCAAACCCAGAAGAAGAAAGGAAATAACTAAGATCAGAGCAGAACTAAATGAAATTGAAACAAAAAAAATACAAAAGATAAATGAAACAAAAATCTGGTTCTTTGAAAAGATACATAAAATTGATAGACCATTAGCAAGATTAACCAAAAAAAGAAGAGAGAAAATCCAAATAACCTCACTAAGAAACAAAACAGAAGATATCACAACTGACACCACTGACATACAAAAGATCATTCAAGGCTACTAGGAACACCTTTATCCATATAAACTAGAAAACCTAGAAGAGATAGGTAAATTCCTGGAAAAATAAAATCTTCCTAGCTTAAATCAGCAAGAATTAGATACCCTGAACAGACCAATAATGAGCACTGTGATTGAAATGGTAATTTAAAAATTACCAACAAAAAAAAGTCCAGGACCAGATAGATTCACAGCAGAATTCTACCAGACAGTCAAAGAATTGTTACCAATCCTTTTGACACCATTCCACAAGATAGAGAAAGAAGGAACCCTCTCTAATTCATTCTATGAAGGTGGCATCACCCTAATACCAAAACCAGGAAAGGGCATAACCGAAAAAGGAAACTACAGACTGATATCCTTGATGAACATAGATGCTAAAATCCTTAACAAAATACTAGCTAACTGAATCCAACAACATATCAAAAAGATAATCAACCATGACCGAGTGGATTTCATACCAGAGATGCAGGGATGGTTTAACATACACAAGTCAATAAATGTGATACACCACATAAACAAAATTTTTAAAAATCACATGATCATCTCAATAGATACAGAAAAGCATTTGACAAAATCCAGCATCACTTTATGATTAAAACTCTCAGCAAAATCGGCATACAAAGGACATATCTTAATGTAAAAAAGCCGTCTATGACAAACCCACAACCAACATAACACTGGAGGGAGAAAAGTTGAAAGCATTCCCTCTGAGAACCGGAACAAGACAAGGATGCCTGCTCTCACCATTCCTCTTCAACATAGTACTGGAAGTCCTAGCCAGAGCAATTAGACAAGAGAAAGAAATAAAGGGCATCCAAATCAGTAAAGAGGATGTCAAACTGTCACTGTTTGCTGACAATATCATCATTTACCTTGAAAACCCTAAGGACTCCAGAAAGCTCCTAGAACTGATAAAAGAATTCAGAAAAGTTCCCAGATACAAGATTAATGTACACAAATCAGTAGCTCTTCTATACACCAACAGTGACCAAGCAGAGAATCAAGTCAAGAACTAACCCCTTTTACAATAGCTACAAAAAAAATAAAATAAAATACTTAGGAATATACCTAACAAAGGAGTCAAAAGATCTCTACAAGGAAAACTACAAAACACTGCTGAAAGAAATCATACATGACACAAACAAATGGAAACACATCCCATGCTCACGGATGGATAGAATCAATATTGTTAAAATGACCATACTGCCAAAAGCAATCTACAAATTCAGCACAATCTGCATTTGAATACCACCCACCATCATTCCTTACAGAATTAGAAAAAACAATTCTAAAATTCATATGGAACCAACAAAGAGCCCGCACAGCCAAAGCAAGACTAAGCAAAAAGAACAAATCTGGAAACATCACACTACCTGATTTCAAACTATACTATGAGGCCATAGTCACCAAAACAGTATGGTACTGGTGTAAAAATAGGCACATAGACCAATGGAACAGAATAGAGAATACAGAAATAAACCCAAATACTTACAGCCAACTGATCTTCAACAAAGCAAACAAAAATATAAAGTGGGAAAAGGATACCCTTTTCAACAAATGGTGCTAGGATAATTGGCTAGCCACATATAGGAGAATAAAACTGGATCTTCATCTCTCACCTTATACAAAAATCCACTCAAGATGAATTAAGGACTTAAACTAAGACCTGAAACTAGAAAAATTCTAGAAGACAACATTGGAATAACCCTTCTAGACATTGGCTTAGGCAAGGATTTCCCGACCAAGAACCCAAAAACAAACGCAATAAAAACAAAGATAAATAGCTGGGACCCAATCAAACTAAAGAGCTTTTGCATGGCAAAAGGAACAGTCAGCAGAGTAAACAGACAACCCACGGAGGAGAAAATCTTCACAATCTATACATCTGACAAAGGACTAATATCCAGAATCTACAATGAACTCAAATAAATCAGTAAGAAAAAAACAAACAATCCCATCAAAAAGTGGGCTAAGGACATAAATAGACAATGCTCAAAAGAAGATATACAAATGGCCAACAAACATAAAAAAATGCTCAGCATCACTAATGATCAGGGACATGCAAATTGAAACCACAATGCAATACCATCTTACTCCTGCAAGAATGGCTATAATCAAAAAATCAAGAAACAGTAGACGTTGGCATGGATGTGGTGACGAGGAAACCCTTATACACTGCTGGTGGGAGTGTAAATTAGTACAGCCACTATGGAAAACAGTGTGGAGATTCCTTAACAAACTAAAAGTAGAACTACCATTTTATCCAGCCATCCCACTACTGGGTATCTATCCAGAGGAAAATAAGTCATTAACTGAAAAAGATACTTGCACACGCATGTCTATAGCAGCACAGTTCACAACTGCAAAATCATGAAACCAACCCAAATGCCCATCAATCAATGAGTGGATAAAGAAACTGTGGTATTTATATGCAATGGAATACTACGTAGCCATAAAAAGGAATGAATTAACAGCATTTGCAGTGACCTGGATGAGATTGGAGACTATGATTCTAAGTGAAATAACTCAAGAATAGAAAACCAAACATTGTATGGTCTCCCTGATATGTGGGAGCAAAGCTATGAGGATGCAAATGGATAAGAATGATACAATGGACTTTGGGGACTTGGGGGGAAGAGTGGGAGGGGGGCGAGGGATAAAACACTACAAATATGGTGAGTGTATACTGCCCAGGTGATGGGTGCACCAAAATCTCACAAATCACCACTAAAGAACTTACTCATGTACTCATGTAACCAAATACCACCTGTACCCCAATAACTTATGGAAAAATTTAAAAACTAAAAATAAAAAAGTGGATGGCCAGAGCTTTGTTAGAGAGAATGCTGAGCCATATTCAGTTGGGGTGTCCAATGAGCCTCTGGGCTGACAGCAATAATCTGGCCTTCCTATTTCTCCAGCTTCACCTCACACCATTTCCCATCTTTTTTTAATTGTTGTTCTAGCCACATTGCACTGCTTTGAGTTCCATTAATCTGGTAATCTTTCATATCTCTAGACCTTTGCATCTGTACCACTATCCAAAATGCCTTCCTCAAGGTCCTTTCTCTGCCTGGTTAAGTCCTACTTGTCTTTCCTCTGTAATAATGAAGTAATATTAGCATACACCTCAGAGGGTAATGTGAGAATTAAGAGAAATTATCCATTTTACATTCTCAGAACAGTATCTGGCCTCTCATAAGTACTCGATACATTTTACCAACGGTCATTACCCTTCTTTCCAGATTCAGTTCAAGTGTCACCACTTATGGGAAAACTTTCATGAATCCTTTCCTCCCTATTAGTTGTCTATCCTATGTATACACACTGCATACTGAACATGTCTCTGTCACAGTGATAATAATAATAACAATAATAAGGGCTAGCATTTATTGACTTCTATGTTCAGACTCTGCTCTAACAATATTTAATCTTATAATACTTCATCCTCACACTAACATTATGAGGTGGTTGAACTATTAGTACCATTTTAGAGAAGAGCCAAGAGACAGACTAAGCTACTTTCTAGGTCTAACAGCTAACAGAAGGCTGAATCAAAACTCAGCTGCAGTTTTCTTGTTTGAGAGTCAGTGTCTTATACTTTATTTACATGGGACTTTATTTGCTATCTTGTTGTTGCTATTACTCCCTGTTATCTTGCAAGTTTTTCAAAAACAGGGATCTTTATTTTTGGTTGTTATTGCTGTTTTACCCAGACCCAGGCCCTTTGTCTTGCACAAAGCACTTGCTCAATAAACATGTGACAAATTAATACAGATACAAATTTCCACCACACGAAGAGTGAAATGAGGACTAGAGAGTCTTATCAAAATAAGTTGATACAGGAGACCCAGGAGTTTATGGCTCCCATTTCCTGCCCACATTTTATGGTGAAGACCAGGCTCTGGATGATGAGAGGTTCTGCTTGACTAAAATTCAGCTGCAAACACAGCCTTATAATCCCCACAAACAAAGACACGGTGTGGTCTATGGCTGTGCAAATCCAACAGAGGAAAGTAGTTGGACGAGAGATGACTCTTCCCTGTGAAAGAATCTATTTAGCAAGGAAACCAACCATAGAATGATTCATGCCTGGATTGCCTTACCTCTCCTTCCTGCCAATCCACGTCCATCACTGCCTTGAACTCCAAATGCCCCTCCAAGGTGTCCCTGACTCACCACACTCACATGAGAACATGTGCTGTCCACATTCCTACAGTTCTTGGGAAGACTATTTAGACCACATTAGTGTGCCCTTGTTCATATGCTAATTCCAATTCGTCCTCTGTGTTCAATGATTGTAGCTTGTCTCCTGGGTTCAGTTAAAAACAACAAAAGCTGAGTTGCCTAGCCTGGCCCATGATAGACCCTCAATAAATACTGGATGAACAGATGAGAACAAAAACGTAGAACTGATTCAGTGCAACTCCCTCTTTTTGTTCCCATCCTACCCATACATTGACTTATCATCAGCATTCTGACAAACCCTGGAACCTACATTCATTAGAACATTTATTGCTCTCTGTTGTAATTGTACGGAGCCCTATAATGCTTTTTTTTTTTTTTTTTGAGACAGAATCTTGCTCTGTCACCCAGGCTGGTATCATCACTCGGTCACTGTAACTCACCTCCGGTTCAGCTGGGACTACAGGAACCTGCCACCACACCCAGCTAATTTTTTTTTTTTTTTTTGTATTTTTAGTAGAGACAGGGTTTCACTGTGTTAGCCAGGATGGTCTCGATCTCCTGACCTCATGATCCGCCCACCTCGGCCTCCCAAAGTGCTGGGATTACAGGCATGAGCCACCGCGCCCAGCCTCCCAATCCTCTTTTTGTCCTCAGTAGCAAATATGAAGCTGTTACATACAGATACTGAATAAAGGTTAAGTAAAATCCTTCACTCATTCAACAAATATTTATTGCTCTAAGCTTGGTGCTAGTATACCAGACCTAAAATTTAGAGTTCCACCTTGACATCTTTAAGCCGAGATGTTAAGGTGGCCCTTTAAATTTTAGGTCTGAGCCAGGTCCCGAAAGGCCTACCCATGAGTTCTCTTGCTCTCACCAGATATACCCAACCCAGCAGGAAACGGACCCCATTCTGCTAGTTTCCCACCAGCCCAATCACCTTAACCCCATCCAGTTTTCAACTTAGTGGATTTTATCTCCCTAATAGCCCATGAAATTATTTAAACAAGCCAATCACATCCTCACTTGGTAACCAGGGGTCACCTCCCCCTGTTGATACTACAAAGCCTGCCTCCCACAGTCCCTGCCAGCTCATTCTTCCTGAGGGCAACCCCATTGGCCCTGCATGGCAGGCAGTGTCCTCTACCTCCAGAGTGAATATATGTGACTATTAAACTGCTGTCACTCTTATCTGCCCAGTGTCAAGTGTCTCGTGCATGACTATCTCACACTATGTGGAGGAGGATCCCTTCTTTACCACTGGGATAAATAGGATGTAATCAGAACAGTTAGATGCTGGGAATCAGCTATAATCACGTTAAGTGGGTCTCGCCCCACTAAGATCTGAGGTTCCTGTTCCAACCAGATGCCAAATTTACTGACTCCCTTTCTTGAAATGAACCCTGAATTCCTAAGAGGGAAGCTATCAATATAGGAGAGGAAAGAGAATAAGCCTTGAAAGAGAAAGGGCTATGGGGAGGGGCAAGGTCTGGTAGGGGTAGCTGTAGCCTGGGCAGAAGGCACCTAGGCAGTGTTGTAGGCTCTGAGAATAGAATAGGGAGTAAGGCAGAATTCCTGCCTTCAAGGTGACCACGTTCTAAGAAAGGGAAAACAAATGACAACAGCAAATGAATAAATAACAATTTTCAGCACCACGAAGATAAAAGAGGGTAATGCACTAGAGCAGGAATTAGCAAACCACAGCCTCTGGGTCAAATCCAGCCCACTGCCTATTTTGGTGCAGCTCACAAAGTAACATTTTAAATGATTGAAAAAAAATCAAAAAATTAATAATTCATGACATGTACAAAATTCAAGTTTCATTATCTGTAAGTAAAGTTTTATTGGAATATAGCCATACTCACCCATGTAGGAATTATCTACAGCTGCTTTCACACTACATTGACAAAGTTAGGTTGTCGTGACAGGTCCTGGATGAACTGAGAAGTCATAAGTATTTACTATCTGACTCTGTGAAGAAAAGGTTTGCTTACTTCTGTCCTAGAGAGTCACAGGGGTGGGAATGGGAAGCAGAAAGCTGGCAAGGGCTGCCTGCTCCAAAGAAGTGACTCGAATTGAAAGCTGAACAATGACAAAAAGGAAGCCAAGTGGAGGCCTGGAGGGAAAGTCTTCCAAGCAAATCAGCAAATACAAAGATGTCAATGTGGGAACAAGGTCGGCGAGTTCATTCATTCTACAAGTCATCTTTGAGACCAACTCTATGCCAAGCACTGTTGCAGCTATTGAGGATAAAGCAGAGACTAGGTAGAAGTTGAGTACCCCATATACGAAATGTTTGGGACTAGAAGTATTTCGGATTTCAATTTTTGGAGGACATTAGAATACATGCATTATATCTGAAATACTCCAATGAGCATTTCCTTTGAGCATCATATCAGTGCTCAAAAATGTCACATTTTAAAGCATTTCAGATTTTTGATTTTCTGACTGGGATGTCCAATCCTTGCAAAGACTCATCTGAGAAGAAAAATCACCAATCATGTGGGAGGAAAACCGGAAGAGTGTGGTACCCAAGAAGACCAGATAAGAAAGTGTTTTAAAAGGAAAGTGAAATACCACAGTGTGTGTGACTGGTAGGCAAAGTAACGAAAAAACATAATCAAATGGATGTGGTCAGATGGAGTCTCTAGGGACCTTAACAAGTGTCACAAGTGGTGGTAAATAGAATCTGTTTAGAATAGATGGAGAATAGAAAAGGACATGAGAAAGTAAAGATAACAGGTACATAGACAATGGTTTTAGCAGGTCTCTTAAAAGTAGCAAAGACTTGCAGCAGTAATTAGAGAAGAGTGCTGGGGAAAGGGCAGGTTCTAAAAGATGAATCTTATTAGAACTAGCTCATGTGCTGATTGGAATGATGCAGAAGAGTAGGAAAACTGGTAGTGGAAACAAGGAAACGGTAAATGAGGAGCCAAGTCCTGTAGAAGGCAAGAAGCAATGTGATCCAGGAGAGAAATAAAGGGAATATTACGTCTGGTGAAAAGGCCCATTGTTAGGTGATTATCTGTATCATCATCTAGATACACAAGCAAGTACACAAGGCATAATTATGGCCTAATTCTCATCTTGTTTTTTCCATATTCTCTGGGAAGTATGAGATGAGGCAACCAACTCAGGGCAAGAATGAGAAAGTGAACTGACTAGGGATGTTTGTAGGATAATCAGGAAGGGTGGAGTATCCAATTGAGATTTGTCATCATTACAGATGTATGAGTATCTCCAATAACATGATTCAGGAAGAATGCCATCAGACCCTTGTGATTCTAAGTCCTGTGCCCTACACCATGAGATATGGTTTGGCTCTGTGTCCCCACCCAAATCCCATCTTGAATTGTAGTTCCCATAATCCCCACGTGTCATAGGAGGGACCCAGTGGGAGGTAATTTAATCATGGGGGCAGTTACCATCTGTTCTCTTGATAGTGAGTAAGTTCTTATGAGATCTGATGGTTTTATAAGGGGATTTTCCCCTTTTGTTCTGCATTTCTCCTTGTGCTACCACCATTTAAAGAAGGACATGTTTGCTTCCCCTTCAGCCATGCTTGCAAATTTCCCGAGGTCTCCCCAGCCCTGTGGAACTGTGAGTCAATTAAACCTCTTTCCTTTATAAATTACCCAGTCTCAGGTATTTCTTCATTGCAGCACGAGAATGGACTAATACACTATGCATATGAAATCCGAAAGAAGTTATCTTTCTGGAGCTTATAAAGAGCTTGAGAAAGCAAAACAAATGTACCAATTAGACATAAACCTGGAGATGTATAAAATAGATGTTATCATCCAAATCTCTTCACTCATGATATCTTTATTAGTCATCTAATGTGGAAATAGTGCAAGTAACAAAATGGAAAGAATTTTAAAAATTTATATTTGACTTGATGATTTATACTTTTATTATTATCACAATAATTTTTGTTATTGATATTGAGTTGGAATTCAATCAAACGTCAAAGAGGAGGCAGGCCCGAAGTATTAAAGTAGAAAGTAAAAAGAAAGGCTTGTAATAAGGAATGAAGTACTACTATATGTGAAAACATGAATGAACTTTGAAAAAAAAAGACACAAAAGTCTACATACTGTATGAACATTTTAATGAAATTTTCATATTACTTATATTGTATGTATATTTATATGAAGTCTAGAATAGGTGAATCCTTTCAGACAGAAAGTAGATTAGGGAATGTGAGGGAAGAGAGGATTGGGACTGACTGTAATACATACAGCATTTCTTTTTGGGATGATAGAAATGTTCTGGAATTAGACAGTGGTGGTGTATACAGTACATAGTGAATACACTAGAAAACACTGAATTCCACATGGTCCACAATACAGTAAATATACTAAAAACCAAAAAAAAAAAAAAGGCTCGGCTTTAAATTTTATAGCAAGTTATCTTAAAAAGGAACTGACGATGCGATGTGTGTTCTGTCTCTTAGATTGGGGTCAGCAAACTCTTTCTGTAAAGGTCCAGATAGTAAATCCTCTAGGCTTGGCAGGTCATATAGTCTCTGTTGCAACTACTCATCTCTGCTGTTCTAGTGTGAAAGCAGTCTTAGATAATACACAAATTAATGAGAATGGCTGTGTTCTAATAAAACATCTTTTATGGATGCTGGAATTTGAATTTCATGTAATTTTCACATGTCGTGATATGTTAGTCTTTTTTTTATTGTTGTTCAAGAAGTTAAAAATGTAAAAACCACTCTCAGCCTGCAGGCCATTAAAAAAACAAAACAAAACAGTGGCAGGCTGTATTTGGCCCATGAACTGTAATTTGTTAACCACTCTCCCAGACCATAGTTAGCCACTTGGAGCTGGAGGGGAAACGTGCAGCCAGATGAGAACAAGCATGTTCAATTCACATCAGCTCAACAATTATTGAGCATGTGATACGTACACAGGCACTATGCCCCAGGATTCTAAGTTATTCACAGATCAAGTGAATTTACTGAGTAAAAATTGAAAAGATGCCTCAACTGGATCCCCATGTGGCTTATAAAATGATCTCACATTTGCATCAGTTAAGTATATGCTATTAAATTCCCCCACCCATGAAAGTTACCAGCTTCACAATATAGAGTATGTTTCAAAGGCGAAGGAAAATAACCCACAGTGTCTGTTCCGTGCAGTATTTTTAAACATCCATAACTTTGTTATTTCAAAACCAAATTTCTTCAAACAAGGCAAAGCACACATTCCTCACTCAGGGTTATGTACCAGGAATGCCAAGTTTAAAATTTCCAAACAAAGTTGCTTTGAGAAATTCAAAGGCAAAAAAGCATTTGAAAAATTTCTGAACTGCTAAAAAAAAATAGCATTTTTTCACCTTTAGATAACTCTTAAATGAGTAAATGGACTTACATTTGGTTTCCAAAATAAATCCATTTGGGGCCGAAACTGAGAAAGAGAACCACAGAAAGCCTCCATGGATTCCATTAATTGCTATCGATGCCAGGAACTTGAGAGAGAGAAAAAAACTGGGAATCAGAAAACTTGGGTTTCTAACTCTTAGTTGGCTGTAACCCATTCTCAGGTTTATAAATGGGCTGCAAACAGATACCTAGTAGGATACAGGTATGTCACCAGGCTAACTTATTGCTGCAACGTCCCCATTAACCCGGAATGAAAAGTCAGAGCCCAGGCGAAGTGAGGAGCTTCCACCTAAGGGGACATCAGAATGAGAAGGTCCAGACAGGAGAGGGGGCCTGGTTGTTGGAGTCCAGGCACAATGAGGAGGGTCCCCACGCGAGGGAAGTAGCCAGTGTGGGAGGAGGGCTCTGACGTGAGGGAGGGGACAGCAGTGACAATGAAAGTTTAGTTACACAGGGTAAGGGAGTAAAGGGGAAGCTTATGGAATAAGTTAGGATATGAGGACCAACTTTCTCAGTGGAGAGAAAGGATTTGTAAATAGGAAAAAAAACAGAGAGAGAAAACCAGAATATATCCTATGATTTTGAATTTGAATTTGAATTGGAGGCATCAATGTGAGTTCATGGTTTTTAATATACATAATAGATAAAGATAGATACAAGTATAGATGTAAATCTGTATGTCTGTGTATGTGTGCATACATGCATCTATCCTATAGCTCTGTCCCCTGAAAGGGCATGGGAGCAGCAACATCCCAATAGCAAATAGCACACCAAGCACCCCAATCTTCACTTCCAGGTACTGTTCTCCACTATAAACAATCAAGGCTCCTTGGAGAAAGGACTGGACCCATGGCCAGAGCTAGAGCAAGAAAAGTATAAGATGATTCTGGAGCAAGGAAGTGCTCAAAGAATGCAGGGCCATGACAAAAAGAGATAGAAGCCAGATTGAAAGGCTCCCACTGGCCAAATCAAATCTGGGATAATTTGAGCATCAAGTAAATAACGACAGTAATAATGATAACTCATTGAATACCATGAGTATTCAATGGAAACCATGACCTTTAAAGTTGTATATGGATCACTTAGTAGACTAGAAATTGTAGCCATGAGTCTGTTTAGATATTAATTAAACAGAAATCATAAATCTCCTTATATATTAATTAATTAAAAGTCTGATAAGAAATGGGAAGTTTACATAATTTCAAAGTAACTCTCTACAATGTATTTATTAATTCCAAAGGGGAAATAACCGTACAGTGAGGAAGTCTAGCAGACACCACTTTAATCAAGCTATCAAAACTACTATTGTCAATAAAGGACAAATTGAAATTGTGCACCACCTGATAGATTGCAATAGCAAGAATAGTCTTCCTCCTTTCAGTACACAGAATGATGGCACTCCCTCGTTTTCTTGAAGTTAGGCATGACCCTGTGACTTGCTTTGGCCAGTGAAATGTGAGCAGAAGTGATGCAAACCATTTCCAGAGAGAAGATTTAAGAGCCAGTGTGTGATTAGCTACTTCTCTCTCTTTCTTTTTTTAACCATGTCCCAATGGATGCATATGTCAGGATGGAACGTATATAGGCTTCAGTCAGGGACTACAGTGAAAATAGACCCCCACTCAATCCCGTCTGTTTTAGGCACATAGCATGAGAGAAAAATAAATCTTTGCTGTGTTAAGCTGCTATTCTGATGGTTGTTAGTTTGCACATCAAAATTTAGCTTATCCTGACTGGTACATTGGCTGATGGAATGATTTTATTTGCACGCTTGTCTCCTCAATAAAGTACAAACTGCATCAGGGACAAGAATAATACAATTTAATTTTGCTCCGGAACTCTGCTCCTCCTCCTGCATTGCCCAGCGAAATAAACGGCAACAACATCCACCCGATATTTGAAGTCATGAAACCTGACAGTACACTTCTGTATCCTAGATCTTCCACCTGTCCATGATCTGACCTTGCCCACTGTACTTTCTTAGTATCTCTAGAACAGCTCTATTTATTTCCAGCCTACTTCACTGTCTACGTAAAGAACAGCATCTTCTTTCTGCCACCTGCCTCTGGGCAGTCTTCTTGCTTCCAGAATACCCTGTCCCAGCCATTCTCCACACTGACCTCGGAGCTGGTATTTCTAAAATGCAAATCTGATTGTGTCACTCCCCAGCTTTCAGCACTTCAAAGGCTCCCTATCACCTTCAGACTAAAGTCTCACCCCTTTGTTATGACTTAACAGGGCACATTAGGACCTGGTCCACTCTAGAGGATAACTGCCATAAAGACAGAGATTTTTGTATATTTTGTCCATTGCTGTATTGCTGACACTAGCACAGAGCCTGGTCCATTTTCAGCATTCCATAAATGGCTGTTAAGCCAGTGGTCCTTACTTATCTCCTGGCTCACTCATACGGCTCTTCCTCTTCCTCCCATGCTCTTCTCCAAGGAGCACTCATGCTCTCTCTGGCTGGAATACACTTCCTGCAGTTTTGCCCATGGCTGGCTTATCTTATCCTTCAAGTCTCAGCTCAAATGTCACCTCCTTACAGAAGCAGGTCTTCCTTACTTATCTGATCTAAAGTAGCCCCACCAGACCCAGTAGCTCTCTTCTCATGACCCCCTTTATAGCTTTCTTAGCATATCTCATCTATTTGCCTTTTTTAAAAATTGTTGCCTGTTTATTTTCCCCTTCTAGAATGTAAGCTCCTTGGGGGAATATCTGTCTGGCTTTTGCCTGACAACATAGTAGCCACCCAATAGATAAATGAATGAGTCCCTGCTGGTTCCTATACCCTCTTCCTTCATATATAGAATGGACTATACTTTCTAGTCTAAGTGATCCACATGCAACTTCAGATTTTAGAGGTCATTATTGGCTCTTCTTACCTTACTATCCATTACCAGGTGATCAAGGTGTGAAAGAGATTTCATTATTAAACGTTGATATAGGAGTTAAAAAGAAATTAGTTAGGCAGATAGTAAGGGTACAGGAGTACTTGGTAAGGTTTTCCTTTTAATGAAAAGAAGTCCCCAAATTATTTTCTTTTCTAACAAAGAGGAGCCTCTAAAATCAAGCTGCAGACACAGAAAGGCAGGCTAGAAGCTTGCACAGGAGATTGCTGGCTGTTGTGCCAACAGGAAAGGGGCTACCTGGGGATAGACATGTCCAACATGGTGGCTCCATCCTCCGTTCTCTTTGCCAACTATGTGTGCAGTCAGGAGCAGACAGCATGGCCCAGGCCAGCAAAGACCCCATTTGCATAATAGGATTATGGCGGGGTGACCAGCTTCCCCACTTCCCCCTGCCCCCTACCCCACCCCCACGCTATGTAAATATCACACCTGGTCCAACCAATCTTTGGGCCCTATGTAAATCAGATACCACCTCCTCGAGCTTGTCTATAAAATCTTGTGCAATCTGCCACGGGCTGGAAGTCCCACTTGGGCACCCCTCTCTCTCCCAGGAGAGAAAGCAGTTCTCCTTTCTCTTTCTTTTGCTGATTAAACCTCTGCTGTTAACCTCACTTCACCTGTATTGGTGTCCTTGATTTCCTTGGCATGAGGCAATGAACCTCGGGTATTTACTCCAGACAACAGGGCCACTTCAATATCACTTTTAATTACCTTGAATTTTTTTACGATATGACTTTTCTCTTTTACCATACCCTTCTCCTAAAATACCAAATAAAGCTTTTACCCTAAATACCACACAGTGTAATGAAATTAAAATGTCAACAACATGAAAAAGAAGCAGTATTTTAATAAACCATGACATGTTTTGCCAAAATTTTGAACTAACTGGGTAATTTTTAACAAATCCAAAATCAATTTAGAAGGGAGCTGGGAAGCAGTCCCTGTCCACACCCGCTGCTGGAGGTGGAGTAGGATGGCCTTATTGTCCTTACCCCACCCTGCCATGTTTGGATTTGACTCTTTTGATCACAAGGAACACAGATCCACTCTAGTTGCCTCAGGAAACGAAAGTTTATTGTAAGAATCTGCATGGTAATAAAGAAAATGAGAATGTCATCCAGGAAGCTAGGCTTCAGTGCAATTCAAAACACACATACACACACACACACACACACACACACAAACAACCAGGCTCCCTGAGAAAAACTGAAATGGTTGTTCTTGGTGGCTCGTGCCTGTAATTCCAATACTTTGGGAGGCTGCAGCAGGAGAATTCCTTGAGCCCAGGAGTTTGAGACTACCCTGGGCAACATAGGGAGACTCTATCTCTACGAAAAACAATTAAAATTTAGCCAGGTGTGGGGGTGTGCACCTGTGTTCCAGCTACTCAGGAGGCTGAGGTGGGAGGATCTCTTGAGCCTAGAAGTCGAGGCTACAGTGAGCTGTGATAGCACCATTGCACTCCAGCTTGGGCAACAGAGCAAGACCCTGTCTCAAAAATAAATAAATAAATAAATAAATAAATAAATAAATAAATAATAAAGGATTCTTCTGAATCCAAAGCAATTCAAGGAATTTCAGAAGAAAAGTTTCTGAATTCTCTTTCTAAGGCTCTCCCTTCACCACTCTGCCACCTTGCTACTCTGCTTTTCTGCTTCTTTTCATGTTAGTCAACCTGTCTCCTCACTTCTCTCTCTTTCTCAGTAGCTTCTGCCTGTTTATTAGTTTAGCTTCCCCATAACCTTACTTTGGTCAGACACCTCATGACTTGCAATTCTACATGAGTCCACTTTCTGTATTTCTTCATCTTCAGTTCCCTTTTATTGCTAGAATTTTTCCTGCTTTCCAATTATACTTCCTAAGAGTGATGCTCTGACGAGGCAGCTCTTTCTGATTGGTCAGAGCATCTCAGTTGCTTAGGAACAGTAGCCTTCAGGCTAGTGCTTCCCTGTCTTTACTCAGCTGTGTCTGGGTGTATACAGACACAAGGCGAGGACCACCCCAGCAGCAGGAGCTGAGATTGGGGCAGTATCCCTGAGAAGAAGGCAATGAACAGGCATGAACCATGGTTTACATGTTCAATAGTTAGCACTTAGCACTGATGCATTTGTTTAATGTTTTGACAACTGTATGGTGTTATAATTAGCTTCCTTTGTAATCTCATGTGCTTTATTGTATGCCTCTAAAATTGTTCTGAGAAGTCTTCCACAGGCTTCACCAAACTGCCAAAAAAGTCCATGGCACAAAATAAATTAATATTTCCTGCCCCACGCTCAGGTCTCCTTGAAGGCATGGACTGTGTCTCATTCTCTGCTGAGGCTTTAGGGTCCAGCACAATGCCTAGCATGGAATAGGCAAGAAAACATTGGTGGAAATAATGAATACTTAAATTCCCAGCATCTAAACTGTGCCTGGCCCATGGAAGGCACTCAGTAGAAGTCTCTAAATGAAGAACTAAACTTCTGAAGCCCCCACTGGCTGGCCCACGGTCTCCCTCCTCAAGTCTCATTGAGTGGACTCCGCATTCCAGCGGACTGAAGCAAGGAGTCATTTATCAAGTAGGCTGGTACACTATCAACAACCAATTTTTACAACAATACAAAATCCTCTGTCACTCATAAATTACTTCAAGATAAACACCAGGCCTTAAAATGAAGTGCTGCCAGATTAATGAACAGTTCCAGAATCTAATGAGCGGTTTCTAACGTCTGGAGGGCCTCCTTTATGGGGAGTTAGCCAGGACTGGGAATGGGCCTATGATTTAGCCATCCATCTTCCAGGCCCTACACGGCACGTGTTTTCAAGCCAGCTGGTGGGGGTCAGTGAGGCAATCTGAGGACTTGGACAGATTTCTTTGTGTGCCGAGTTAACTGGCTCATATAGAGACTGAACCTGTGAGCCTGATTTCCTTAGCCCCATAGCTTAACCAGCTGAGCTTATAATCTTGACCACCTGAATGGATTCAGAGCATCCCACGAAAGGAATATAGTACAAAAGAGATGCACAGGAAGTCATGGTAATTCAAAACTCAGCAGAGAGAGAATGTTTGGATAACATCCTTGATATTTCACTTCCTGCCCACAAGAATGGCAAGGGCTTCAAAGTTACCACCTCCTTCCTTGCTCCACCCAAACCCTGACCCTTGACTGTATGACAGCAAAGAGCGATGAAGGTCATGTCCCCAAGTATCTTGCAAGATTGCTGGCAGGGACACCAAGAAGAACTCATCCAGATTTTTTGCCATGATATTTTTTGCCACAATAGTTTGAGTTTTCTTTTGCCAACTTTATATGAGCTTTGCCTTTGATCCACCCCAAATATAGGAAGATCAGGGTTCACATCCTTCTCTCCCTCCCCAGGAAGGACCTTCCTGGCTGGCTGCAGGGACTGTTCAGGACTCTGATGTGCTCCTAGGGAGGGGAATTTATAGGGGGGTTAGCATGAATCAGAAACAGTACTGGGCATTTCACATCTGTTATTTAATTTGCAGAGATGAATGTTTAAAGACAGTCTGAAGCACCTTCTCTCTAACCTGCCTTCAGAGTTTGTTTTTAAAAGTTAAAGAATACTACCAAGCATCATGCCCAGTACACGAGTGCTCTATGTATATGTGTTGGACACATTGGAAAGTGAAAAGAATGAGTAATAGAATAATACATAGGCTACATAATTCTGACTAGGGATTGATTTATCAGGCTAATCCATTGTCACTCTTGTCATCCAAGAAAAATGTCCAATGGGATACTGTGATTTTAAGGCTTTATTTATTGATATGTTTGTGCCAGGAATATACTTAAAACCACTGGAAACATAATAAATTTTCAGGTGGACAGGAGTAAATGAGAGTGTCGGAACCATGCCATCAGCAAGATGTCATCACATGCAGTGACAAGAGGGCACCGGGTAGGATGACCATAATTCCCAATCTGCCCAGAACTGCCCTGGCTTACTCATAGTGTCCCCTTTCATTCTCAAATGTGTCCCAGTTTGTATGTTCACAGGTCAGAAGACTCAATAGTGTGAAGATGGCAACTCTCTCCAAATTAATCTGTAGAATCAACAAAATGTCAATCAAAATCCCAACAGGTTTTTCTGTAGAAACTATCAAACGGACTCTAAAATTCATATGACTATGTGAAGAACCAAGAAGACCTGAAGCAACGTTGAAAAGGAACAAAATTGGAAGACTGAAACTATCTTGGTTCAGATTTATTATAAACTTATAGTAATCAGCACAGTGTAGTATTGATGGAAACGAAACAAACCAAAATAATCAATGGAACAGAATGGGAAGTGCAGAAGCAGACCCATGCATATGTGGACAATTGACTTTTGGCAAAAGTGTAAAAGCTGTCTAGTAGAGAAAGAATAATCTTTTCAACAAATGGTGCTGGGACTAGGTGCTGTGGCTCACACCTGTAATCCCAGTGCTTTGGGATGCCAAGGTGGGAGGATCACTTGATGCCAGGAGTTCAAAACTAGCATGGGCAACACAGCAATACCTCATCTCTAAAAAAAGTAAAACATTCTTAATTAGCTGGGCATGGTGGCACTCACATGTAGTCCTAGCTATTTGGGAGGCTCAGGGCAGGAGGATTGCTTGAGCCTGGGATTTCAAGGTTGCAGTGAACTATGATCATGCCCATGCTACTGCACTCCAGCCTGGGTGACAGAGCAAGACCCTGTCTCTTAAAAAAAAAAAAAATCATGCTGGAACCATTGAATATTCATATGTAAAAAAATTAACTTTTATTTATGGCACCAAACTGTATGCAAAACTTTACTCAAAATGGATGGTAGACTTTAGGGTAAACCCAAAACCATAAAGCTTCTGGGAGAAAACCTTTCAATTAGCCATAAAAGAACAAATAATAAATCAGATTTCATCAAAACTTTAAAATTTTGCTCTGTGAAAGGCTTGCTAAAGAATGAAAAGATAAGCCACAGACTAAGAGAAAATATTTACAAAACATGTATCTGATAAGCAACTTGTTATCTAGGACATATAAAGAACTCTCAAAACATAAGAAAACAAGCAGAGAAAAGAAAGGACTTGCCAAGGTTTCCGTATGAGTGAACAGCAAACCTGGGATCATCCTGCATCTCCCGACTCCCAAGCCCCAGCCCCATTCTCCCTGCCAGGAAGCCCTTTGTCAAAGTCAACACAGAACATGGGTGGTGCAGTAAGAAATCACCCAAGTCTTACTTTAAATCCTGGTGCCACCACTTACTGGCCTTTGGAGCACTTGTATGACTTCTTGGTTTTCTCATTGGAATACTGGGAAGGTAATTTATTAAGTGCCCTTGGTTAGATGATAAATTATAAGGTCACTTTACCATTATATGACCCTTGGGGCATAGGAGATCACCAAAAAGGAGCAGAGGGCACTAAAAGGAGAGGTGGAGAACCACAAACGACATGCTTTACTCCTTCAGTACTGTGCCCAGTCTGGACTCTGAGCCCTGCAGTTATGAGGAGCCATAGCTACTTGTCAACCTGTCCAATTACACTTCTGGAATCCCAATAAGAAGTGCTTAGAAATACAAGGCTCCAATTACCATAGCCCATTGGCTGCCCAGGAAGTGCCTGCTTTAGAACCTTTGGGAATTCCTCTCCCCAAGACTTCAGGTAGCAAATACTTTCACAGCAGGATCCAGACTTTATGTGCTTAAACACATAGCACAGGAGAAAATCTTTCTGGCATCTCAGGGATTCTCCTTTCCCCTCAGTTGTATTCTTTCACTTCCTTCATTCCAGCTACCTAAGCAGTTCTCCAAGTGCAGATAGTGAAGGAAGAGGCCTCCCCGGGACCCCCTCCCCAATCTGTATGAAGTTTTTTTGTCTCTCTCTCTCTCACACACACACACACACACACACACACACAACGAGAACTATTTAGATAACCTTCTAACCTTCTCTTTCAGTTTGTGGTTTCCCCCATACACAGACCCAAAGACATGGATTCAAGTGCAAATAGTTAATTTTAGAGAGAATCCCAAGAAACACTGTCGGGGGAGTCAGGAAATGGGAAAATGAGACAGGGAAGGAGAGATGGCAACAAAGGTAGTTACCACTGTGGATAACTGGAATTTAATCCAAATGACATCTCTGGGAGCCAGTGTAGAAAATGCATCTCAGGACCATCTCACCAGAGCAGTGAGGGATCTGAGGTATTTATATACCAACTCCCTGAGTCATTGGTTGAGTCAATGCTGCCTTTGACAAGCTTAGTCCAGTTGGAAGCCAGAAATTTAAACAGCTTAAACTCCTCCGTGGCTGCTATATGTCTTATTAAAATTTGAACCCCAGCAAAACACAGCATAGTTCCCTGCCACTGAGAGCCTCTTATGTTGGAGCCAAAGCAATCTCTGGCTTCTCAAGATGGACTTCAGGAAAATGGCAATTGGAAATTGACCAGTCTGCACTAAAGTGGCAGGAGTGAGCAGGGAACACCAAGTTACTTTTTCATGAAATTACAGCACCATTTAGCAAGCACTGAATAACATACTTAGTGTGGCATGCTCACCAAATACTCATAGGCTTACCCATATTTGATGACCAAAAGACTGAACAGAAGAAACATGGATCATTTCCAAGCCAAAGCACTTATGAGTCAGTATGCAACCTTTGTACCCTCTCTTCCCATAATACAGCAACTCAAAAGCTGCATGTTCCAGATTGGGTAGTTACAGGATGCAATCAGACTAGATCCTTAAGTTGCCACTGGGAAAGAAGCTGACCTGGAAAGCTGCAGGTCCCACAGCCAACTTTGTTCGAAAGAGAAATAAACCTATATATGCTCAGGTGCTGAGATTTTCAGGTTCGTTTGTTACTGCAGCAAAGTTTAACCTAACCTGACTCATATAGTTAGAACCTTTGTCCTGATTTCAATTTTATGTATTCATTCAACAAATAATTATTAAAAGCCCTGTATATTCTTGATGCTGAAGATACAGCGGTGAACAAAAGAACAAAAAGTTTCTGCCTCTATGGGGTATAATATGTACTAACAGCAAGGCAGTCTTGCCAATAAGGGAAAGGTTTATTCCTCCTCATGTAACTGTAAGAGACACAATGGTAAATAAGCAGCCCAGAGGGGGAAATGTTCTATTTTGATAGAAGGAAAATGGTCAGTTGTTATGTGTGAGCCAAGTTGTTAGAGAAGAGGAAAGAAAAATACCAATGCAAACTTCTTGTTGTACATCATTTCAATACTTGTTGGGTACCAGGTATAGGCCAGGGTTTATGCTAGATGAGAGGGATTGGGACGTAAATAAGAAGAATGCTATGCTTGACAAGCTGAGTCTAGCGAGAAGAGAGAAATGTAAATCAAGCATAAATTCTTTGATGACTTCTCTGTCTCTTAATCAACCTTTGAATCTCAGACTGTCACAGGATAGATGCCCAATAAGTATTATAGAATATACTAATAACTGCACTATATTGTTTCCCTCAACCTCAGAAGAAAAGCTACATTAGAAAGGAACAAATCAGACTGGACATGATGGCTCACGTCTGTAATCCCACACTTTGGGAAGCCAAGGCCAGAGGATTGCTTGAGGCCAGGAGTTTGAGACCAGCCTGGGTAACATAGCGAGACCCTGTCTCTACAAAAAATAAAAAATTGTCCTGGTGTGGTGGCATGCATCTGTGGTCCTAGTTACTGGGGAGCCTGAGGTTGAAGGATCACTTGAGCCCAAGTTTGAAGTTATCATGGGCTATGATCGTACCATTGCACCCTAGCATGGAGAACAGCGTGAGATCCCAATCAAAAAAAAAAAAATTAGCCCATACGCCTACACACCTTCACACTCTCACCTACTCAGCCTAAGGAAGAGACTTCCTATATTACTCCTAGAGTGCATAGTACAGGGCTCAGCAATGAGAAATCAACTGAAAGATTGAGCTCTGTGGAGGTACAAAGCCCTAACAGCTGTTGAGAGTTTAACTTGAATAATCCATAAGGTGGGATGTTAACCCTAGGGACCAAAATAAAGTCAACAACCTTCCACTTGAAGCATATCCAGTCTACATAGATCACTGCAAGTCCCCGAAGTCTGTGTCAAGGACTTGTGAACATTTCAAGAAACGTCAATATCTCTAGCACTGCCCCTATTTTAAAGAGAAGTAAAGGCACTATATACATCCAGAAAATATCCAGAAAATAAGTCAAACCAGTGCGTTTGTTAAGTCCTGGGGTCTCCTGTGGCCATATTCTCATCTCCAGTTCTGTTCTCAACCTTCTCGATCCCTCTGTGCTGCTGGGACTCTCTTGGTTTCTCTAATAAGTAAGTAGATCTTTGGGAATGTCCTTGGCAGATTCTGCTTTGGAGAAATTAACAAACTAAATCAAACTGACAAACCATTTAACAACATAACTTAAAGCAAGGTTGTTCTTTCCCTAAGAACAGGGCACCCTTAGCCTCTTCAGGTTTCTAGGTAACATTAGAGGTTCATGGAATCTCTAGCCTGCAAGCTACCATTTGTAGGGTCTATGGAGAAAATAGAGCACTGATTTCTATCCCCAGCTGGACCCGCTTCTTCACCCAATTGGTCTTCAGTGTGTCCCCTCCTGCTCATCCCTCACTCCCTGGCCCCCGCGTTCCATGATGACTGATAAACTGCCAGTGGATTCATACTATTTAAAACAGAGTATCTAAAAAGATCACTACAACTTACCAGCCCCTTTTATCCTTGGGAAAATTCCTCTTGCTTAGCTAACTGCTTTGGCCAGAAAACAGCTTTGTGAAATATAATCCAAGGTACCATGAAGTTTTATAATCTCTTTCCATTAGATATACAGCCTACCCTATATCTAACCCCAACAGTTGGAAATGATATTAACTGACCTCTGATAAGCATCAGAAACCAGTTGCTTCTCACTACTAATCATCTATTTTGGAACTGAATGCAAAGGAAACATATGCTCAGTCATGACTATGACTCTTTAAAACAAAGTCTGTTCATCTTTCATCTTCCCGCATTGCTTGATTCTTTTTTTTTTTTTTTCTCACCTACCCTGACCCATCACTTTAGCCCTGAAAATTTCAAACAAAAAAAATGGGTGGGGGGATTGTTTTCCTTTTCTTCATCCCTTCCCCACCCCAAATCCTTATCCCTGTACAACAACAAACCACATCTTACCTATGTGGAATGCAGAAGAAATGTTTTCCTTTTGATATTAAAAAGTCCTCCCACCAACTAGGTAAACATTGGCCACATCACAGAGCTGGTATGTTATTGCAGAGCAGAGGGGAGCACAAATCCAGAGTTTTTTCAGGGTCACGTCGAAAGGAATCTCAGGCTTTGGCCGCAACTCCAGGGAAGAGATGAAACACTGTGTACACGTGTCAGAATGCCAACTGCAACGGCATGCATGGATTGCTACAGTGACAGAGGATTTGATTGAACAATGGGATCTTCTTTACAAGTAGTTTGTGGGATTCCCTCTCCTCTTCCAAGACAGGATCCCAGCTGAGATCAAACACAGTATTCGTGGAGGTTCCAGCAACAACAGGTCGACTTTTGAACAGTGCTGTCAACAGGGCATCATTGCAATCCAGTGCTTTGAGAATTGTTAAACAAAAGCAAAGTGTCAGACTGTGTCACAGGGATCAATCAGTCAAGGACACGTCTTTCCCATGTCCTTAGGGGTATGACATTCTCAACTACCACTGTAAAGCAGAAAAGTGGGACCAGAGAAAATTTAAATGATTATTCTCATTGCACCCAGGTTTCAACATGGACAATTTGTGATGATCTGAGATGAAGTTGTGACGTTGTGAAATGCACCATTGAGCTAATGCGGTTGCACTCCAAGGCTTTGCAGAGGGAATGTGGCATGCTGGTCCCATTCTGTGTTTGATTTGCTTGATGGTAATAGGAGAGTTATTTCAACCCTCTTTCTCCATTTCTCCATCCCTTAGGAAAAAAAAGATCATTTTAATCCTTCAATAGAGCATCCAAGAGGATTAAGAAATAATAAGGTCTCTATGTGAAAAGTTCTCCATTGTACCCATAGAGATTTCGTCGATTATTAATAAAAACACCCCAAGGCTTCCATTTTTCCTTGGATTCTGAGTATGTGGTTACTTGTTCACAGCATCCAATGGTAAGTTAATTTTATTGAGAACATTTTTAGAAAGCTAGAATGTCAGAAGTTGACACTACTCTCTTTCCAGTCCTCTATTCTTGGTAACATCATTAAACATCAGCTGGCCCCAAAGGCAAGTTGCACCTTTTTTTAATCTAACAGCCATTCTGTGGATAGCATTTGTTTTCCATTGCTGCCAAGGAGACAATCTGGCTCTCATTTCCTTTGAAGAAGAGCCCGTTATGATGAATCAGGTCTACAATGGGAATAATTAGGTCAAATAAATGAGCCCTTCCAGCTGCCTATAGCATCACTCAACACCCCCCTGTTGCAGATGCAGGAGACATTTCTGGAGCAAAAGCAGAGTTTATCTATTGTGAGTTACCCCTTCCACTTGCCCAAGGGATGCTATCAAAACATATGCAAGGTAATTATGGCTCCTCTTTTTGCATCTGGAAAAGTGAAAACTGATCCATAAAATCGCGTGGAGATCTCATTGTCTTTCTGCCCTACCAGAGAAGGCTCCTGCCGCATGAGGAAATAAGAACCAGCTGACAAGCTCGGGCAAGACTCGTGCCTTGTGTCACATTTGCCCTCATGATCTCCCAGCCACCTTATCCTCAGTTGTCATGTCCACTGGCAGGAGAAAAAGGAAATTCAATGATGTTAGAGTCATGTACCAGCCCTTGTTAGCATTCCACTTGAGCTGATATCTGCAGCTCATCACTCAGGCAAGCATCTGGCCCAGCCACCTCCACAACTCACACTCTCAGGTAGTTTTCTTTTGTGTTCAACATCTCATATACACAGTAGGGGACTAATCTGGGGCTGAATTAGAATACAAACTGCTATCCAGGTTAAAGATCTCCCCTGTGCAGATCTGGGTACCAGGAAGTAGAAAATGAAGATTAAAAACCATATATAGAATAAGCCTTTCATCCAAGAGTCTCATTACTCAGAGAGAAAAAAGAATCCAGTTTTGTTTCTCTCTCTCAACTTTATCAAACCATTAAAGATTGCTATAATGTAGGAACCCTCATGAGTTGCACCACCAAATTCCACAACCTGGAATTTTATACCTTACATTAACGTGGGTCACTGACCTCCTCCAAGGGGCTGATGATGCATTTCAGGCTGGCCAGATCATGTGCCTTTCCCAAGGAATATGTGGTCTTCAAGATCCCATCACTTAACTTTTTAAATCTAAATCACCATTTGAAGCCTCTCGTGCAAGTGGTTTGTCTTGAGTTGTGTTTGCTTTGCTTGCCCAAGGGGTTTTATTATTCTGGGTTACTCTAGCTCCACAGGAAATGAGAATATCAATATCCACACACTGTCTTTAAAAAATAAATTAGAGGAATTTGGCCTACGTTGCAGTAGTAACTCAGAACAAAAGACTGCTCACCAATCCTTCCTTCCAAGCTGCCTACCCTATAGTGATCACCACATCTCACATCTACCAGGAGGTAAATTATGCCTCAGTAGAACCTCAGGAAGGAGAGAACAGCTGTGAACCTCAAAAATGAGCACATTTGCAACCATTCTGGGGCAATAGCCTATTAAACAAAGTTTATCACAAAATAGCTTTAATTCAGTCATTGAATAGTTCATTATTGAGTGACTGCTGAATGCAAAGCACTTTTACCATACCTGTTCCACCCTCACTTGTGAACATCAGCCTTGCTGTCCTTCAGTTTTACAGTAAACCCTGCATCCAGAGGCTTCCCCTCCTCAGACACCAGTGTAATTCCTAGTTACGGGAGATAAGGAAGGCTTTCCTTATGGGACTCAATTTAAACTCTCAATGCTGGCTCACAGACCAGCCCCTACAGATTCCCCCATCTTACCTTCCTCTGACATGAAATCTTCCAGGTATAGGTTAAGGAGCCCTAATCCCACATTGCCTATGGATTAACCCAGGAAAGAAGACATCATAACCCTAAATGAAGTACAATTAATTTTTTTAATCTGTTGCAGGCTTTAACCAATTTCATTCACTTGCCTTGCCGTAACCTAACTTCCTCTCCTGGGATGTGTCAGCAAGGCTCATTACTAAGAAATGCCAGCGTCATCCACACCATGATCTTGTGACTCCAGCACCTCCGCTTCCATGAGCAAACCTCAGCTGTTCCAAAGTGAAAGAGTATTTCACCTCTCCCAAGAGGCTGGGTCCAAGTCATGCTACCAACTTCAAAGAGGAGGAGAGATGTGAGGGAAGAAGGAAGACCCCCTCATTGAGGCAGAGGAGCAGCCTCAGGTCCTCTGACACCCAGAGGAGGTGCACGGCTACATTTACTCTGGTCGCTCCAGACCACAGGTGCAGCATAGCTCACATGTGCAACGAATTCAGCATGTGATTTGGGTAGAGTGTGGGAGTGGATGCTCACACGTGCAGCCACTGAAGCCTGAGCTGTTCTCAGTGAGGCGAGAAGAGGGGAACTGAGGTCTAGCAAGACCCATTAATTCATATGATCGTTGTCCTAGCTGGTCAGGCTGGATTGAATTCACAGCAGGGTGGCCTCATAGCCCCTGCTGTTATAACCAGGGTAGGGACCACAAAAAGTTTTAATTGCTGATAAAACAAATGGAACAAAACTTTAAAATACAATTTTCTGCTCCCTCAACCCCTGGCCCCACCCCATGTCTTTAAGCTGTGATTGAAAGGATATTAAGATCTTGGGTGTATCAACAGTCCAGAGGACAAGAAGGAAAATCCTGGGATGTGAAATATTCTGCAACAAGAAAAGCAACTGGAGAGGCGACTAAATTCACTGCAGCTGTTTTGCCCTCCTCTTTTTTTCTCTCGCTCCCTCTGTCTCTTTCCTGGAAGTCCCCTAGTAAGAAGTAAAAGAGATAATGGCTTTGGAGTGCATGTTTTTCCTGGAATTGGAAGGAATTTTAACAAAAGAGCCCTTCAGAATGAACCCCCCACCCCTGCTTTTCACCTGAAGTAGGACAAGATTGGTGCCCCCAACATCATTCTCCATGTGGCCCCAGGTTGGGGTGGGAGGTGGACACTACTGATAAGTTCTTAGCAATTTCCCTATTTGTGGACTCTGAAGCTCCTTAGCTTGACAACTGATGAATAAGTTTTCTTTTGTGGGATAAGAATAGGTGACCTTTTCCCCCTGAATTCCCATCCTGGGGCCGGGGAAGAGAGCCCAGGATCCCTTCTCTTGGCCTTCACACCGTGGGAAAGAGTACCTAGAGTTAAAAGCCTGATAAATGCCCTCGAACAGCTTTGAAAATCACTCAGCGTGAGCGCTTGCCTCCTGAACAAATGTCCAAGTTGTATCACTACGGGAATGGCTCTCGGGTCACAGACACAGAGGTGATTCTCTTTGTAAATAGATTCATGCCACTTGTCTCCTTTCTGAAAACAGTTTCAAAAGAATTATTTGGTGAAATCAGTTTCCTAGGAGAATCTATCACACTTCCCCAGAGATATTTCCACCCTTGCAAACCATTAGATAAACTTAAAGAACAAATTAGTCCTCGTGGTAGGCCACCCCCACCCCATCTCCAGTTCACCACTTCAATCATGCTGCTTTCTCAGTGGATTTGAAGCCAAACTTTCACATCAGAGCCCTCCAACCAAGAGCCTGAGTATATAACTCATAAGAACAATCAAGTAACAACGTTTTTCTTTCCATTCCTCACATCTGGTATCTGCTGCCTTGTGAATGGGGTACCCATCAGCAGGAAGGGTTAGAGCTAGGGTGTGTAGGGAGTAAGCCTTGAAAAGAAAGAGGTGAGGAAAGAGCAGTAAAATCAGGACTGTCCCAGGAAGTGAGTGTCAGTCAAGGGTTCCAAAATCCCTCAAATAGCTACTTCTGCTGTCTTGGTTTTGTCCACCTCTCCTCTTTTTTCACGTACCTGCCACCCTAAAAACTATGAGATATGCCTAATGTAGCGCTAACCAGGTAAAGAACTGCTGGTAACTTTAGAAAAGAGTCCATTCCCGTCAGAATCAGAACAAAATCTTTTTTAAAAAAAAATTATTTTTGGCCAGTCATTGTTGCTCACACCTGTAATCCTGGCACTTTGGGGGGCTGAGGTGGTCAGATCGCCTGAGGTTAGGAGTTCAAGACCAGCCTGACCAAAATGGTGAAACCCTGTCTCTACTAAAAAATCAGTTGGACGTGGTGGCACATGTGTATGATCCCAGCTACTCAGGAGGCTGAGGCACAAGAATCACTTGAACCCAGGAGGCGGAGGGTGCAGTGAGCCGAGATTGTGCCACTACACTCCAGCCTGGGTGACACAGCGAGACTCTGTCTCAAAAAAATAATAATAATATATATATATTTAGACCAGGGGCAGTGGCTTATGCCTGTAATTTTAACATTTTGGGAGGCAGAGGCAGGAGGATCACTTTACCTAGGAGTTTGAGACCAGCCTGGGCAACATAGTGAGATCTTGTCTCTACAAAAAAATTTTTAAATTAGTCAGGTGTGGTGATGCATACCTGTAGTCCCAGATACTTAAAAGGCTGGGGCAAGAGAATCCTGCTGCTGCATTTTGTGCTACTGCACTCCAGCCTGGGCAACAGAGTGAGACCCTATCTCAAAAAACAAAAAAAGAAAGAAAGAAAAAGAAATACATATATATATATTTTAAGATCCATTTTAGAGTTGCAACACAATTAGGAGGAAGGTACAGAAAGGTCCCATATAGCTCCTGCTCCCACACATGTATAGCCTCCTCCATTATCCACACCCCTGGACAGAATGGAATATTTGTTACAATTGATGAACCTACATTGACACATCATTGTCACTTGAGGTCCATAGTTTGCATTAGGGTTCATTCTGGGTGTTTTATATTCTACAGGTTTGGATAAATGTATAATGACATGCGTCCACCAATACAGTATCATTCAGGGAGATTCCACTGAATAAAATCTATTTTTATTAAGTTGGCATACAATAAATGAGTTAAGCATCACAACAGCACAGTGTAGTGGGGAAAGCAGAGACTCTGGAGTCAAGCAAGCCAAGATTCATGCTCTGCTTCTATTACTTACATTGTTGTGGTTAAGGCAGGTTACTCTCTGAGATTCTGTTTTCTCCTCTGTAACATTAGAATGATTATACTTAACATGGTTCAAATAAGAATAAGATGAGAAAAAATGAAATAACAAAAGGTAACACACTTGGTACAATGTCATAATAAATAGCAGCTAGCTACTCCCATCCTTGATGTATATCCAACCATAACTGCGATCCCATCATTAACAGGTTCTGACATTTTGACTTGTCTTCATTATTTTCTTGTTTATAATAAGTGGCAAACAATGTCAATAGCCAGCTCAGTTACCCATAATAGTTGCAATATTTAAGCAACACCAAAATAATATGTCAAATTATAAAGACAAATATCTCACACAAAATGGGAGAAAGAAATACTGGAAAGAAATGAGAGGTAAATTCACAACTTCCACAGTGCATTCTCTGAGAGAAGAAAGTTTTGCTGTGATTTAAATCTTAATAGGTAATTTAAATATAGATGTATAACATTATAAAAGTGCATTTCATTAAGTTATAGAATTTCAGGATTGTTAAGTCCCAATCATTATCAGATATCTGAATATCATTAAAAATGCTTTTTACTTTAATTTACTCATTAGAGCACTTTTTAAAAAGGCTATTTAGGAATCTTTGAGTAAGCAAAATGGTCACAACCCAAGAATAAGAGGTTAGAAGTGATAAAGGGAGGTTATCTTCAGAGAATCCTCTCCATTTATAGGTACTAAGCTGTGAATGGGTACATAACACTATAATAAACCTTCAAAAGAGATGCGTTGGAAGAAATGTACAAATTTAAATCTAGTAGTTGCTCACTGGTGGGCCAAGGCAATTGGAGAGAGATGCTGTAATAAGAGATAAAGTTCAATCAGCTCCTTTAGTCCAGAATTTTTCAAAGCATAATCCACAGTCCAACTGTACCTAAATCCTCTAGGGACAGAGAGTGATGGTGGTAGACACTCAAAATGCAACCTGTTAAACTCCATCCCAGAACTCTGAACAGAATCTTTGAAGATGGTTGTGAAATTAGCATTTTTCAAAAAAAGTGCATTTTTAATAAATTCTGAATGTGAAACCAGACTTGAAATGTGAAAGGAAGTGAAAAGACAAAGCTAGATACTCATCATTGAAAAAGAGGCAAAGTAGATAATGTGCTAATGGAAAGAAAGAGGAAAAGGAAAATTCAGTCATCTTCATGTGATGTGTCATAACGTATCATTAAGAAGGCACCCATATGACTCATTCCCAATAAACTGCATCTGAGAGCATCTCACTCAAAATATTATCCCACTCTTCTAAAATGATTCCCAAAGTTTAGCCAAATTTAAAATGGAAGGCTGGAGGCAGGGAATATTTATTTTCTCTAATATATTGCTTTCACACTCAATGTCATATTTCTCTTAAGATTTGAAGGTCTTTAGAGAAAGAAAAGCCTAGTGGAAAACCAATATTGTTTTGTATTAATGCATCTTTCTAGAAAACAAATTAACTCATATTCAGCCACATAAAGATAAATTCTTCAGGAAAGATTGTCAAGAAATAATAGTAGGCTGGGCATGGTGACTCACGCCTGTAATCCTAGCACTTTGGAAGGCCAGGGCGGGTGGATCACTTGAGGCCAGGAGTTCAAGACAAGCCTGGACAACATGGCGAAACCCTCTCTACTAAAAATACAAAAAAACAATTAGCCGGACATGGTGGCTCACACCTCTAATCCCAGCTACTCAGGAGGCTGAGGCAGGAGAATTGCTTGAACCTGGAAGGTGGAGGTTGCAATGAGCTGAGACCACACCACTGCACTCCAGCCTGGGCGATAGAGGGAGATCCTAGAAAAAAAAAGAAAGAAAGAAAAAAGAAAGAGAGAGGGAAAGAGAGAAAGGAGAGAGAGAGGGAGGAAGGAAGGGAGGGAGGGAGGAGGGAGGGAGGGAGGGAGAGAGGATAATTGTATAATATAAAATAATTTTCTTAAATTTCCAGAAAAAAGAATGAGCACTCTCTTCCAGTTCCTTGAGAGACATGGAAACTATGATGTATTTTCTTACTGAAGGTAAGTTACTCCTATTCATTTTATCCTAACAAAGCTCCCAAGGAGCTAACTTGAAAATGTTGTCACAAGTTAAAGTATTTTTAATTCAGACCGCACATGAAATGGAGTTTGTAATTTCATCTTGGTCATTAGATCATGTAATCTTATACTTTTCAATTGCCTCTTTGCGTTTTTCTTATTCCTACACCTTCATCTAAAGCCTAAACCACAAGCTGTCTATCTAACTCCGGCTGAGGAGATCATTCCCCTAAAATAATGAGATAAAATTTGAGATACAGAAAGTATGACAGAATTCTAAGAAATTGGAGGTATAATATCTGCCTGAGGTAATCAAGAAAAATTTCACGAAAAGGAAGAATCCTGATAAAAAGTATACATTTCAAATGAGAACACATGGACACAGGGAGGGGAACAACACACACTGGGGCCTGCTGGGGCTGGGAGTGCGCAGGGAGGGAGAGCATCAGGGAAATAGCTAATGCATGCTGGACTGAATACCTAGATGATGGGTTGATTGGTGCAGCAAACCACCATGACACACATTTATCTTTGTAAAAAACCTGCACATCCTGCACATGTATACCCCGGAACTCAAAATAAAGTGTAGATTTCAATGAAAAGAGATGATCAAAAAAGGATACTACAAAAAGAAAGAACAGGAATAGAAACATGAAAGTCAAAAATGAAGAACATAATTAGACAAAGGCATCTCTCTCCTTCCACTTTCCCTCTACATATTTTATCACTCCCCTGATCTTATCTATTTGACTCTTTCAGTGCTTCTCCAAACTTTGCTTTACATTCGATTCTCTGTATTATTATTCTAATTAATACTTTCCATACCTATCTCCACCTAGACTATTGTGACCATCTTCAAAATGGTCTCTTCCATTCATTTTTTCATCTTTGTATTAATCTGATGCTTCATTTTACAGCTTAAAAAACAGGATTGGATTTCTCAGTGCCCACTGAATAAAGCCATAAATCTTTACTCTAATATTTAATGTCCCATTATGTCATTCTAGGTTTTGGTTTTATAATTTCCCTTAATGCAGATACATGGAGGTCATGAAATAAGCAAAGAAATCAAGTAACAAAAAGACCAAGATCCAATTAAAAAGACATGAATGCTTAAAGCATGGTTCATGAGGATTTTCCAGTGGTCTGAGTGTTCATGATATTGAAAAAGAATGAATGCTACAAATCTTGTGGGGCTCAATTTTTTGAATAGATGCCCATATGCAAATAAAATGTCCAAGTGGAGGTAAACTAGATGTTATAAATAATTATTTTTAGAAAACAGAATCATGAATGTTTTTTCATTACATTTGTCTGTGTTTTCTAAATGTTATATTATAAGCCATACTACTTTTCTAATTGAAAGCATGCTCTAAAAAGCATGCTCAGAAAAAAAAAAAAAAAAGAAAGAAAGGAAAAAAAAGCCATGAATGACCTTTGAGAGCCCAGTGTCAACAGAAGCATAGAGTGAGCCACAAAGAGAATGAAAAACCTGAGGCATAAAGAAGAGCTGAAGAGGGAAAGTAGCTAGTGTAGATAATTCCTTGGGGAAATCAGGCGTTAAAAGGAATAGTAATGATCAGACAGCATTCCACCAGAGTCAGGGGTGGCCAGAACCAGCTCCTTGGTGGTGGTCATGATAGATGCTGGTGGCGGCGTCAGCTGTTTGTGGTAAGTGGCATCAGGATAGAGGAGACTAGGTCCCCAGATCTCCCATCCAAAATCACAGCAAAAAAGAGAGGCGTTCGTTCAAACCCAGGGAAAATGAGCCTTTACCAAGCCAAAAATCTGCATAAAAATATTGAAAACATTTATAAGAATCACAGCTTTGGGTAGAAAGTTTACTTCAGCATATTTTGGGAAAGGAGGGGGCAATATTAATTAAATATACACTTATTTACTTATTTGTTTATCCCCCAACTTGTCACAGATGGAATCTAAGACAGCAACAAAGCACTTTGTGCTGGATAAAAGCCACCACATCCTGGAATATGAGCTAAACTCCCTTGGCCACCAGTCCTATAAGACCCAAGCAAATAGATCGTAAACAAAGAACTCAATGCACCAAGCTCTTAGGAGGAAATAAAACTATGGAGGGCCATGATGAGAAGGGGCAGGTCCCCCAGGTGTACCTGAGTGCTGAACTGGCTCCTGCCACATCAAAAGCAATGGCACGGCCCCTAATTCCAATTGCTGAAACATTTTAACAGCTGGGAATTAAAATAAGCTGTCAGCCAGCTCAAAAAGATTTTTTAATTCAAAATAAATCAGCCTAACAACCTGCAGATGTTTGGAAAGAAAATGTTTGGGTGACTCATTTTCAAAACCCAATTCCCTAACTTTGCCATTTCAGGGTTGCTGAATGGCTGCTACCTGCCCTTAGCTTCTAATCATGAGACAAATTGTTATCTGGCATCCTCATACTTACCATTGGTCTACTATGTTGATGAGCAGTCATGGATTCTGTCTGGTAAACTAGACTAAATTTGGGGTTCAAGAGGTGAGACTTGCTCAGATTTTTAACTGTGTGATAGCAACCCTGCTTCTCCAGGGATTCCCTCACTCTCTGATAATCAGTTCTGCCCAGCAGTTTTCATACTTAAGTTTGCATTAACCTTTTTACCAAATTCTTAGAATAAATAGAGATAATCTCAGTTATGTACTCACTGAGAGAACAAAATAAACACAAAGGGAGAAAATGGGAAAATGAGTTGAAGGAAGAATTAGTAATACAACAGATTGAAGATTTACAGCCAGGCTGGGCACAGCAGCTCACGCCAGTAATCCCAGTGCTTTGGGAGGGCGAGACGGGAGGATCACTTGAGGCCAGAAGTTGGAGACCAGCCTGGGCAACATAGTGAGACCCTGTCTCTACCTAAAATAAAATGTAAAAATTAGCCAGGCATGGTGGTGTGCACCTGTAGTCCCAACTACATAGGAGGCTAAGGTGGGAGGATCGCTTGAGCGCAGGAGTTCAAGGCTGCAGTGAGTTATGATTGCCCTACTGCACTCCAGCCTGAGCAACAGAGCAAGTGAGACTGTCTCAAGAGAGAGAAAAAAAAAAAGATTAATGGCCAAAGATAAATCAGCATCTCAGAGCCTAAACCAAGGACAACCGTGGGAGGTGCCATACATCAGTGGACCATGAATGGAAGAAGAAAGGGTAAGCTTCAGCTTCTCCACCTGAGAGCCATCCAAGTCAATGGGGACTTGCATTCTTTCAGCTGGTGAATATGAAAGAGACAGAAATAATACGTGCAATGTTCATCTGGTTCTAAAATCTGGGGAGCTGTTGGCCCATCAAAATGATGAGGCAGAGGTATCAGATTACTGCTGGTGCAACTTGAGCCCTCTCACCCATTCATAGCCAGTAGATGGCTTTGCCCCTCCTAGAAGTTCTTCCCCACCTTTGCCTCCCATTAGCCTCAAGTTGCTGATGCTGAGAAGCCAACAATGGCCTCCGTTTCTGCTTCTTTTGTGCATCCATAGGCCTTTCATGTTCTCCCACTGAGGGTCTCAAACACACTGAGTACAAAAGTAATCTGTCTACAAGTTTGTCTCCTCCTTTTATCCTTGAAAGCAAGAGCTGTGTCTTACCATCTTTGTGTCCTCAGCACCCATCATAGGACCTAACACAGAGTAAGCTATCAGAAACTATTGGCTGAAATATTCAGTTAAGTTCATTAAAGAGAAAAACATTATTTTGAAAGGGAGCAAACTCAAAAGTCTCAAAAATGTTCTTCAGTCATGAAGTCATTCCCAAAATTTGGTGACCTTTCCTCAACCAAAATGACCCCAAGACCAGAAGCTGAAACAATAATACAACACCTTTGACTAGAGGCTATTGGATCAAACTAAGAATGAGAAGAAAGGTTTCTCAGAAACAATACAGTTGACACTTGAACACAAGGGGTTAGGTGCACCAACACCCCATGCAGTCAAAAATACACAAATAAGGCCGGGCGCGGTGGCTCACGCTTGTAATCCCAGCACTTTGGGAGGCCGAGGCTGGCGGATCACGAGGTCAGGAGATCGAGACCACGGTGAAACCCCGTCTCTACTAAAAATACAAAAAAAAAATTAGCCGGGCGTGGTGGCGGGCGCCTGTAGTCCCAGCTACTCGGAGAGGCTGAGGCAGGAGAATGGCGTGAACCCGGGAGGCGGAGCTTGCAGTGAGCCGAGATTGCGCCACTGCACTCCAGCCTGGGCGACAGAGCGAGACTCTGTCTCAAAAAAAAAAAAAAAAAAAATACACAAATAACTTTTGACTACTCAAAAACGTAACTACTGATAGCCTTTCCTGCACAGTTAAGGACTGTCTCACCAGAGTCAACATCCTTGACAAATGAAAAGCAATTGACGACCAAGACTGCATTTCTTTCCAGCAAGGATCTATGGCTAAAAGGACATATACTGAGTTTGATTCTCTCCTACATCACAAAAAAAGTGGACTTTCACTAGCCATGATCATGTCGAACTAAGTTGTCAAAATCCAGTACCTTTCTACTTGTCTCATTAGTTACTAGTTTTACCTGAAAAAGTCATATTATCTAGTCAGTCAATAAACATCACTTAAACTCCTACTAGGTGCCAGGCAGCATGCCAGATAGAGGGATAGATGAATAGACATGATCTCTGCTCTCACAGAGCTTAAGCTGGTTCTTCCTAACTTACACCCCTTATTGGTAAACTTGGGCTCCTGGTAGAAAGGGTTCTAATTAAGAATAAATGAGATAACATATGTCATGTGTCAAACATAGTACCTAGTAAATAATATAGGCTCATTAAATGAAATATACTATTATTATGATTTATCAAATGAGATAATGTCTAAGTTCTATGAGTTGTACAATGCAGTACAGTTGTTACAATTTCTACCATAGAGGAGTTTCAGAAGAATTGTTAAAGTCAATATTTTTTCATTAATTTAAAACGCTGAACTTTATATACATCTACATTTCAAATGTGGCTGTTCTGACAGCCCGTGCACACTTTAGACCCTAGAAAATGTTGGTAAGTAGCCTTATCTCTGAATACGCCCCAAAGCACCCTACACACTAGCTACATCAAACAGCTTGCAATTGCTAATACAACAAGCTCATTCACCTTTGGCTCCAGTGGAATCTGTGCAGACTTAGGTTTTTTGGCACCATGTTACATTTCTCTGTCTCCCTACCCAGAAGTCAGGTCACTGAGGACATGAAACTTGTTCTACCTTTGCTTTGTATACCTGCTGGCTTTTTGCTCAGTTCCTAGGGTGTAGTAACGGTTTGGTGCATTAATGTTCATTATTTTAAATATAATGATTAAATGAATGAACAAGAAGGAACAAACGGAATATATTACTTCTGTTCTAACTATCTTCTTATATATAAAATAAATCATGTTAGAAGCATAGTTCCTTATGTTCTCTATTTATCCAGAATTCAATAAGCACTTAATAAACACATGATTAACTATTGTGTGCATATCCAGGTGCGAGGCCCTATGAGTGATATAGAAATGACATAGACAGTGCACACATTGTACACAGGTTTTTAAACTTTGAAGGCTAACAACATGACAGATCTATTATTCAAAACTATCATCTTATAAGTTATGAAACTCAAGTTCATTTATAGAGTTTGACTTGATCAAAAAACAATGACAAACATATATTATCTACTTACCATGTGCCAAACACTTTACATGTATTATCTCCTTTAATTCTCAAAGATACACTCTAAAGTACTGTTATCATCTCCATTTCACAGATGAGGAAACTTTTTATATTAGGAAGATTAAGTAACTTGCCCAAAACAAGACTGTATCAAAGAAGGCTGCAGCACTCCCCTACCCAATTCTCATGCTCTCTCACTGTGCTGACTAAACAACTGAAATGGTCCAAAAGCAACATGTGAGCAGAATTCCAAGCAGGAACACTGCTAACCTGGCATCCATCAACACAATCGAGAGACCCATGGGCCACGAGAGATGGCTATCTCCTGCAGCTCATCAGAGGCAGGTCAATTCAGGGTGCACAACAGCTTGTAACTTCTCCTCTCTCTTGTGGTTTATTAAATGTGATTCTGGTTACTTTAAGGAAAAAGGAAGGTGCTCTTTCTCTCTCCCTGCCCTCACCTCTGTCTCTTGGATGCAAGAAGAGAGACAGAAATATGGGTGGGGCTACAGGTTCGGAATCAGAGACAATCCCCCAAGCCACACATTTGCTCACTTCACCAGAGAAAGACATCTCAGTGTCCATTATAAGTAACTGACTTACCACTCCTCTCAGTGCCCCTGCCCCCCAGAAGCAATCAAAATCGTGCGTCAAGAAATTAGACTCCTCCACGAGCCACTTCTGCCACCTAGTGTGAAGAGACCTAGACAGAATAATTTGAGTTGATAGAAGAAGAAACACAATTTAACCTCCAAATTGCAAAAACATTCCCAATAAATACCGTTTACTTTCCCCAGACCATTTTATAAGCCACTAAACAAACGAGCATCTGTAGGTCAAATGCAGTAAATTAAGGCCATAATTATGAACCAGTCAAAGACTTTTTGACAAAAGAAGGTACATGAGCTTAAGTTAAAAATACGTCATGCTTACATTAAGATCAAAATCAGGCTGGATGTGGTTTCTCATGCCTGTAATCCCAGCGCTTTGGGAGGCCAAAGCAGGAGGATTTCTTAAGCCCAGGAGTTCAAGGCTGCAGTGAACTGAGACTGCACCACTACGCTCCAGCCTGGGCAACAGAGCAAGACCCTATCTCTCAAAAAAATTATTAATTAATTAATAAAAATAAACAAAATTTTAAAAGCCAATTCAATCTGAGATCAAAATCATAGGTACAAACTACTATAACTTTTAAATCAGCAGGAACTGATACAATGAGATTTTATATCTGCTATGAAATTGTTCCTCGTAAGAAACCACACTTTAGAAAAAGCATATTTGAGACATGATAGAATCTATATTTACTTCTTTGTTTTGTTATTTTCCTGGTTTAAGAAAGACAATGTATGATGAAGGGCAATGTTTCAAAAGCTTTCTTACAATAAATAAAGTAAGTTTCACATAGTTGCCCCTATATACCTCTCAGTGTTGGCTAGAGACATACTACAATGGTGAAAGTCAGTGACTACATCTATGCAAGAGGCAAAATACATCCCAACACACAGCTTTCTGGTGGGGGGCCTTTACTCAAAGTGAAAGTGACTTATAGAGAGCCTGCCTCTATCTCTCAGAAAAGCCTCAATACAAACTATTTCTCACAACATGGAAAACGAGTAGATCGATGAAAGATCAATCTGTTAACTTCTGGAAAGATTTTGGAGTGAAGACATTCTATGATTCCAATAAAATACCCATTTTCTTCAATGATCAATCAAAAAATGGGTAAGACAACTCTCCTCTAATGGAAATTGAAGAGTCAGTAAAGCCTGTGCTGGTGTGGATGGCCCAAAACAAAGAAATAGGGTTAGTAGGGTCACTCTTAAATCCCAGTTGAGTTGGAAGAGTTAAATTCTGAGGGTTGAAATTTGCAGCACTTGCTACCAGCCCAGCACCCACCCCCAACCAAATGCACACAAGCACACACACACAGGCAGAATGTATTGCAATCTTCATTTCTTAAATTATCTAGGGCAGGAAATATAGACTTTGGGGGAGAATTGTTGGAAACCAGAGGAGAAGTCACATCAGACTCACAGCCTGGCAAACCACTGGTGACTAGTTTGGGAAAAAGGAGTATAAGAATGCCTCTTCAGGCTGAGCAAAGGGAATCCAGTTACATCATAGGAGGGGGAAACCACTTCAAAGCCTAGATATTGGCAGCCTGAATCCCACAAAGGATTGAAATGAAATACTACCTAATTCACCAAGCCTGGAGCTACGAGTCAAACAACTTAATTCCTCCACAGAGCCTTGGTTAATGATCAAGATCCCAGTCTCTCCCTGACCCACTCAGCATTTTGAGTGTAGTTGGTCTTTATGTACGTGTTTCATTTTTTGGAAAGCTACATGAGATGATGGAAATGCATAAAGTAAAGAGGTATTTTTATGAGAGGGAAAAAAGGCTTTTTTTTTTTTCAGTTCTGCCACCTGTGAAGTTCTTTTAGAGCACTAACCGATAGACGTTGAGCTGCTAGAAGGGAAAGAGGCAAGATGTATGGGTCTGCACCAGAAAAATAGAATGGGCTTTAGGAATTTGGTTCTCAGCCTAGATTCCTAATCTAAACTGGTTATCTCGGACAATAGTTCTTCAGAAAATATCCTCCAAAAACAGAGGCTCATATCTCGAAACTGGGATTGTGCCAGGGAACACCTAAACTCCAGTTTAGCATCTTGTCTTAAAAGAGTCTATCTGGGCCAGGTGTGGTGGCTCATCCCTATAATCCCAGCGTTTTTGGAGCCCAAAGTGGGGGGATCACCTGAGTTCAGGAGTTTGAGACCAGCCTGGCCAGCATGGCAAAACCCTGGCTCTACTAAAAATACAAAAATTAGCCAGGCATTGTGTCACGCACCTGTAATCCCAGCTACTCAGGAGGCTGAAGCAGAAGAATCGCTTGAACCCGGGAGGCAGAGGTTGCACTGAGCTGAGATCACACCACTGCACCCTAGCCTGGGAAACGGGGCAAGGCTCGTCTAAAATATAAAAAATAAATTTACAAAAAGAGTCTAATAATATCAAGGAAAGATGAGCACAGAAACTTACAAATGTTGTGCCACTGTGGTGTGGCATGTCGATAGTGGAGGAAGTCATGGGTGTGTGAGGACAGGGGGTAAATGGAAACAGTAGAATTTCTATCCAGTTTTGCTGTGAGCCCCAAACTGCTCTTAAAAATAAAGTCTTAATATTTTCATGTTAAGAAGAGAAAAAACATACAGAAGTCCTACTCTGTATCGATCTAACATTCTATCTACTCCTCTGTCCTCCCTTCATGTCTTCTTATCACCTCTTTGTCATTCCCATCTCCGGCTTGGAACAACTTTCCTCTTTTTTGACAATTGTTACAAGCCTCGTTCCATGCCCATCATCTAAAAGAAAATTCTTCTGTGAATCACATAGATTTGTAAAGCTCTCCCCTGGAGTCCACCATGTTTGGAGCCACCTCTCATGCACATTCATTTCTTAATTGTTCATGTGTTTGTTCTATTTCCACGAAGATGATTAGTTTTTTGAAAGTATTATGTTTAATTATGTTTCAGGATTCTTCCAGCACCTACTTAGCAAAACAACATTGTAGATGCTCAGTAAATAGCTGTTGACTGACTTTAAGTTCTAGGTAAACTGTGAAATTTAGCTTGAATTAGACCTCATGCATCTGAGGTCCTGGGATGTGGCCAGGGTGGGGTATGCATAAGGAAATGGTTATTCCGTCTAAAACAGGAATGAGTTTACCATGACTTTTTATCATTTACCATGGCCTAAGCTGGATATTTTTCTTGTCTCATGCTCAAAAGACTACAAATTATCTCACACATTTGGAAAAAAAAAGGACTTTCTAACCATTTTCATTTAAAAATTTAGAGCCATCAGCCAAGCTCAACTCAAATCGCATATGCACGAAAGCAACTGGCAGAATTAGGGCAGATAGAAGAAATCAGTGCCCAAACCAAGAAAGAAGGCTTTTCAAGGCAAGGCTCTGTGTCCTAGGAAGCCTGGGAATCTCAGAAGACACTGCCACTTGCTATGGGACAAAGATCTCTGCTCTGCAGAGAATTAGCTCTGCAGAAAAACTAACACGACTGAGAAGCCAGACTTGAATCGAGTCAGATCATGTTTTATGGAACAGAGCCAGCTGAGGCACAATTTTTCCAACAGGCAAAGTGGGCCCTGAGTTCCCTCACAACTCCCGTCTGCACCTATCCTTCTTCTTCTTATCAAGCACCCTCTATGTAGGTCTCCCTGCAGACTGATGGATTCCAGGGCTCCCAATGGGCCCTACCCAATCCTGCTTTGCTTAATGATCACTCACATTCTCTAACTCTCATTCCAAATGCTCAGTTTGTGAAATATTCCCCCCACCCTCTATTTATAAGCAATCTGATAAACTCTCTGAACTGTGAAACTTCTGAGCAAAAAGGTTACATAGAGATTATTTTATCTCAGTCCCTTAGACCAAACCAAGGCCACAGAGCTGGCGTGATTTGCTCTAGGCCCCTACAGTGAAGTAGTAGCCAACTGGGACCACCCTGAAGCCTCATGATTGGCTAACCATTGCACCATTGCTCTTCCTGCCACACCATTCAGTAACAGTCAACAAATACTCACTGAGCACCAACTACATGCCAAACCCTGTGCTAAACTGCAAAATTGGGATCATCAAGACGTAAGAGACTAATTGAACCTCAATATTGTTCATCAAATCATTTGTTCATTCAATAATAATTAAGTAAATATATGCTGTTATAGATTCTGCTTAAACACTCATCCCAGAAATAGCTGAAATTAAGTCATTGCAATGGCTTTGTACTGTATCCACTTAACTAATCTTGAGCTAAGATTCCCAACACTCCCTCCTACAGTTGGTGCAGGTTAGGGTTAACCTCAAGAGAAGTTTTCCTGAGATTCAGAGGGCAGAAGTGAAGTAGCAGCCATTATGTTCTGAAGGTGAATGTAGGTACCAGTGGCTGTTGCAGCAAATCTGTGGGATCACCTTGTCAGTGTAAGCCTGCAGCCAAACCTGCAGCTGTCCCAGCCACCACCGCATTTCCTGATTCAGGTTCTGCATATCAGGTTTGGAGGTGGTAGGGGATGGTCATAGGTTCCAGACTGTCCTCTCAATTGCGTTTGTTCTTTGTCTTCTGTGCTATTTCATGCCCAGCTTATTATTCCCCAGCTGCCAGCTCTGCAGAGGTACAGCAGCTTCAGGTTCGCCATCAGACCAGACAAAAGGATAACAGTCTTCCTTAGACTTCTTCACCAGCTCCCACAGTTGCATAAGATCAAATAATAAACCCCCTATTCCATGTCACTCTTACTGGATCTCTTTTTCTGATTGAACCTTGATACAGAAAAACACCCTTTTAAATATTCTTTAATTTAGTATTTCTGAAACATGAGTAATGCATGAACTCATTTAAAAAAAAACAAAACCTTGTAATTTCCTAGTGTTTACTTAAATCATTATTATCATGACCTTACCTAAACAGGTACAAATATTAATCAAAACATGTAACTATAAATGAAAATAAACTTTATACATAAAATTCACATCAGTTACATTAATTTAATGTTCCTGATAATGTCATTGTGCTGAAATGAAGTCTTGAATGAATCCACAGTACAGGTTCTTTTTCTATCCCAAGCCTGTACCACTGGGCACTATGTGGTGTCTGAATACTCCAGGTCCTTTTCTATGTTTGAATTACTGCAAAGCCTTCTCTCACACAGCTTTCTGGGATGTCATTTGGCTCACTTGGTGCAAACACATCACGCAGTTATCAACCGAAACTCTAGGCTCCCTAGTAAATATTAAAAAGTTAACTTTACCAGAGCCAAGGTCTTCTTGTTCAATCCCTCCCTCTCCCTCACATTGCTCCCTGGAGACCTCACCCTGTCCAGGCGTAGCTGGATTCCTCATCCTGGCAGCTAAGTCAATCTTTCCCAAGAGAACAAGGCATTCAGCCTCCTACGCACAAGGGTTGCTGGCCAAGAGAAAGCCGATTCTTTATTGGAGATGAGAGAGCAACACACCCAACCCTGCCATATGTTGGAAAATCCAATAAAAGAGTAAATAATGTCTTCCCTGATTCTTTGTAATAATCCAGAATAACCAATGGCCACCATCACTATGTAACTTCCAATTATCTGGAAATTGCAGCCTGGAAGAGCTAGCCCTGGTAAGCTCCACACTCACACTAAGAAGCCTGTGATAGGTGTGAAAACCTCAGCACCTCTACTGGGGCCCCTTTCCTGCCTGGAAAGCCACAGGGCATCTAAAGGCATGTCATACAAGGCACTGTGAGGCTGCTCTGAAGTTGTATTTAACCTCCATGCACCTCTGCAATCACACTGTCCTAGCAGACACTTGCAAAGCCTCAGACACACAATACATTTGTGATAATGGCCATTTCCAAAGGCTGGCTTACTTGTTGCATTTCTATATGTGGAGTGTGATTAAAACCTGTGCTTAAATCTGATTCCTTTCTTCCTTTGTTTCCCTTGGCTCAAATGATTATCAGTGAAGCAGTAAAGCAGTTTATGGGACTCTGCCACCTCCCAAGATAAAATTATAAGTCAGAGCTAATTTGTTCAGATGCATTAACGGATAGTTGACTCACAATGAGTTAGAATGTGGGAAGGGCAGCATCAGACCTTGGTGACAACCAAGCCACCCCGGTTGGTTCTATTCTCACTCTCAAGGGAGGACACTACAGGACTGGGGCTCCCAAAGCTGCATTGTTAGATCCTCAAACCAAATAAGAATGGTTGTTTCCCTGAAAACTCTGCCGTCATTCTTGGGACGTTCAGGCACCTCCTGTAAGGCTCATCCTCACTGTGGAAAGTTATTGAATGTGGTGAAGTCAATTACAAAAAAGAAGGATGATCACAGTCAGTAACAGCTGACATGTCCCTCGGCTTTCTCATGTGCCAGGCATTACCCTTGATCTTTGGCCAACTGTCTCCTCTTTCGTATTCACTTTTCAAATAAACAGCTGGGGCTTAGGAAGGTGAGGCATTTTGCCTGCCCTCCTAGGTAGGTAAGTGAGGAAGCTGGCCCACTCTAACCCCAAATCCCCACTCCTGACCACTAACTGCACCATTCTTCAGTGAGCACAGTGGGTTTGCACAGTTCCACGCTTCTCTGGCATTTTGGAATCCTATGAGAACTTTAAATCCCTTTCACCTGCTCATTTCTAATTAAATGAAAAACAAGCCTCCTTGTATATATTTTTTTATATTTCTTTGGAAACATCTTTTTTACATTTACAGCCAAGAGTTGTCGGAGCCCCAGTATGTGCCAAATGAGGTATGTCTTCTCTTCCCTTTGTACATCATGCTAACATTTGCTTATTTCAGTAAGTGCAATGGCTAATCATGTGGCTGTTATGCTTACTCTTTCATACTGGTAGTTTTAGCCAAAATATTATTTAACCTGTAATCCTATGAGAGCAGGGACCATATCCTCCCTAATGCCTATCCTGATTCTTGGAACAAAAACCTGTATAAATGAATAAAGGAAGGAAGGGAGCAAAAAAGAAGGGAGAGAAATGCTTAGAATTCCACTGTTCCTTGAACGCCAGGTATAAAGATTCACAGTAGCTGCCCTGCAAGAGCTCCAGTCAAATGAGGGAAGCAGACTTGGAAACAAATAATAAGAACACAACCAGAGAAATACTATCAGGTCAGTGCAGAGAAGTATGAGAGCAACGATGAGGGGATCTGGAAGATTTCTCAGCGGAGTGACATTTGGCATTGAGGAAAGCGTGGCATTAGGCGTTGGAACCAACCCCTGGAAAAAGTTGGAAGGAAGACAGGCAGGTGCTTGATGGGCAATACCAGGCCCATTTCTACAGAGGAGAAAAAGATTCAGAGAGGTCAGCCAACTAGCCAAAGATTGCAGCTTATAAATCTTGGACCCAGCAGTCTGCTGCTCTCCTCTGGATGGTCTGGCTAGCAAGCTGGTCACTTAATACATGCCCCTCTATTGTTCTTGAGAGTTGCCAGGTTTTGCAGATCATCTGATGATTTGGCCTCTAGGTGAACAAAGAGGAGTTTGTTTCCATGGCAGGTCCTCTTCTCATTCTTTAGACTCTCTTGCCCTCTTGTGGTTATGCAGAGCTACAGCCACCTGAGCTGTCTTTATACCTCAGAGAGAAAACATCTAATAATGAGTGCTGGATTGCAGCCCGATCCCTTCCCAGTTCCAAAACAACACAACTCTTGAGCCAAGAATCTTTTAAAAACATTTATCAAAGAATACACTCATGGTTTTAAATGATCATGCATATTTTAAATACCAAAAGGTCCAAATGGAGGTAGGAGGAAGTAAGAGGAGGAGGCATGAGTATATCAGATTCTATTTGTAAACACAGACGTAGTGCATGCAGGTTTAGAAAGCCCAATTCAAAATTAGTAGAATGTCAATAAACGTAAAAACTAAGGCACAGAGTGATAGGGAAAGGATTGCCTTAAACAAGGCTACCATTTTAAGTTCTGGACCCCAGTTGAATTGTCCACCTGGCGAGAGTTTTGCAGGGTGGAAACAATGCCTTCAGCCAGTTATGAAATAAGCAGAAGTCTGTTCCCTGAGAGGAGACATCTGCATGAAACCTACAGGCATGTGGGAACCAGATCTTAACCTTGGTTTCAACGCAAGTATTTGAGAAATGACTGCAAACAGCAGTAACTACCAGTTTTGTCTTTTATTATTCAGCTTTCTTGTTAACTTCAGAGGAGTGCAAATGTGAAATGGACATCGCCCCATCCCAGCAGAGGAAAACACAACATACAGCTAACAGAGACAAAGACTTTCTATTGCCAGGAACAATGGCCAACACTCATCACTCTTGGTAGAGGCAGTAGGAAACTGGGATTCAAACACACAGTGAAGAATTTCAGTTAGATGCAAGGAAGAAATTTCCACAGGGACTGTGAGTGATAATGTGGTATGTTGCAAAGAAAACTGAACTTAAAATATAGAACACTGGATTTTAGTTCCTGCTCTGCCACAAACCAGCCATGTGACCTTGTAAGAGGCATTTTACTATTCTGAGTCTCAGTCCCCTCAACTGCTAAAAGAGTATCACAATAAATCTCTAACTTTCCATTCAACCCTAAATGTTTATAAGCCAAAGTTTCTATGATGCTTCCCTTTGGAGGCTGTCAAAGAAAGAGAGAATATTTCAAGCTATTTCCATTTGTTTGGACACAGATGTGGTTGGAACCAGGAGAATAACTTAAATGGCTTCTTCAGATAGCCTTCTCTTCCAAAGTGTAGGGAATTTGGGGATGCTTGCCAAAATAGATTGTTAGCCTAATTAATTGATTTTAACACCTCAATGTTTTAAACCTTAATGATCATCTTCCAGAAAACAGAGCAAAAATTCAAAGCAATGGAAAGGGGAAAAAATATGTAAGAAAATCTAAGGTACAACCCAAGGAGTTTAGTATCCATAGATAAATTCAGAGAGAACACAGAAAACAAATGAGTAGAATCATCAACTAAATAATTCACCAAAAGAGAAAAAATAAGTCCCAAACTAGAAGGCACAAATTTCCGATGGAAAGTACACATTTTCATCAAGTGCTCACCCAGCACAATAGATGAAGATGGAAAGAGACACAGACTAAGGCATATCATCATGAAATTAAAAAAAAAAAAAGGAAATTCCCAGAAAAATATTCTTGGGAGACCACAAGCTGACAGCTCTGAAGCAGACACAGAGAGCAACCAGTTCAAATTGAAACAGGTCAGAAGGGATCTAAAAGAGACTTCTTCAGCAAAGTACATGTAATAGAACACATTAGGTACTCCAACAGACTGAAAGAAGATTTTGACAATTGATAAAAATGGTTGAGGTCGAATTGGTAATATGTAAATAGAAACTGAAGCAAACCGATAATTAAGACAAGTTTATGAAGTCTAGAAAAAAACAAAACGTTGTGCAAGAAAGAAAAAGTACTGGCCACCATTATAGCCCTGTCCCTCTGTTTTGCATTTATTTTGTAACCATTGCATTGAGAAATTGGAATTTCACATCAGTGGGAAACAAACAAAATTTCTTAACTGCTGTTTTCATTCACACTCTGTCAAATCTTCCTTCCCCGCTCAATAGTAAATCTTTTAACACCTCAAACAAGTGCCATAACTTTTCAGTTATTAAAATTCACTTCCATCCTGTTAATAACTCTGGACTCATATTTGATTCAAAACTTTTCCTCTCCCTCATTGCAAATCAGACCTATGGCTTGAGGGACTTGGAGAGTGAAGGATGACACTCTTTCATTACCGCACCACCTCTGTGCTCAGGTCTGGATTCTTTGGTGGTGGGAACAAGGAAGCGAGATACGGGAGGCTGGTGAACAGCAAACAGCTCCTTACTTAACTGAAGTCATTGCAGTTCTCTCTCTGGCCAACCCTGACTGGCCATTAAGGCTGGGCACGTGGGGAGGCATCCAAAGCCGACTCTTTTGTGAGGCTCATGAGTATGTTGACTGGAGAGCACTGAAGGGGCCTTCTGACTACATGTTTTGTTGACATGGCAAATGCTACTCTGGCCTCACCTCTTCTATCCTCCCATATCCTGTCACTCATGCTGCATCTCCCACAGCCCTTTGCTGATGGGGTCCCCTTATCTTGTGTGTAGCTCTCTCAAGTGGAGTAGCATCAAAAGGGCTCAAGCCCAGCCACCTCTGCAGGTTCCATTCTATCCACTAGAGGCTCACAGACCCCTGCCAGACTAACTGGTGGTTGTGCAGATCATGGTACTGTTTCTGCAGCCCTGTAGTCTTCCTCCAATTCTTTTCTCTTTCTCTGGTAATCGGGGCAGATCAGCAAGTCTGATGCCTAAGGAATGAGATGCCAGTGACCCTGCCTTGCACAGACACACCCAATCTCTACACAGGATTGTGGGGAACCCGTTCACTTGATGATGGGGAAGGAAATCAACCCTGTGCTACCCGAAGGGAGAGTGGAATCACCTCTTACCATGAACACGGCACTCCTCACAAAGCTAGTGACTCAAAACATTCCCTGTGTCTCCCATTCATTCTCAAGACTTCTTATGTAGGGGACCATCATTCCCCTTCCCACCCCTTCATCCTGTGTTTGGAGGGTGGCAGGTGCTAATAGGGAAGTTCTGCCTCCTCCTTGTAAGCCTGGAGGGAGATATCTGACTCCTACTTGCCTCTTGTTAAAAAAATAGGATTACTTGAGCATCTTCCTTTCAGGTTGGGATTTCAGTTACAATTCTGGGGCAACATGCTCTTACATCTGTTCCAATATCTGTCTCCCTGATTAAACTGTGAGCTCCCCGAAGACCACATCTTGTGATCTCATGCAAAGGCCATATGTCATTTTTTCAATGTATCCCAGCCCCTAGCATAGCACCAGGCATATAACAGATTCTCAGTAAGTACAGAGTAAATGAAGTGGGAGTGAAAGAATAATTCATAGGTGGATGGATGGAAAGATAGGTAGATAGATAGATAGATAGATAGATAGATAGATAGATAGATAGACAGACAGACAGACAGACAGAACCTCTTTCCTGCTCCCATTGACATTGACAAATAAGAAACTACTACTGGTCTTGTGTGTTAATGTCAGCCTCAGACAGCAAGGGCACAACATTGACTCTGTCATTTAGGAACTCCCAAGAATTGATTGTTTGAAGCTCTCGTTCTGTCCTCTTGCAGTCTTTTTCATCCTCATCCTCTTGGGTTTCATTAATGAAACAATGTTATTTATTCTATATTAAGAAGAAAAAAACACTCTTTTTTATCTGAAATATCTGGATAATAAAAATTTTAAATATCTCTGATATCACAGATATCATTAAGTATTGAGTCTTTTTTTAAAAAATGTCCACTATTCACATTTAAATATGAGAGGATGGTATAAAATGACCCTTCAACAAGTAACTGCCAGAATTCTATCTTGCAAATGTTTCCTATCTGGAAGGAGGCAAAACAAAAGCCTTGTTTTCCAATTGCTGAGACTTTTCATTTATTTCTTCTTAAGGATTCACCCTTTCAATAACATACTCCATCATGATTTCTGAGTACCTGAGCCATGAAGGACCAGAAATCAAGAAACGTGGGAGATACCACTGCCTCTTTTACCAGTCTCTTGTAAGAGTAGGCAAGTAATTCCATTTGATTTCCTCATCTGTGAAATGAGGAAATTGAACCTCATGAATTTTAAGATGCCTCTAAAATTCCTTAATTTTAAGATTCATCCAGTAACTCTAGGTACTTAAAAGCCATGGAAAATCTGATGACTGTAAGAACTCTTCTTTAAAGAGAAAATTATTTCTGAACCACGTTTAGCAGACCGACTAATGGCCCTCCAAAAATACCCATGCCCTACTCCCTGGATCCTGTGAATATGTTCCATCACATAGCAAAAGAGACTTTGTAGGTTGCTGACCTTATGCTAGAGACTATCCTGAGTCATCTAGGGGGTCCAATCTAATTAATTACATGAGCCCTTAAAAGCAGAGTAATTTCTCCAGTGGGAATGAGAGAGAGGTTGGCAGAAGGAGAAGTTAGATTCGAGAGGTAAGAGACACTCAATTACAGTCGCGGGAGGGAGCACCACGGGAAGCGTGAGGAGGAAAGGAGCAGCCTCTAGGAGAAAAGCCTGGTCCCCGGTGGGCAGCCAGCAAGGAAATGGGGACCTCTGTTCTACAACTGCAAGGAACTGAATCAGGTCATCAACCTGAAGGAGCTGGGAAATGGATTCATCCCGAGACTTCAGAAAGGAAAGCAGCCCTGCCAACATGTTGATTTCAGTCTTGTGAGACTCAGAGCAGAAGGACCACTGAGTGCCCGGACTTCTGACCCATGGAAACGATAAGATAATCAATTTGTGTTGTTTTAAGTATCTACACTTGTAGCAATTTGTTACGACAGCAGTAGAAAACCAATACACCAACCATACCTTTAACATCTCCTTCACTCTGAATTCATGTTCTACTTATTTCTGCAGAATGAAAGAGACAAGAAAAGGATGTTTTACCATCATCTAGAGGATAGAAACTCAGCAGGCCCTACTTTTCTGTGCTTTTAGTTAACTGTATGTAAACAACTTCCTTGGATTTTCTCCCCTTTAAATATTTATTGTCCAAAATGGTCAATATTAACCATTCTGAAATCAGTTTTTAAGTTAAAAAATTTTAATTAAATTATTTGAAGGAAAAGATCATCATGTTTTGTTTTTAATTTTTTCAGTGTCTTTGCCTCATTTTTTTCCATTTTGTGCCTTAATCAGAAGAAGGAGGAGGAGAAAGAGAAAGTGCTTTTATCATATTGGCAACCTTCATGCTACTCTCATTAAGAAACTTTCAGCGTTTTATTACAACTTCCTTTGGCCAAAGAATTATGCCTCAGTAAACCTACTACATGACATCATTCCTTCCCCAGAGCAGTGTTTATTCCTTACAGGTCAATGACTGTGTACCAGACACTGTTCTATGTGCCGGATTCATGTTTTTCAAACTATGGGTCAAGACCATTTAGTGGGTTGTAAAATAAATTTAGTGGGTCATGACCAGAATTTCTGTAAATGTGAAATAGAATAGAACAGAGACTATCAGAGTGTATCATTAGTGAGAGTATGTATTGTTTCGTGAAATTTTTGTTAAAGTCATATGCGTCTCTCTGTGTGAGTGTGTACATCTAGGAACACCAAATAGAAATGTAAAAAAAAGGAAAAAGGATGTCCTACTGTAGATTATGGTTTAAAAAGATAAAAATTAGTGCTCTTGATTCATCATTTTATTTAATCCTCACAACTATACATAAGGTAAGTACTGTTATCCTCGGTTTGAAGATAGGGAAACTGAGGCTGAAAGAGTTTGAGCAGCGTGCTCAGGATCCAGCAGCTAACAAATGGTAGACTTGGGACTCAAATCTAGATCTGTCCAAGTCCATGCTTCTTCCCATACCCCATATATCCTTCACAGAATTGAGAAACAAAACCAGAAGCCGTATTCAAAGCCATCTTCGCACTTTTGAAAAATGGCACGATACAAAGAAAATGTATATAAATGTTTTTTGTTTGTTTGTTTGTTTGTTTGAGATGGAGTTTTGCTCTTGTTGCCCAGGCTGGATTGCAATGGCATGATCGCAGCTCACTGCAACCTCTGCCTCCTGGGTTTGAGCGATTTTCCTGCCCCAGCCTCCTGAGTAGCTGGGATTACAGGTGCCCACTACCACGCCCGGCTAATTGTTTTGTATTTTTAGTAGAGACAGGGTTTCACTATGTTGGCCAGGCTGGTCTTGAACTCCTGCCCTCAAGTGATCTGCCCGCCTTGGCCTCCTAAAGTGCTGAGATTGCAAGCGTGAGCCACTGCGCCAGGCCACATATAAATGTCTAAGCCTACTATGTTCATGCTAACATAGATCAGCTCTGCCTTCCGCCTTATCAGAGCCATTTCACATGCAATCATGTTTAGGATGAAGGTTGGTTGGTGATATATATGTGTTCTATGACCATTTTACCCCAAAGCCTTTGCTGAAATTAGATATCCAGTAATGACAGCAAAGCCTATGAATTAGCAACAATATATTTTCCCATCATTTCATTCAGGGCTTATATGGAGTGATTATCTGTATCAAATGTTATTTGGGTTTCTCCTTTACTCTTCATCTCACCCTTCCACAGCTATGTCAATTTTTCTCAAACCGCACTGCACCCCCTAAACCCTTCCTCCAACCCATCCAGAAGGCTGCTCAGCCACTGGTTTGAAGAACCATGTCCTTTTTCCAGTGGTCAGCCACCTGGCCATTTTCAAGCTGTGCTCCTACAAACTCCAACTCAAGCACACACACAGCATGGACATGGAGATTCTGCAATCCAAAATATTATCAGCATATTTTGCAAATTGTACAATTCCTTAGAAACAGCATGAAATTTTCTGATATTCCTCTCCATGTCCTACATTTCATGTCCCAGTTTGCTTCTGGCAATCTGACTTCATGAGGCCATCCGAGTGCAAATCATCCACATGGAGCCATCGTGCCACATTAACATTTCTTCCTCATCATTCTTAATATTGGCATTAGAAATATACACAGAAAAGCTGGGCACAGTGGCTCACACCTTTAATCCCAGCACTTTGGGAGGCCGAGGTGGGCGGATCATGAGGTCAGGAGATTGAGACCATCCTGGCTCACATACTGAAACTCCGTCTCCACTAAAAATACAAAAAATTTGCCAGGCGTGGTGGTGAGCACCTGTAGTCCCAGCTACTCAGGAGGCTGAGGCAGAAGAATGGCGTGAACCCGGGAGGCAGAGCTTGCAGTGAGCCAAGATCGCACCACTGCACTCCAGCCTGGGTGACAGAGCGAGACACTGTCTCGAAAACAAAAAAAAAGTAAAGAAACATACACACAGCAAAAAAAAAGTTATAAGGGAATGTGATTTATATTTCCTGATATCATCGTCCTATATTTCCTATGTTTTTTGTGGAGAGAAGTGGAGGACATATTACAAAGAAACGTCTGAGAATAGTTTACAATTTTCCAAAGTATCTGAAAATGATATAGTTTTTCTATAGAAGTGAAACCAGTTCTTTTCCCTGCACTGTGTGGCAGATGGAACGAGTGGTTGGCTTTTTGAGTGGTTGCCTTTTTGAGTGGTTTTGCAGATCTGATCCAAGCAGATAAAAATGATTTTAAGTATCTGATTCCCCTTGCACTCCAACATTTGACTTCTGCCACTTGGTTAGAATTCAAGAAAAATTAAAATCTTACTGTGCAACCAGGGCTCGGATCACAGTAAGCAGCCAGACCACCTCACCCTGACAGTAATACCCTGGGAAAACCCGCACAAGAATAAAAGCAGACCTGCTCAAGGCTCAGCGATGGGCACTTGAGTTCTATGCGTGTAAAAGGGGTAGAGGGTTTGTGGCGTTTAAATTATATTGTGTTAAATAAGGCTCTGATTTCTCCAGTCCTTCTCATGGGAGTTTCAGGGGATGAGCAAACCCCTTTTATGTAAACTCAGGAAGTCTTTATTCACAGCCAGAGACAAATTTAGCCCCATTCCAGAGCCAAAGAGCCTCACTGACTACAAGGTTGGCCAGCCTCAATGCCAGAATTCACCATCTCCCTCATCCCCCAAGAGTTTTAGAACTGTAATCAATGAGCTCACCCTAAAAAAAAAAAAAATCCTAAAATCATTAAAAGTCCTCACAGACTTTCTTCCTGAGCAAAGTGAAACCAGTTCTTGTGCAGAATGCCCCCAAAATGCCATATTCAGAGGGTAGGATTCTTTCTGGACCTCAGAGCTTTCCATCAAACTCTGTAAGTGGCCTGGTGACAACCTAGAGTCACCTTCAAGCAAATGGTTCAATCATTTTGACTGACATGAATGAGACTATTTGATCAAGTATAAATCAAATCAATCAAATCAGATGTTCAAATTGATCAATAAGTTCAACCAAATGAGAAAGAGCCAGTTGGGAGCAAAAAACATCCTTGGTAAAACCCAGAAGGATAACAAATTTTCCAGGTATGGTACAAAATAAAAGTTTTTGATACCAAATACTAGTGGAACATTTCTGGTAGCCAGACAGTCCATGACCACGGACCACAAGAACAGCCATTGCTTCAGTTGCTGCCGCCAGGGAATTCCTCTAACCAGGCATTTTAGGAAGCTGCCATCCCCTAAGTAGTGGCTATGCTCTGACCTCACTCTCAAGCTGCTTAGACCACTTCATTTGTTAAACATACCCCAGAACTCTCCTTATTTCTGAAAAAGCAGCATAATTGTAGCCAATGTTGATCTTGCAGAAGAGACCAACAAATCAAGCTATAGACGTGCTAATCCAGCAATCCAAACAATTAAAGAGCTTCTGCCCTCAAACGGACACAGAGACATGCTTAGAGGCCTTTGCAGGGACCATGCAACTCTCTTTGTAGCAACACATTTCAAAAAAGAAAAAAAAAAAAACTAAGTGTAGATACACATAGGGTCATCACACTAACTCTCTGCCTTCCTTCCTGCCTTCCTTCCACCACGTGGAGATGAAAACAAGAAACGTAGCCTGTCTTAAAGCTAGGACTAAAGCTCCGGCTTTAACTATCACCTATCATCTTAACACAACCCAATTCTTCTAGCAACAAAGTATGACAGCTGCAACTGCCAACAGACAATTTTACCCTTCCATGACCTTGGCAACATTGAAAGAGCACTGCTTTCCCACTGATTTGATAGTCACTATTGGAATAATGACTCTAGATAATCACTACAAATAAACTTTCTCTCTATAATAGTAGCCATTCCATTTCTGGTTTTAATGTTATTCACCTTCTTCCAAATAAACATCTTTTCCCAATGCCTGGAAAGTTCTAACCTTGTTCCAAATTTATATATTACTTTTCCATTATCTCAGGGCAGCAATAATAATAATAATAACAGTTATAACATCTTCCTTCTCCTAGAAGAATCCTGGCCACTTCTTGCACTTTTCTGGTTTGGAATTCTCTGATGGGCTTATTTTTTTCTTCCTCCTCCTCCTCCTTAGTGGAAAATGTTACTTCTAACTGCTGGATTTAATTTAATTTAATTTAATTACAGCATTTTCCACACATGCCCACAGGCTCTTGGTAACAGTTGCATTTTTAATAAATCTAATATATAATAATGACTTTGTTTTTAATTTTCCACTGAGAGTTGGATCCTGAGTTGAACACAGAGCTCCAGACAGGGGCGTCTGGTTCACTCCATGTGATTGGATTTCAGGGAACCAAGGGGCTCCTAATTGGAAAATAGCCGTGCTTTCACCCTCTATCCCCACACACCTGTGTTTAATGTCCTCAGCAAGCATCCCATAGGACATGAAATGACCACTTGTTTCAGTAAAAATGATCAAACCGGTTGAGCAGGCATTCCTCAGGCTGGACTGTGAAAGGAAAATGAAGGTAAGCGAGCAGTGCCTGGCCAAGACCATTATACAAAGAGATTTTGTGGACAGCACTCTGGTGGTGGCCTTTACAGAGTGACCCACTGCTCTCTGCCTTTATCCACAAGTCACTGGGCCAACTTAGAACTGTAATTAAACATAGTTCAACCAAAAGATGAATTTTGTGACTACTGACTTCTCCTTTGCAAAGACCATGGTTGATATTCATCGGTAGCTATTTTATGACTGTCCATGTTCAGTTCATTCAACTATATGGTAAGTTAACAATGTTTGGGGTTTTTTTCCCTTGTCTTTCTCCCCAATGCCATGTGTTCAGTAAAGAGCTCAGCACCAATAGGTTCCCAATAACATATAGGGCTATGTTTATTGGGTATTACCCTGTTTCAGACACCATTCTGAGCATGTCACCTGCACTGCTTCATACAAGTTTCTTGTGCTGTTGTCTTCATTCTGTGGATGAGAGAATGGAGACTTACAGAGGTTAAATATCTGGCTCAAGTTCACCCTCCTAGTAAATGGCAGAACCATCCAACTGCAGAGTCTAAGTTCTTAACCACTAGTCTGAGGTCACCAACTAAAGCCTTGTATGGCAAAATCTGCACCAAAGCACTCAGAAAGTGCTTTACATTCTTAATGCATTGGGCATCCTCTTGGAGCCAAGTGTAACGTGTGATGGAGTGGACCTAAGCTATCTTAATAACTGAGATCTGCCCATAAGAAAACTTCTCTGTGGATTCCAAGCAGCTACAAGAAATTTGGGCAAGCAAGACAAGTCAGTCTTCAAAATGAGTGAGAGATCCTGCTACAGTCTATCTCACTTGACCATCGTAGGAGATGGCTGCTTCAGAAGGATGGTGTAAGAGGTGGCTCCACTATGGTGCCCTGGTGGCCTTGCACATGTCCGGATGGGACATGCAGGCAAAGGCTTGGACTGCAGCTCATCTATGTCTTCAATGAATGTCTCACAATCCTCCCTAAACATGAGCTCAGAAGAGGTTCCTGATGAGCTGCTGTGAGACCCACCTACCTACCTCTCTCTTATGGGGGCTGTCACAAAGTAATTTCTCATTGTACTGTAGCTTAGAATTGGCTCCTTAGCAAAGGGGAATCCCTTAAGTTGTGTTGCCATTGTCCAGTCCCTTTTATTTCTGTGTCGTTCCTTTCTGGTGTGTAGGATAAGGACCTCAGGGAGCTGAGTATCTTCAGCTACTTTTCCTTTTGCTGTCTATGTAAGTAATTAATGGCCTGAATGTAAAAGTGACTTGTTCTACTTTATAAGTCAAATCACTCAAGCCTTGGCCTTATATAGCATCTTGTGTGTGTTTGAAGAATTGTCCCATGAAGTTGGTCACCTATACAGACAATGTAATGAAAATTAGCCAAAAGGAATATATCAATAAGAGCTCCCTCATTTCAAGTGACACTGTAAAGTGATACAAAAAAAATTTATATATATGTATAAATAGCACACACGTGCACACATACACACACACACACACACATATACACACACACGCATACACACACACAAGTGTCTATGAAAAGCATCCCAGGGAAAATAGAAAAGTCACTAACTGAGGGATTTGCCTCTGTGTGTCTTTTGTTAACCAAGCTGGTGGTAATTTGGGGAAAGAAATGCAAATGCATTCAGTTTAACAAAATTAATATTTATTTTCTGTAAACAAACCCAGTAGAATTCTCAGTGGGTACATATTTCCACATCAGAATTTAACATTAAGTATTAATTCTGCATTTCAGAATCTGTGTAAATCCAAATGCTAAGATGTGTCTGAGGATGGATCCCATTTACTCATCAGGTCTCATATGGGCCATAACAATAAAAAGAATGCAGGGAACTCCCTGTTACATGGCAGGACTTGAGAATGGACTGTTCTGATTAGTAAATACACAGATTGCCAATTTTTAAATAGTTAGGTTTAAAGAACATGTAAAAAGGGATTAACACTAAAAGTTTCATGACCTTATTTTAAACTAGTTTTGATCATTCAAGACTCACAAGACAAAGTAAATGAGTAATTATTAAATAATCTAATTACCATATTATTAGTTCGTTTTCATGCTGCTGATAAAGACATACCTGAAACTGGGGGAAAAAAGGGGTTTAATTGGGCTTACAGTTCCACATGGCTGAGGAGGTCTCAGAATCATGGTAGGAGGCGAAAGGCACTTCTTACATGGCAGTGGCAAGACAAAATGAGGAAGAAGCAAAAGCAGAAACCCCTGACAAACCCATCAGATCTCGTGAGACTTACTATCATGAGAATAGCATAGGAAAGACCAACCCCCTGATTCAATTACCTCTCAGTTGGTCCCTCCCACAACATGTGGGAATTCTGGGAAATACAATTCAAGTTGAGATTTGGCTGGGGACACAGCCAAACAATATCTCCATGGAATACTAAAAAAAAAAAAAAAAAAACTAGAGGAGACAATCTTTGTGCTGAAGTCCAAAGCAATTTGTTGGAGAGGTAAGATTTTCACTGATCACAACAGAAAACAAAAATGTTATCATGAAGGGCCTCAGAATTACCTTTGGAAAAACCAACTCTCATATATCAGGTTGGCAGGAGCAGTTAAAGATTATCTGATGAAAGAATGCTAAATAATAACCACATTTTTACTCTTTAATTCTTTTGAGTGTCTTTCCATTTCACTAAATTGATCAGCTGTTATAAATCTCAGCTATAATTAGCTTCATGGACATCATACACAAAGGAAAAGTGAAATCACTCCCTTCTACAAAATATAAATGTCTTTGACCCACCCTAATCTCACTGGTATATTCACACACACACACACACTTACTACAAAGCTATAAACCTTTCCAGTTGGACTCCTTAACTCTGTTTTATTAAGAATGACATCATGCACTACTCCTTAGTTTACTTTTTAAAAATTTACTTTTTTACATTTCTTTCCCCATAGAAGCATCTAACCATAAAGATAGTCTTTAGACTATGATGATTAGAGGCCCATCCAGTAGGTTTCAAATACATGAGGGAGAAGGTCAGACAGGCGGGGAGAGGCCAGTTGATTCAGATGAAAACAACAATACCTCCCATTTATGAAGCACTTCAACATACAGGCACCCTGCTGAAACCTTAACAAATATCTCATTTAATTCTCACAACAAATCCGAGGTATAGATTTTATTATCTCCATTTAGTGATTAGGAAGCTGGAGTTTGAATGGTTCAGTGATTGATCTAAGATGAAAATGCTTCAACCTAGGTCTATCTAAGTCCCTTTCCCTGCTTTAATCCATTCCACAGAAATTGAAAAAAAAAGTGCACAGATTCAAAACTTCAAATCCTATTAGCGAACAGGCAATTGGTTTACAGTATGCAAATGTCTTAGCAGGAATTCTCATGAAAATAACTTTCCCTTCTCCACTTTGAATTAGTCCTTTGGAGCTTTTAAACTTAAAATCGTAAGTTTCCTTTTACTAAGGGTCAGCCCTAAAAAAATATCTTTCTACCCCACAAAACGAGCTCCCTTTTGGGATTCCCAAGCTGAAGTTGATTTCCTAAATTTACCAAATGTTTATTCTCATTACTGTTTTATGTCCTCTGATTGAGGAAGTTCTCCCTTTCCAAAGACGTAATATTCCCAACAAGATCCCACTGCTTCTCTGTGAGAAACGTGCCAGGAGAATTATTGCTATACCTTTAAATGCGTTCTTATTTTTGCCAGCTAAAAAGAGAAACTTCAACAATGTCATCTCCCCCTCCCTCATCAGGCTTTCTTTCCAAATGCGTAACAGAAACCCACAGAGGGTAACCTGCTGATTCCCTTGAAGCAAGAGGCTCACAGAACAAAGGTTTAAATTTCTGTTATTTATCCCTTCTTTCATTGATGATAAAGTACATCCTCACAGTTATTTCTATCTCCTCACCCACCAAAGTAAAAAAACATAGGCTTGAGGCAGGGTGTTGAGGGTTGGAGGCACTGCAAAAGAATACTAAATCACCAAAGTGGTGCATCTGCAGAGAGCAGAATGCTTCTAGAATATTGCCATCATTACAACAACTATTATTATCTCAATAGTTGTGTATAGAAAACACCATGCTTAGAAAATGGAAGAAAAACTCAGAGAATTAAAATGACTTCCCTATGGCCATATAGCTAGAAAATAGCAAAATATGGATATGGTGTCTTACCGGCTTGAAGCTGCCTGACTCCACACCCAGTGTTCTCCCCAGTGTGTCCACCATAGTAAAGAGGTAATGAGCATTTCCCCTGCTAAGTTCTGATTGGACCCATGGTTGCATTATAGCAAAATATGGCCCTTAATAATTAGTGCCATTTAAATTAATACCCCAGACTTACAACAACCATCTCAGCATCTCAGCAGTTATATGTTATGATACTACTCTATCACTAAGTCCTTTCTAAACTGAAATGTAACCCTTTCGTCATTTCTCTATTCAAATAATTTCACCATAATGTCCCATTATTATATGATCAAGTTCAAATTCTTTGGTGAGTATTTAAGGCCCTTCTTTTTTATTTTTTATTTATTATTATTATTATTTTTAGAGACAGGGTCTCACTCTGTCACCCAGGCTGGAATGCAGTGGCTCAATCATAGCTCACTGCATCCTTGAACTCCCAGGCTCAAGCAATCCTCCCATCTCAGCCTCCCCAGTAGCTAGGACTGCAGGTGCATGCCACCATGACTGGCTAATTTTTTTTTTTTTTTTTGAGAGACAGAGTCTCAATATGTTGTTCAGGCTGGTCTCAAACACCTGGCCTCACAGGATTCTCCTGCCTCGGCCTCCCAAAGTGCTGGGATATGGGAGTGAGCCACCACTCCTGGCTTCAAAGCCTTTCATTTTTATTTGTTTACTTTCTTTTAGGTTTGGGTGTATGTGTACAGGTTTGATATGTAGGTAAACTCGTGTCATGGGAGTTTGTTGTACAGATTACTTCATTACCCAGGTACTAAGCCTAGTACTCAATAGTTACTTTTTCTGCTGCTCCCCCCACCTTCCACCCTCCTCCCACCCTCCACCCTCAAGTAGGCCCCAGTATCTGTTGTTCTCTTCTTTGTGTTCATGACTTCTCATCATTTAGCTCCCCCTTATAAGTGAGAACATGCAGTATTTGGTTTTCTGTGTCTGTTAGTTTGCTAAGGATAATGGCCTCCAGCTCCAACCATATTCACATGAAAGACATGATCCTTTGTTTTTTTATAACTGCAGAGTGTTCCATGGCGTATATGTACCACATTTTCTTTATCCAATCTGTCATTGATGGGCATTTAGGTTGATTCCATGTCTTTGCTATTGTAAACAGTGCCACAATAAACATTCACTTGCATGTATCTTTATGGTAGAATGATTTGTATTCCTCTGAGTATATAGCCAGCAATGGGATTGCTGGGTCTAATAGCAGTTTTGTTTTTAACTCTTTGAGGAATCCTCATCCTGCCTTCCACAATGGTTGAGCCAATTTACACTCCCACAAACAGTGTGTAAGTGTTCCCTTTTCTCTACAACCTCAACAGCATCTGTTATTTTTTGACTTTCTAATAAAAGACATTCTGACTGGTGTGCGATGGTATCTCATTGTGGTTTTGCCACTTGCATTTCTCTAATGATCAGTGATATTGTTTTTCATATGTTTGTTGACCACATGTACGTCTTCTTTAGAAAAGTGTCTTTTCATGTCTTTTGCTCACCTTTTAATGGGGTTATTTGCTTTTTCTTATAAATTTCTTTAAGTTCCTTATAGATGCTGGATATTAGACCTTTGTCAGATGCGTAGTTGCAAATATTTTATCCCATTCTGTAGGCTGTTTATTCTGTTAACTGATAGTTTCTTTTGCTGTGCAGAAGCTCTTTAGTTTAATTAGATCCCATTTGTGGATTTTCGCTTTTGTTGTGATTGCTTTTGGCATCTTTGTCATGAAATCTTCGCCCATTCTTGTGTCCAGGATTGTATTGCCTAGGTTGTCTTCCAGGGTTTTTATAGTTTGAGGTCTTACATTGAAGTCTTTAATCCATCTTGCATTGATTTTTGTATGTGGTATGAGGAAGGGGTCCAGTTTCAATCTTCTGTATATGGCTAGTCAGTTATCCCAGTACTATTTATTGAGTAGGAGTCCTTTCCTTATTGCTTGTTTTTGTCAGCCTTGTTGAAGATCAGATGATCCTAGATGTGCAGCCTTATTTCTGGGCTCTCTATTCTGTTCCATTGGTCTGTGTGTCTGTTTTTGCACCAGTACCATGCTGTTTTGGTTACTGTAGCCCCGTAGTATATAGTCTGAAGTCGGGTGACGTGATGCTTCCAGCTTTGTTCTTTTTGCTTAGAATTGCCTTGGCTATTCAAAAGCCCTTCATTTTTCAACAGGGGCTTGGGGGCACTGAATTCCTGTGGGTTCTCCTGGTTGACTAAGCTGGAGTAGACTGGTGAGCCAAAGGGACCTTCAACCTAGACATGAGGCAACTCTAAGCTGAATGACATGTTTATTCTCTCTATTTTTGGTATATTTAAATTTTATAAAATGAAACATATTTTTAAAAATTATCCCCTAACAGTACATTATTTCTGCAGCTCCAGGTTTTCATGTTCCACCTTCATCATATTATTATTTTGTAATATCTTATACAATATTTTTCTTTATATTGACTTTAAACCGATCCACTAATGATAATACTCAAGATTTGTACTAATGATAATACTAATGTTATCACAGGTTTGATGAACTAGTGTTGTCATTTTCTAACATACATTAATATCAGTGTGTAACTATCAAAAGAAAAATATTTCTGCCAGTACAATTTGTAGCAATTATTCAGATCAACAACTATATACAGATCCTATTTTGGGAAACACCAACGGGAAAAAAGTTAACAATCACAAGTCTTTCAATTAGATGGAAACAAAAGGAACACTGAGGAGGGGAGCAAATACTGCCTTTATAAAGTGTTATGGGACCAAGCTGAGAAAGACCTCGAATGCCAAGTCCTTTGGTGGTAACATCTCAACTACTGAAGAAATGAAATTATCAGCCAGGGAAATGGGATTATCAGAGCTACACTTGAGGCAAAGCAATTGCGCTGCAATGTGTAATAACTGAAATCCTGATCTTCCCCAACCCTAAAATATGCTCCTCTCAGGATCTTCCCCTTTCAGTTAAGTGATAGCCCCTCCCTGCCTCCATTCTCCCAGTTGCTCAGGCTGAAATCCTTGTCTCTTTTTCTCAGTCATCCACAGCCCATCCATCAGCAAACCCTTTTGGTTTTACTTTCCAAATAGAACTAGCCTTTTCTCAGCATTTCTACAAGTACCACCAACTACAAAAAAGCATCATCTTTTTAATTTTTATTTTTTTATTTTTTAGGAGCAGGGTCTCACTCTGTCACCAAGGCTGGAGTGCAGTGGTGCAATCATAGTTCACTGCAACCTCAAACTTCCAGGCTCAAGCAATCTTCCTGAGTAGCTAGGACTACAGGTGTGTGCCGCCATGCCTAGCTAATATTTTTATCTTTTTGTGTAGAGACTGGGTCTCACAATATTGCCCGGGCTGGTCTTGAACTCCTGGCCTCAGTGGATCTTTCTGCCCCAGCCTCCCAAAGCGCTGGGATTACTGGCATGAGCCACTGCACTAGGCCTCATTTGTCTCTTGTTTGTATTATTAAATAGCCTCCTAATGGCTTCCTGCTTCCTTCTTATCTCCCCTGCAGTCTTTTCTCCACAAAGCAGCAAGAGGTATCTCTTTTTTAAATAAAATACTTGTGTGTATTTTATAAAAACACGTAGCCTTACATAATCTCAGCATAATTATCAAAATCAAGAAAATTGGCACTGATATAATACTATTATCTAATCCACAGTCAATAGTCATATGTAATTGATTGTCTCAATAATGTCCTTTAATAGCTCCCACCCATCCCAGTGCAAGGTACAATTCTATATCACATCACGTATTTATCTGTTATGGCTCTTTGTTCTCGTTTAATCTGAAACGATTCCTTAGCCAATTTTTTTGTTTCTTAGCCTGAATATTTATTAAAAAAATATATAAACCGGTTATTTTGGAGAAGCCCTCTCAGTTTGAGTTTTTCTGATATTTCTCCATGATTAGGATTCAGGTAATGCATTCTGGGGGGCAAGAAAACCATGAAAGTGATGTGGTGCCCTCAATGCATCATTTCCAGAAGCACACAACACTAGTTTGTCTATTTTTCATCATATTAATGGTGATTCTTTATGAACATCTGACAATGTTCTTCAACCATAAGTAAGTTCCTGCTTTCCCCTCTGTACTTCCTTTGCAGGTAAATACCTTAAGATTATGCAAATAACTGTTCATCATCAAACTTTCAATCACTAGTTTTAGCACCCACTGATAATTTTCTAAATTCACTCTCCCTTCTACATTTATGAATTGGCAATATAATGTAAGGAAAAACATTTTTGTCCCTCCAATTTATTTATTTATTCACCGATTCATTAATTTACCTTAGTACAAACTCATGAACCTTAACAGAATTTATTGGTTTATAATCCCAATTTTATGCTAAAATTGGTCCAGATTTGGTAAACAAAACCTCTTTAAGCTAGTTTCTATGTCCTGTTTATCAGTAGTAGTAGTAGTAGTAGTAGTATTGTTATTATTACACTTTAAGCTGTGGGACACATGTGCAGAACGTGCAGGTTTGTTACATAGCTACACATGTGCCATGGTGGTTTGCTGCACTCATCAACCCATCATCTACATTAGGTATTTCTTCTGATGCTATCCCTCCCCTACCCCCCAACCCCAGACAGGCCTAAAACCATAAAAACCCTAGAAGAAAACCTAGGCAATACCATTCAGGACATAGGCATCGGCAAAGACTTCATGACTAAAACACCAAAAACAATGGCAACAAAAGCAAAAGTTGGCATTGGGATCTAATTAAACTAAAGAGCTTCTGCACAGCAAAAGAAACTATCATCAGAGTGAACAGACAACTTACAGAATGGGAGAAAATTTTTGCAATCTATCCATTTGACAAAGGGCTAATATTCAGACTCTACAAGGAACTTAATTGAATTTACAAGAGAAAAACAAACAACCCCATCAAAAAGTGGGTGAAGGATATGAACAGACACTTCTCAAAAGAAGATATTTATGCGGCCAACAAACATATGAAAAAAGCTCATCATCACTGGTCATTAGAGAAATGCAAATCAAAACCACAGTGAGATACCATCTCATGCCAGTTAGAATGGTGATCGTTAAAAGGTCGGGAAACAACAGATGCTGGTGAGAATGTGGAGAAACAGGAATGCTTTTACACGGTTGGTGGGAGTATAAATTAGTTCAACCATTGTGGAAGACAGTGTGGTGATTCCTCAAGGATCTAAACCAGAAATACCATTTGACCTAGCAGTTACATTACTGGGTATATACCCAAAGGATTATAAATCATTCTACTATAAAGACACATGCACACGTATGTTTACTGCAGCACTGTTCACAATAACAAAGCCTTGGAACCAACCCAAATGCCCATCAATGACAGAGTAGATAAAGAAAATGAGGCACGTATACATCATGGAATACTATGCAACCATAAAAAAGGATGGGTTCATGTCCTTTGCAGGGACATGGATGAAGCTAGAAACTATGTCCTGTTTTTCAAAAAAAAAAAATGAATTTTTTATTTTTGAATAATTTTATACTTATAGAAAAGTTACAAAGATGGTAGAGAGCTCACATATACCCCTTACCCAACTTCCCCCACTATAACCATTTTACATTACCATGGCACTGTTCTCAAAACTAAGAAACCAGCAGTGGTACATTACTATTAACTACACTCCAGACTTAATATTAAGGTTTACCACTTTTTCCACTAAGGCCCTTTCTCTGCTCCAGGATCCAAGGCAGCGTGCCATGTTGCATTTTGTCCTCATGTCATCTTAGTCCACTCTACTCTCGCAGTTGTTCAGTCTTGCCTTGCGTTTCATGACCTCAACAGTTCTGAGAAGTACTGGTCAGGTCATTTTTAGAACATACCTCAATACAGGTTCATCATGATTCAACATGGGTTATGAGATTTGGAAAAGAATACCACAGAGATGAGGTCCTTTTGTCATCACGTCAAAACAGGAAGTAGTGTGGTAGCAACGTGACTTATTACTGTGATGTTAAACTTGATCATTTTGGTTAAAGAAGTGTTTGCCAGTTTTCTCCACTGTAAAGTTACTATTTTCCCCTTTCTATTTCTACTCACTGGAAATCAGTCACTATTTCCAGTTCACACTTAAGGCGAGTGAGGAGAGGGTAGATTATCCACACATACTATTTGAAATTCTTCTGTAATGAAAATGTATCTCTCGTCCTTCATTAATTTGATTATTCAATTATTTATGTATAGCAACATAGGCTCATGTACATTTATTTTATACTTGTGTTATAATTCAATGCTACATTTAAAAAAAATTACTGTTCAAATTCTTCCAGTTTTGGCCCCCAGGAGCTCTTTCAGGTTGGTATGTCTGTCCCATGCATGCCTCCGTGCTTTTACTTTTTGAGCACTTCCTTATTTCCTGACACTACAAGACTCTCCAGGCTCATCTTGTATTTTTTGCACTCTTGCCCTAGAATCAGCCATATCTCCAAAAAGCCCTGGCCCCTTTCACTGAAAAACAATGTTTAGAAAAAGCAAGATCTAAGTGTTCGGCGTGCTCATTGCTCCTGGAGTGGCACTGAATCTAGACCAAGAAACTTCCTTTTAAACCATAAGCGAGAGAGGGATGGTGGTGAGAGATGAGGCTTGAAAACCCACTGGGTTTTTGTTGTGCTGATCTCAGTAAGGACCAAAGCAGTAATTTACATTCTACATCCTCTGGGAGAACAGAATAAATCCCACAGATGAATTAGTTGGGAGAAAAACGTGAACATAGGTGACGCAGTGCATGCCAGAATTGAGAGAACTAGATGAAAAAGGAGTGTGCAAGGACAGGCCTGGTGTATGCCTGTGCCCAGTGAAATTATAAATCGCATGCTCTTCGCACCCAAAAGTGTCCCCATTTGGACAATAAATTACCTGGTCAACTTAGAAACTGCCTTGAAGATGAGATTTGTGATAGCTGAGCCACTGATTATTACAATGTTTTGCTGTGTCAAACAATGTAATCATTCCTTTGCACATTTTATAGAAATTTATATAAAGATTTAAACCATATTTCAGTGTTTCTTGGATGTCAAATGTGCCCCTGTTAAATGTGCTTCTTTTCTTTTAGGCAACTAGCTGTCCTCCCCAGGCTAAGGCCTCCCTCCAAAGAGGAAAAGAGCTCCATCTGAAAAATCCATTTGCTACAAGAGATAGAAAGAAATTATTTAGGCAGACAGTATGGGTAACAGAGTCCTCAGCAGAATTTCCCTTTTAACAAAAACAGCCTCAAAATCGTTTCTTTTCTAATAAAGAACCGCCTGAAAAATCGAGCTGCAGACATAGATATAAGCAAGCTAGAAGCTTGTACAGGTGAATGCTGGCAGCTGTGCCAATAGGAAAGGGCTACCTGAGAGCCAGGCATGTTCCACATGGAGGCTCCATCTTCCCTTTTCTTTGTCACCACGTGTACAGTAAGGAAACAGGCAACATGACACCAGCCAGATAGAGAACCAATCTGCATAATAGAAGATTAGGGTGGCGTGGCCAGCTTTTTCATGCCCTATGCAAATGGCACATCTAGCCCTAAGCAGTTTTTCGCACCCTATGCAAATGGCACACCTGGTCCAACCAATCTTTTGTGCCCTATGTAAATCGAACACCATCTCCTCAAGCTCATCTATAAAACCTGCTGCATTTCTCCATGGACCAGAAAACCTGCTCGGGACCCCTCTCTCTGCAGGAGAGAGCTCTTCTCTTTCTTTCACCTATTAAACCTCTGCTCTTAACCTCACTGCTCGTGTGTCCGTATCTTTGATTTATTTGGCGTGGGACACTGAACCTCAGGTATTATCCCAGATGAACGATGCCACTTTGCATTGTTTCTATAGTCAATTAACCTCATCAATTTTGCTCAGTTTATAATCTCTGAACTTTTTCTACCTGAGGCCCTTTTGGTGTCCTAGGAGAAGATATGATGAATAGGAGGAAAGAAATTTAGAAATTTACCTTCTTTTTCTTTTTTTCTTCTTGAGATGGAGTCTTGCTCTGTCACCAGGCTGGAGTGCAGTGGCGCGATCTCAGCTCACTGCAACCTCCGCCTCCCAGGTTCAAGTGATTCCCCTGCCTCAGCCTCCCAAGTAGCTGGGACTACAGGCACATGCCACAACGCTCAGATAATTTTTTTGTATTTTCGTAGAGACGGCGTTTCACCTGTTGGCCAGGATGGTCTTGATCTCCTGGCCTCGAGATATGCCTGCCTTGGCATCCCAAAGTCCTGGGATTACAGGTGTGAGCCACAGCCCCCGGCCAAGAAATTTCCCTTCTAACCATTTTTTCTCGCTTACCCAATCCTCTTTCAGCCTGACTTGTATCTTGGGTAACATCTTAACCTTACGTCCACACCTTCCTCCACTGTGTGTCCTCGCTTCACTTCAACACACCATCTTGAAGGACACACGTAGCATGGGAAGTAAGCTTCAAGCAAGGATCTAGAGTTCAGATTTTGACATTTGAAACCACTACTGTTTATGCAGCAAGAAAAAGAAAAAGTTTTCTTCTTAGATTAAAAAAAAAATGCAGAGCAAACTACACAGTGTAATTTGAAAACTCCAGCTGTCCACCCAACAAGAAAAAGGAGTCTTGGCCGGGCGCAGTGGCTCACGCTTGTAATCCCAGCACTTTGGGAGGCCGAGGCGGGCGGATCACGAGGTCGGGAGATCGAGACCACGGTGAAACCCCGTCTCTACTAAAAATACAAAAAATTAGCCGGGCGTGGTGGCGGGCGCCTGTAGTCCCAGCTACTCGGAGAGGCTGAGGCAGGAGAATGGCGTGAACTCGGGAGGCGGAGCTTGCAGTGAGCCGAGATTGCGCCACTGCACTCCAGCCTGGGCGATAGAGCGAGACTCCGTCTCAAAAAAAAAAAAGAAAAAGGAGTCCAGTAATTCCTGGCAATGACAGAAATTTGGTGAACATACATAGTGCTAAATTTGGAATCTAGGTGAACACTCACTTTTAAATAGGTTTTATGAAGCAATGCTTGCTCTAGAAAGTGTGGTCCTAGAAAATTTAATCAACTGCAAAAGAACCGCTAGAGTTTGTGAAGGCTTGACAATCAAATCGTTTTAAATATTTAACTAGAAAGGTCTCCTGGTTTCTTTCAAAGTTGCACCAGCAAGGGTTACCTAAGTGCAAGCAAGCCCAGGTGACATTTTTATATTTCCAGGAAACTCTTGTGCCAGGATTCAGCCCTTAGAGAATGATCAAATCTTCATTAAAACTCCCAAAAGTAGGAATTGAGACCAGGAAATAAGACATTCTCACTCCACCAGTGTGTTTAGCGCCAGAGCTCAAACTGTGAGAGCTGTTCAGGAAAAGGTTTCAGACCCGGCAGAGGATGTGTTGTAAAAATCCACAGCCCCCATAGCGACCTGCCCCGTTTCCTGCAGAAAGAGGCGAGGACCTGCCCAGAGCCAGAGGTCAGAAGGTAGCTGTGAAGCAGCCCTGCTCAAGTGTCCTCCTCAACCTGGCGTCCTGAGAATGTCGCTCAGAGCCAAGCCTGGGAAAATTTGGGGAGTCCATCTGAGGTTCAAGGTACAGTCCCTTCCTCTCACCACCTCCTTCTTTTGGGGGGCTGTGGCCGGGGAGTGGTTTCAGGAAGCAGGATCTTGCTCTGATACCCTGGCTGAGTGCAGGGGCACAATCATAGCTCACTGGAGCCTCAAACTCTTGGACTCAGGTGATCCTTCCACCTCAGAATCCCGAGTAGCTGGGACTACAGACATGTGCCACCCTGCCTGGTTAATTTTTTTATTTTTTGTAGACATGTGTTCCCGCTATGTTGCCCAAACTGGATAAAGAAAATGTAGTGTATATACACAAAAGAATATACACTGCCATAAAAGAGAACAAAATCACATCTTTTGCAGCAACATGGATGGACCTAGAGGTCATTACCGTAAGTAAAAACATCTCAGAAACAGAAAGCCAAATACCGCATGTTCTCGCTTAAAAGTGGGTGCTAAATAACATGTACACATGGACGTAGAGTGTGCAATAATAGTCACTGGAGGCTTAAAAGGGTGGAGAGGTGGGAGGGGTGAGGAATGAGAAATTAATTACTTGATGGGCATGACGTAGGTTATTTGGGTGATGGTTACACTAAAAGCCCAGACTTCACCACTGTGTACTATATCCATGTTAAAAAAAAAACTGCACTTACACCCTTTAAATTTATACAAATTTTATAAGAAAGTGAAGAAGTAGAGTTGTCAATGAGTGCTGATTGTTAATCAGGAGACTCTTGTTCCGATACTACTACAACTTACCATTGGATTTGAGAGCTGTTGCTTAGATTCTTTGGGAGTCAGTTTTCCCATCTATAGAATGAAGGTCTGGAGCAGGTAAATATAGTGTAATGGAAAGTCCACAACACCGAGTCACAATTCCTGGTGTGAAACCTAAAGCACATAATTTAACCTTCCTTTGCCTTACTCTCCTTTCATTTAAAATGGAGATAATAAGATCGGTGTTGTCTATTTTATAGGGCTACTTTGAGAGTCAAATCATGTGAGAGTTCTTTAAAAACTTTTCAGTGATACATAAACATACAGCATTACTCCAACTGTTGCTGCTTTACCATTGTCTTCTAAGTTCCCTTTACATTCTAAAATCATGATTTCAAAGTCTTTCAACATGAAATACTGTTCATGGCATTTCCTTAACTCTTTCATGGTCTTTCATCTATTCAGCCTTGGAATGTGATCTTAGAACAAATGAACCAAAGACAACACCAACGTCCACCTCTGCTTTCTCGCTCTTTTAAGTTCTAACAGTCGAGAATGTTAATGGTCAGTGTTACTTAGAATAAAGATCGTCCAGTAGATGGTGCTGCAGTCTCTGAAAATGGACTGAGAAACCAAAGCGACTTCATCTTCCCTACTAAAAAGTTTGGAGAATACAGTTGAGGCCAGTCTATGGAGAGCCTTGACTGGCAATCAAAGAGTGTTTGAATTATTGTCTATTCAATGTTAGGTCAGTCCACAGTGTGAGCCGAAAAAAAAACAATGATGAAAGGCATTAATTAGAAAAGTTAATTTGATAGAAAACTAAACGATAGGATGTAGAAGACAGTGACCTGTTCAAGAGTGAAAAGACAGAAAGGCCTTGAGTTTCCAGAGTCTATAGATAAGTAATAAAATGCATAACAATAATAACAATAATTTAAGTAATACTAATTTTTAATAATTTAATATCAACAATAATTATTATGAAGCACTGTTCTAATCACTTTACATAATGTTAACTATTTAATCTTCACAATAAAGCTATGAAGGAGAAATTGTTGTTATGCCCATATTATAGAGGAGTAAACTGAGCTTGAGTAACTTGCCCAGAGTCACTCAGCTCATACACGGACTTAAGCTGAGATTCACATCTAAGCAGTAGGCTCCAGAGTGTGTGCTCTGGTGACCTACACTAAAATGGCTTCATATTTTACAGCCTCCATGGTAAACAGCAATAACATCGAACAAATCATCGAACAATAACATCCACTAAATGGACGATTAGAAAAGAGAGTAAGATGACAGTCCGGCCTTTCCCACCCTGAATTTAAGGTGAGGGCAGGGTGTACCTCACTTAAACCAATGAAGTCATTTGGTCCATTCACTATCTTAATCAACATGGGATTCCCTTTTACAACTTTTCAGAATGGTTATTATAAGGTCGAAAATGAAAGGCAAGGTCATTTTCTCCGAAGACCTCATCTTTTCCTTACAATCAAATTGGCCTTTGTTTGTCAGGCTTAAAATCAAGGTGAAAGGTTCCTTCACTGCTTCCTCTATGTATAAGAGATAGTGTTGGCTCCATATCTGTTCACCCGTCCACCCATTTTTTAACATAGCCACATCTTGACTTCTTACAGGAACAAGGACAAGTTGGAGGTGGAGAGGGGAAAAGTCTAGTGCATAGCATTTATTCTTGATGTAACAGTGTATTTTGTCATTTTTTCATTTGTATTTTCATGTGCATCTCATTGCAAAGTGTTCGGGTCACTTTGCTCTTTGAAGGCTGTGCTCTCTAATTGACATTAAATCCATAATGCATTGAGGTAGAGTGAATTACAGGAACCTAACAGTAAGAGAAAGGAAAGAGGAATCACTTATGAGTTGAACTGTCACTGAGCTGCCCAAATAACTACATATGAATAGGAAGTATATGGATCTGAAATTCTCAAGAGCTGTCCTTCAGCACTACTGAATGCAAATTCTTGGTATGTTCCTAAGGACCCTAGACTTCCCAGTCTACTGGAACTTGAGATCTTTCTGTTGAAAAATAAGAAATGTTGTATATATTCAAATCACCCTAACATATCATTTCATTCAAATGCATGCCCTGCTTCTTGCTGGCTATTTAACCCTGGGAAAGATATTTACAATCTTCTTCCCTCAGTTCCCTTGTCTATAAAATAGAACTAACTTGTAGGATAGTTTTTTAAAAAATAAATGAATTAATGCATGTAAAGCAGTTAAAACCATACCTGATACGTAATAAGTGAACTGTAAATTTTAGCTCTATTTATGTTACTTAATATCTCATTTGAGTCACATAGCAACCTTATGAAATAAGATGGGTACACAGTATTATTTTTATTTACAACTAGATTTCAGAAAGATTATGGGACTTTCCCACAATCATACAGCTAGTCAGTCTGAGAAAATTAGAAAAAAAGGCACTTGACATCTAGTAAGTGCTCAACCAGTGTTTGCTGCCGGTGTCACTCTGATTTGGCAATGCTAAGTTTCAATTCCAGATTTTCTGACTCCAGTCCCAAATTATTTTCTTTCTTTCCTTTGTTTTTTTTTTCTTTTTCCCTGCACTCAGGTTTCTATAGTGAATAGAAATACAGTTTAGAACTGAAATACTAGCCAGACCTTGCAAGCAACACTATTACTTATAAGGCACTTCAATACCCAGGTTTTCCAAGTCTTAACAAAATAAAATAAACTTGATGCCTCAAATTAAGACCGAGACTAAAAAAAATAGATCACACAAAAGTTATACTCAAGACGATTAGGAGGAAGATGGCAAATAAGAGACAGGGCTAATGTGCAGCTCCCACTTGGACCAACAGAACAGTGTGTGGAGACTTACATCGTTTTGCTCCAAGAACCACCACAGGAATGCACCAGGAAAACTGAAAGAATTCATGGATCCTTCGAAGGAAGCAGTGAGAGGTGACAGCATGCTGCCAGTCCTCACAGCCCCGGCTTGCTCTCGGTGACTCCTCTGCCTGGGCTCCCACTTTGGCGGCACTTGAGGAGCCCTTCAGCCCACCGCTGCACTATGGGAGCCCCTTTCTGGGCTGGCCAAGGCGGGAGCCGGCTCCCTCAGCTTGCAGGGAGGTGTGGAGGGAGAAGCGGGAGCGGGAAACGGCGCTGTGCGCCGCGCTTGCGGGCCGGCTGGAGTTCCGGGTGGGCGTGGGCTTGGCGGGCCCCCCCCCACTCGGAGCAGCTGGCCGGCCCTGCCGGCCCTGGGCAGTGAGGGGCTTAGCACCCAGGCCAGCGGCTGCGGAGGGGGTACTGGGTCTCCCAGCAGTGCCGACCCACCGGCACTGCGCTTGATTTCTCACCGGACCTTAGCTGCCTTCCCAGGGGGCAGGTCTCGGGACCTGCAGCACGCCATGCCTGAGCCTCCCACCCCCTCCATGGGCTCCTGTGCGGCCGGAGCCTCTCCGACGAGCACCACCCCCTGCTCCACGGCGCCCAGTCCCGTCGACCACCCAAGGGCTGAGGAGTGCGAGCGCACCGCGCGAGACTGGCAGGCAGCTCCACCTGCTGCCCCGGTGCAGGACCCACTGAGTGAAGCCAGCTGGGCTCCTGAGTCTGGTGGAGATGTGGAGAACCTTTATGTCTGGCTCAGGGATTGTAAATACACCAGTCAGCACCCTGTGTCTAGCTCAGAGTCTGTGAATGCACCAATCGACACTCTGTATCTAGCTACTCTGGTGGGGCCTTGGAAAACCTTTATGTCTAGCTCAAGTATTGTAAATACACCAGTCGGCACTCTGTAGCTAGCTCAAGGTTTGCAGACACACCAGTCAGCACCCTGTGTCTAGCTCAGGGTTTGTGAGTGCACCAGTCTATACTCTGTATCTAGCTGCTCTGGTGGGGCCTTGGAGAACCTTTGTGTCCATACTCTATCTAACTGATCTGATGGGGACGTGGAGAACTTTTATGTCTAGCTCAGGGATGGTAAACGCACCAATCAGCACCCTGTCAGAACAGACCACTCGGCTGTACCAATCAGCAGGACGTGGGTGGGGCCAGATAAGAGAATAAAAGCAGGCTGCCCAAGCCAGCAGTGGCAACCCCCTGGGGTCCTCCTCCACAGTGTGGAAGCTTTGTTCTTTCGCTCTTTGCAATAAATCTTGCTACTGCTCATTCTGGGTTCACACTGCTTTTATGAGCTGTAACACTCACCGCGAAGGTCTGCAGCTTCACTCCTGAAGCCAACGAGACCATGAGCCCACCGGGAGGAATGAGCAACTCCAGACGTGCCGCCTTAAGAGCCCTAACACTCACCGCAAGGGTCCGCGGCTTCATTCTTGAAGTCAGTGAGACCAAGAACCGACCAATTCTGGACACAGTAGTTTGTATTTCTGTGGGATTGGTGGTGATATCCCCTTTATCATTTTCTATTGCGTCTATTTGTTTCTTCTCTCTTTTCTTCTTTATTAGTCTTGCTAGCAGTCTATCAATTTTGTTGATCTTTTCAAAACACCAGCTCCTGGATTCACTGATTTTTTTTGAAGGGTTTTTTCTGTCTCTATCTCTTTCTGTTCTGCTCTGATCTTAGTTATTTCTTGCTCTTTGAATGTGTTTGCTCTTGCTTCTCTAGTTCTTTTAATTGTGATGTTAGGGTGTGGATTTTAGATCTTTCCTGCTTTCTCTTGTGGGCATTTAGTGCTATAAATTTCCCTCTATACACTGCTTTAAATGTGTCCCAGAGATTCTGATACATTGTGTTTTTGTTCTCACTGGTTTCAAAGAACATCTTTAGTTCTGCCTTCATTTCGTTATTTACCCAGTAGTCATTCAGGAGCAAGTTGTTCAGTTTCCATGTAGTTGTGTGGTTTTGAGTGAGTTTCTTAATCATGGCTCTAATTTGATTGCACTGTGGTCTGAGAGACAGTTTGTTGTGATTTCTGTTCTTTTACATTTGCTGAGGAGTGCTTTACTTCCAATTATGTGGTCGATTTTAGAATAAGTGCAATGTGGTGCTGAGAAGAATGTGTATTCTGTTGAGTTGGGATGGAGAGTTCTGTAGATGTCTATTAGTTCTGCTTGTTGCAGAGCTGAGTTCAGGTCCTGGATATCCTTGTTAACCTTCTGTCTCATTGATGTGTCTAATATTGACAGTGGGGTGTTGAAGTCTCACATTATTATTGTGTGAGAGTCTAAATCTCTTTGTACGTCTCTAAGGACTTGCTTTATGAATCTGGGTGCTCCTGTATTGGGTGCATATATATTTAGGATAGTTAGCTCCTCTTGATGAATCGATCCCTTTACCATTATGTAATGGTCTTCTTTGTCTCTTTTGATCTTTGTTGGCTTAAAGTCTATTTGATCAGAGACTAGGATTACAACCCCTGCCTTTTTTTTTGCTTTCCATTTGCTTGGTAGATCTTCCTCCATCCATTTATTTTGAGCCTATGTGCTTCTTTGCACTTGAGATGGGTCTCCTGAATACAACACACTGATGAGTCTTGACTCTTTATCCAATTTACCAGTCTGTGTCTTTTAATTGGGGGCATTTAGCCCACTTACATTGAATGTTAATATTGTTATGTGTGAATTTGATCCTGTCATTATGATGTTTGCTGGCTATTTTGCCCATTAATTGATGCAGTTTCTTCATAGTGTTGATGGTCTTTACAATTTGGCATGTTTTTGCAGTGGCTGGTACCTGTTGTTTCTTTCCATGTTTAGTGCTTCCTTCAGGAGCTCTTGTAAGGCAGGCCTGGTGGTAACAAAATCTCTCAGCATTTGCTTGTCTGTAAAGGATTTTATTTCTCCTTCACTTATGAAGCTTAGTTTGGCTGGATATGAAATTCTGGATTGAAAATTCTTTTCTTTAAGAATGTTGAATATTGGCCCCCACTCTCTTCTGACTTGTAGAGTTTCTGCTGAGAGATCAGCTGTTAGTCTGATGAGCTTCCCTTTGTAGGTAACTCAACCTTTCTCTCTGGCTGCCCTTAACACTTTTTCCTTCATTTCAACCTTGGTTGGTGAATCTGACAATTATGTGCCTTGGGGTTGCTCTTCTCGAGGAGTATCTTTGTGGTGTTCTCTGTATTTCCTGAATTTGAATCTTGGCCTTCCTCGCTAGGTTGGGGAAGTTCTCCTGGATAATATCCTGAAGAGTGTTTTCCAACTTGCTTCTGTTCTCCCCATCACTTTCATGTACACCAATCAAACATAGATTTGGTCTTTTCTCATAGTCCCATATTTCTTGGAGGCTTTGTTTATTCCTTTTCATTCTTTTTTTCTCTAATCTTGTCTTCATGCTTGATTTCATTACGTTGATCTTCAATCTCTGATACCCTTTCTTTCACTTGATGGAATTGGCTATTGAAGCTTGCGCATGTGTTTCCAAGTTCTTACACCATGGTTTTCAGCTGGAGTCCTGCTATCCTACACTGCCATGTGCTCCTAGGAGCAGAGGCCTTGAAGAGGTCTCCAGGAAATCACAAACTTCCCACTGCTGACATGTGCCTGAAATGAGTGACCCTAAGGAGCAAAGGTTGGGTTTGCAAACTTCATTCCTCCAATCTCCAATAAATACAAGAGAAAACTTGGACCCTCTTCAAATAGGCTCAGCTGTTATATGGGTTTTATGCAGGAAGCTGTTCAAATATAGATTGCTCTTTGAAAGTATTTGAGAGTCTTCGAACCAAAACACACACACACACACACACACATAAAGTATGTCTTTTTTATCAGTCCCTTCCACCTCAGGTTGACCCCTCCTTCCCTGGAGAATTGTTTCTAGGGAACACTTTAAGCTGAGTAAATTGGCTGACAGCTCTATCTCCTGGGTGATTCCAATTCAGCAGCTTTTATGGGCTGTTATTACACTGGAGTCTCACACCTAAGGTCAACGAGTCTGTCTCTTATTACCCTCAGTATTTGCTTTGGCAATACCTTGGTTGTAAGGCTAAATTATTTACATACAATCAAAATATAAGTTATATATATTAAGCAAGGCTGAATTCACTATTCACAGTTTAAGTTCATCCCTACTTTAAGACCCAGGAAGGTAGTAACTGGGGTTCATTGTAATGTCCACACACACATCCCCACTACCACCTCCAATACTCAGCACACCATTCATTTATCCCAAAAATACTTACTGATCATTTATGAAGTGGAATTGCAAATTTATCTCATTCTACAATGTGATCATGCAAAGGAATATTTAAGAACATAGGTTCGAGTTTCAAACTGCCTGGTTTTGAATTCTGGTTCTATCATTTCATAGCTGTGTGCCTTGGGGGAAATTTCCTAGCCTTTCTGTGCCTTAATTTCGTCATAAGCAAAATAGGGACAGCCATAAGAACTACTGCAGAGGGTTACTGTGATTAAGTCTGGCACATTCCTCATACATAGTAAGTGTCAGTAACTGTTAGTAAGCATCATAATTTTTTTTATGTAATTCACACTTTCCTTCTAACTACTCTTCTACTAGTTAATGGGAATAAGATAACTTAATGTTCATATGATTTTAAAACACTTTAAGTAAATGTCAATCTCTTTAGGAAAAATTGACTAGTCACTCAGATTTTAGTCTTCCTTACCATCCCCACCTTTCTTCTCCAAGGCAACATCATGAAAGAGTATGGCTCACAGAGCATGGTGACAGAAAGAATCAGAGACCTAAGGCATGATGTTCTCCACATCCTCCCACCTCCAGGGAGATTTGTCTTCTGCGCAGTTGCCGGAAGCCCTATTGGACACAATGCTGGCATTTGCAACAGATGAACTCATAATCATTCCATTGGTTTAGCGTCAGGCACTGCTCCCTGGAAGCCAGGGCCACCTTCCCTTAATGATTTAGTCACACCTACACACTCCCTACCACTACAGGCCCTCTGGAGGTCTAGCTGTGACTCCCACTCTGTCCTAGCCTGAACCATCTACCCTACAGTTCATTGCTACAGAACCCCTTGCCCTGGTACACGAAGCCCCTCTAGCCCAAGTCCCCAGCACACCTCAGCTACATTTGGGTCCAATTCATGCCTCTATAAGCAAGGGAATCTCCAGAAAGCTACGACTTGAGGCTGCTCCTCTGTCACACAACACTGACCTGCTATGCTGATGTCACCTTTTCAAAGTTTGATGCAGGAGCAGCCCATGGGACTTTCTTCTTTCAGAGAGTGAGGAAGGAACCCCCTCATTTACTGGTGTTCCCTTTAGCTTATCTTACACACCTCTCCGTTCCAGAGCATCATCCAGAAAGGATGAATAAAAACCCACAGATCTAACCCCTTCCTTGCTCTCTTCCCTTCCCTCTGTCCACAGCCCCCAGAACCTGAATGTCCTCTATTACCATTATAGCAAAGCCAGTGACCATAGGGGGAAAGTGTCTCTTCTTTATAATACATTAATTCTAGAAGCCTGGGCCTTGACAAATTAAGCAGAGATATAAAAGAATTTAGAAATATCATTATTATGCCAGAAGTTGAATATTCCTTCTCCCCCAGACAGAAAGACGCCTCAGACCAATTAGGGAACTCAAGGACATAATTTCCACTGCCCTCATTAGAAGTGACCAAGTAATATTGAAAAGTAAGGATGTCTCAGAGTGCAGAATCAAGGGCCAGAGGTTACAGCCAGGAACGACTCCAAAGAGCAGAAGCAAGGCCACATCAAGGCACGCTCTTCACTCCAAGAGAACTGTAAACATTTCTCCATTGGGATTTCAGAACTGTCATGAAACAGTGGCTGCTATGTTCCTCCTCTTATTGAATGGGAATGTTTATTGTGGTTGTTTTGTTCCTATTCACCATTGCACATTGGGTATGTAGGGGAACATAACATGTCTTTTTATTCTAATGGCTTCAGACCAAAAGGAGATGCAGCCAAGAAACCACTATAGACCTGATATTGATCATAACATCCTGGATTTTGAACCTGATACTATGATTGTGTAAGACCTTGAAGAACCTTGAAAGGACGAGAATGTGTCTTGCACGTGGATAAGATGTAAATAATTCTGGCTAGAGGATATACAATGATTGATTGCCAAATTGGCCTTCATTCTCCACTTTCCCTGTATCTACATCCTTTGCATGTGACTTTGAGGACCCTCACATCATGAAGTGTGGTCTACTTCCACAGCCGTTGAATCTGGGCTTGTCTCATGCCTTGCTTTGGCCAACAGAACGCAGCATAAGTGACATGTACCAGTTCCGAGCCTAGGCCTCAACGTCCATACTTCTACTCTTGCACTGCTCCTTTGCCAGGAGAATAATCCTAGGATGGCTTGCTGGAGGATGAGGGGCTATGTGGACCACAGCCAAGCAACTAAGTCCCCAGATATGTGAGAGAGCCCAGCTAAGATCAGCAAAGCCATCAGCACTGAGAGTCAGCACTGACTTGCTGCTGACTCTCAGTGCATGAGCAAGCCCCCAGTGAGCCCAGATAAGCAGAACTGCTCAGCCAACCATAATCATGTTAGCAAATATACATGTTTATTATTGTATATCACTGAGGTTTTTTGGTGGTTCATTATGTACAATTATTGTGGAAATAACTGATCCTCGGGTTAAAATGCATCAGCAGAAATGAGGGGAACATATATAGAAGTGGACATTGAGGGTGTCATACTGGAGAAGAAGGGGCTGGGTAAGAAGAATATAAATGTGGTTCAGGGACAATTCTCTGATATAGGACCACTCATCTGTTCTTCAGGATTCAAAGCTCCAGCAAGGAACAATAGTTGATCCTGAGAGCTTGCTGGAATGGCTCTTTAAGGACTGAATTTGACAATAACTGACAGTAAATGAAGTTGAAATGTGAGAATTTCTCGGGCACTGAAATAGAGAGATTAGAAGCCTTGGAGAGGTAGAAATGTTATTTAAAACCTGAGAACCTACCATAGTTCCACATTCTCTTGGAGAACCCGAAAGACACTTCCCTTGCTAAGACAGTAAGGAGTATACTGGTGAGAAGCTCAGCAGTGACTCTGCAAGCCAGAATTGGTGGTAGGACATACTGATATGAAATAAGATTCCCTAATATCCAAAAAGAAGATGAAATCTCAGAATAGCGGATCCCAGGTAGCAGCACTTAACTACTGAAGCAAGATAGATATAATTTTACCTTAATGGTCAGCAAGCTCAGAGCAGCAGTCAAGTTCCATAAGACATAGGGATTTAGAGTGAAAGTAATAGATCACAGTATTCTTGGGGGCAAGATTGATGGACATCTCCTAAGACATTGGATAATTTCTGGTTATATAATAGGAAAAAAATGAAGAGATGATAACCTGAAGGCTCATAGCAGTTGCCCACAATGAAATATCACAGTTGCTCATCCAGTGTCCTGATCTAAATCTCTTCACAGGCCCAGAGCCCACTGATTGAGGACAAAGTCGGGTCCCTTTGAGGAACAACCCTGTAACCACTGCTCAGATATGTTCTAAATATTCTTTCCATCCTTCCCCCAAGAAGACCTGCAATCATTTGACAGAGTAACTACAAACTTCCAAGCAAAGTGGAAAAGCCAGAATTTTTTTAAGGACAAGCACACATAGGATCTCAGCTGTTTTTGCTACCAGCTGCTTTGGGCACTATGGTCCTCTGGTTATAACATAGGCTTATGGGGCTGGGCTCGGTAACTCATGCCTGTAATCAGAGCACTTTGGGAGGCCAAAGAGGGTAGATCACAAGGTCAGGAGATCGAGACCAGCCTGACTTAACATGCTGAAACCCTGTCTCTACTAAAAATACAAAAAATTAGCCAGATGTGGTGGCACGTGCCTGTAGTTCCAGCTGCTCAGGAGGCTGAGGCAGGAGAATCGCTTGAACCCAGGGGTGGGGGGGTTGCAGTGAGCTAAGATTGCGCCACTGCACTCCATCCTGGGCAACAGAGTGAGACTCCATCTCAAAACACACACACACACACACACACACACACACAAACAAAAACAGAAAAACATAGACTTAATGGAAGCCAAGTAATAAATGGAGTTCTGGCACAAGTCTGTCTCACAGTGACTCCACTGGGACTATGCAATTTTCAGCTGGCAGAATCCTCACACTGGTTCCCTGACCTAGAGAGTAAGAGTTATTATGGCAGGAAGAACAACATGAGAGCTCCTGAAACTGAAAGGCAGCAAATCAGAAGCTATATTGAATTATTGGAGGGACAGCCAAGATTATCATCACCATCGAAAACCTGAAGGATGCAAGAGTGGTGAGCCTTGTTATAGCTTCATTCAATTCACCTATCTGACCTCTGTAAAAAGGAGATGGATGGTGACAGATAATGGTGGACTACCATAAACGTAACTAGATGATAGCCCAAACCATGGCTGCCATGTTGAATGCTGCATCGTTACAGGAACAATCAACACAGACCCTGTCACTTTGAATGTGTTTGTCAATGTGATGAAAAGTTATCAATAGCCAAAAGCAAGGATCAAAACCAGTTTATCTTTACATAGCTTGTTTCAGGGTAAAGTTAATTGTCCTGCTTTCTGTGATAATATAGTCTACAGGGATCTTGATCATCTTGACACTTCACAGAACTTTGCCCTGACCCAGTACATGTATAAGATTGTACCAACTGGACCTGGTTCACAGTAGATGGTTGGCACAAAGATGCTTTAGAATAGAGCATCTTTTTCAGGTGTCTCAAACTTTTCAGGTATCAGAACTCTCTTTACACACAAAAAATGACTAAAAATACCCAAGATTTTCTGTTCTTGTGGGTATTTACCATATTAGAAATTAAATTAAGGTAATTTAAAATATTTTTAAAATTCTTTAGATATAATAAACCCAAAACATGTTAGCGTAAATAATATATTTTAAGAGAAATAATCACATTTCCAAACAAAAAAATTTGTGAGAAAGTGTCATTGTTTTACATTTTTGGAAATCTATTTAATACCTGGCTTAATAGAAAATAGCTTTTATCTGCTTCTGCATTCAATATGTTGTTTTGATTGAAGTCTAAAGTGTATGAAAAAAATGTGGCCTCACACAGATTTGCAGTTGGAAAGGGGAGGAGTTTTTAAATAGACTTTTCAGACAATTGTCAATATTCTTCATTGGTAAAATATACCAAAATGCAATAAATGATCATTTCTGTGTGATTAGTTGCAATGCAGAATCTGAAACCATACCAATAAGCTTTCCATATTCTGAAATATTAAAAATTATTTGCCCATCTTGCACTTTAAATGAATCTTTTACCCACTTATGATTTTGTAATAACCTTGGTTGCATTAATCAGGGCTCTCTAGAGAAACAGAACCAATATATAGATATAGATAGACAGAGATATAAAGAGATTTATTATGAGGAATTGGCTCATGCCATTGTAGAGGGTGAGAAGTCCCACGATCTGCTGTCTGCAAGTTGAAGAACCAGGAAAGCCAGTGGTATAATTCCAGTCTGAATTCTAAGGCCTGAGAATCAGGGAAACCTATGTTATGAATACCAATAAATTGGAAAATATTGATTCTTTGAGCTATGCAGGTATTTCAAATACTGATGCATTTCAATATGCAACATCAACAAATCAAATTCATTAATATCCCAACCACTCTTAGGAAAATACAGAAATATGGGATCAAGATGGGAGAAACAAGTTCTTCAGAATACTAATTTTTACTTGAAAGGTTAAATTTTATCATTGCTAATAAATACTGTCAGTTGTTTTCCTTGAAGTGACATGCTCACTTTTTTTAATTTCAAGAACATATCTGTGAAATACCGAAGTATGAGGAACCATAGCTTGTCTGTCAATCGTTCTTTCAAATAAAAATGGTATTTCCTGAAATGCAGTTAGTGAACTGGCTAACTAGTTAGATTGCTACCTCACACCTTACATCTAAACAGATAATGTTTAGTGTTATTCAGGATACAGGGAAACAAGAATGCTAATAAACTGCCGCTGAGAGAGGAAATTGGCACAATTTCCAAAGGAATATTTGGCAATATGTATCAAAGACACTTAGATCAGAAATTCGTCAAAATAATTAACTTGGCTGGGCGCAGTGGCTCATGCCTGTAATCCTAACTTTGGGAGGCTGAGGCAGGAAGATGCCTTGAGCTCAGGAGTTCCAGACCAGCCTGAGAAACATGGCAAAACCCTACCCTGTCTCTAAAAAAAAAAAAAAAAAAACAAAATTAGCCGGGCATGGTGACATGTGCCTGGAGTCCCAGCTACTCGGGGGGCTGAGGTGAGAGGATCGCTTGAGCCTGGAAGGTGGAGATTACAATGAACTGTGATCGTGCCACTGCACCCCAGCCTGGGAGACAGAGTGAGTGAGGCTCGGGCAAAAAGAAAAGGGGGGGTTGACTCCTAAGAATTTTTCCTAAATAAATAATCAAGAGAGGAGTCAACAGTGTAAACAATGTTTATAGCAACATTTGTTTACAAAAGCAAAAACTAAGAAACAACCTCAATGGGCAGCCTCTGTGAATCAGCTAAGTCAATTATGGTACCTCTATACAACAGAATCATTAACACGTTAAAACATACGGTTAAGTAAATACAGCAGGTTACAAAACAATGTGGGTTTTTCCCTCCCTGGGTTATTTAGAACTGTGTTGCTTAATTTTCAAATATGGAGAGGTTTTTCACATAATTTTCTACAACTAATGTCTAATTTAATTTCATAGTAGTCAGATAACATACTGTGTATGAAATCAAGCTTTTAAAATTTAAAGAAACTTGCTTTCTTGCCCAGCATATAGTTTATCTTGATAAAAATTTATGTGTGGTTGAAAATAACATAAATTTTTGGGGGGATGAAATGTTCCACAAATGTCAATTAAATCAAGTTGGCTGACAGTGTTGTTCAGGTCTTCTATATACTTGGTGACTTTCTGTCAATTTCTTCTATCAATTGTCAAAAAGCAAATGTTGAGGTTTCCAACTACAACTGTGTTTGTTTACTGCTTCAGTTCTGTCAGTTTTTCCTCTGTGTATTTTGAAGTTCTGTTATTTGCCACATACACATTTAGAATTGTGATGTCTTTTTGATTAACTGCTCCCTATACTATTATGCGAAGTCTCTTTTTTATTACTGGTTATATTCTTTATTTAAAATCTATTTGTCTGGTGCTAATATAGCCACTCTAGCTTTCTTAGAAGTGTCTGCATGATATATCTTCTTCCATCTTGTATTTTTTACCCTATCTGTATCTTAAAGTGTATTTCTTATAGATAACAGTTGACTCTTGCTTTCTAATCAACCTATAGATGACCAGTACCAAATTAATCTGTGTTACTAAAAATTAAAAATTGTGTCTCCCTAGTCTCATTTGGAGTCGATACTATAATTCATCAAAACTCAAACATATCAATGTCCAATATGTATATGAAGTAAAGACAATGACTAATCATTAACAATGGCTAATAAACAGAGATATTTCTAACTAACCCTTTCAATTATTTAAAACAAAAGGCAAGCAAAGTTCACAAAACTAAACTTGTTCAAAACATAGTTTCCTTTATGACTCCCAGGATCTCAGGCCAGCTTAATCCATTTGACATACTGCATTAACACCTTAAGTGAGTCATTGCATTTTGTAAATCAATTGGACATCTAGCCTAACATGATTAAAGTTAATCCCATTGGTAATGTTGACTTTTAAAATTCTGATTATTGCCCTACTCCCCTGTTTGTCTGAGCTATTTTAAAACTGTTTTATCTATCAATTGCTCTGCTGTATTTTGATGGTTAATGAAACAGAATACACTCAAACAACGTCATCTAGGTCCCACCGACCATGGTACCATCTCACAGGGAAAACAGCCTTAAACTGAGCTCATTTTGATACTTCAGTGAGAAAACCTGACTATCCTAGGGTTCATGATTCTTTATAACAAATAGTCATTCCTAATGCAAATGTTATGTACCAAAAGTTTGCTTCACCTTCCCATAGTAGTGGTGTTAAAAATGGTGGCTAGTTTCCAAGGCTAGATCACATGAACCTACCTAATGGAAGATAAGCCCCAAAAAGGAAAGTGTCATAAAAAGAAGTATTGTTATTTTGATATTAGTACTTAAATATATTGAGAAAGATAAAATTTCATTTTTAAATGTTGTCTATTCATCTTAAACATCATGGCTGGGCTCGGTATCTCACGCCTGTAATCCCAGCACTTTGGAAGGCCAAGGAGCACAGATCACTTGAGGACAGGAGTTCAAGGCCAGCCTGGGCAACATGGTGAAACCCTAAAATACAAAATTTTAGGGTTTTTGTTGGCATGCACCTGTAATTCCAGCTACTTGGGAGGCTGAGGTGGGAGAATCACTTGAACCTGGGATGCGGAGGTTGCAATGATCCGAGGTCACACCACTGCACTGCAGCCTGAAAGACAAAGCGAGACTCCATCTTGAAAAAAAAAACAAATCAGTGTTGAATAATGGAAAGTTTAAATATAGAAAAATAAAAAGACAAATGGGGGGTTTTTGTACAAACACTTTTGCAACCTTCTGGACACTTGCAAGATATTACAAGGTTAATGAACGTTTCTTCATTACACATATTAACTCTAGGAGTTTTGACTTTGCTTTTCCTAGACAGAAGTGTTGCCTAATAGTGCTGCTTAAATGATACATTTAAAAGAAGACACTCCAATTATGCCAGTTACTGTTATTTATGTGTTTGTCTAGCAGCTAATATGTTTTAAAACAAATAATTTTCTTAATTTTAAAATATGAATTTGAAGGTCTTATTAAATAAAATGCAAGGGTTTTAGCTGAATTTCTATCCAATTTCAGCATACTCAAGGTCAGAAAGTCATTAATGAAATCCGTTTTAAAACCCTATGTATCGGGGGGAAAATCTTTAAACACACAAACATAAAATTTCCCATGAAAAGGATATCAAGAAAAGCAACATTTGTCATAGTCTAATTTCTAATATATCCTAATGCTTTTTATAAACATGACAAAGTTATCTCCTAATATAGGGTGAGTTTATTCCTTTTCTCTGACTTTTGTGGAAGTAGAAAAATAAAGAGTATGTACGGCTGCCATCACCATTGTTAATCAAGCATGAATCAACTATGAGACTGGCTAATTATTTGTAGCCAGGTTTCTTCCACAATGAGTTCTAGGCAGCTCTTAAATGAATTTATTAGACCCTTCCCCCTCAAGATTTTAATGCCTCATAAACACAATGATGAAGATGTCTCAGTCATACTGAAATGAAATGAAAAGTGTACATTAGATGAGGATCTATTTTCATATATAAAAGCAAAGTTATAAGTGAATTTAAACTTTTGGTTTTTATCCAGATTATCCTCTCTGTAGTCCTGTCTTCTTGCCCAGCTGCAATGAAGAGCTTCCCTATTTAGGTTTCCTATTTTGTTAAAACCAGGAAACTGATCTACAGAAGGAAAATAAACTCCATCAAAACACATTATAGGTTCAACTCAAAACAGCACTGCCTATGAATCCTTGGGGTTGCTGAACACAGCTATTCTTTTTCCCTGTCATAAGCCTCAAAAGCACCCCAAATACTGCATTTCAGAAGCCTCAGATGTTGACCTTTGAAGGCTGAAATCTGATCACACTCCAGGCTTGGGAGTACTGAGCCTTCAGCTCTCACCCAAGGCAACTGAGGCACGCACTAGAAGCCCTCATTTGTCTCTCTGGGAAGTCAGTATTAAACCCTATGGTTTTTAGGACATATCATCTCCAACCTGGTTACATCTATTTCATCCTACCAGAAACAGGCAGTTAACAGAAATGTTAAAAATAATGACTACTGGCCGGGCGCGGTGGCTCACGCTTGTAATCCCAGCACTTTGGGAGGCCGAGGCGGGCGGATCACAAGGTCAGGAGATGGAGACCACGGTGAAACCCCGTCTCTACTAAAAATACAAAAAAATTAGCCGGGCGTGGTGGCGGGCGCCTGTAGTCCCAGCTACTCGGAGAGGCTGAGGCAGGAGAATGGCGTGAACCCGGGAGGCGGAGCTTGCAGTGAGCCGAGATTGCGCCACTGCACTCCAGCCTGGGCGACAGAGCGAGACTCCGTCTCAAAAAAAAAAAAAAAAAAATGGCTACTGCACATTTAGCTATGCAAATGAAATATCATTCTAGGGCTACAGATATCATTGCAACATGGCAGGTCTTTTAGTTTTTTATTAGAGTAATTCAAAAATGTTATATAACTTTATTATTTTATGATCCTTTGAACCCATGGACCTCCTCCTTCCTCGTTACATGAGCCCATTCAACCTTCCCAACATCAGTGGACTGGTGGCAAGTTTCCAGTTCAGTTGCCCTATACAGCGTACTTGTGACAGACCTGGTGAAACTATTTATTGGTGGTCATCGAGTTCAGTTGGGAAGGTGGACTGGGTGGCAACTTTGCAGTGTGATATCTAGAATACTGGGAATGGTGGATACCTCCCTTCCACCACTCCAAAAAAAGATCACTTCCTCCAGAATGGGCAAGGACAAGGGTGAAGCAAGTAAGGCACTGAACTTGGGGGTAGGGGGGTGGTGTGCAGAATTTAAGGAGGTGTCCAAAAACTTAGTAATCAAGATAAATAATATTTTGATGCAATCTTTTCAAAAATAAAAAATTAACACAGAGAAATCATGATGAGGGAAATATCAAAAATTTTAATAAAAACTGAATTAGAGCCTGCACTTGCATGATTCAGCCTCACTCTCCTCACCTAACCCTGGCCCTTCTGGACCGACCTAGTGATCCCAGAAATTTCACACTTCAGAAGCCCCTCTTTTTACATCATTGTCTATAATGAACATGCAAATTTCTGAGAGGAAGCAGCGTATTTAATCTCAGCAAATTATATATAATATAATATAATTAATATAATATAATATAATATAATATAATACATTATAACATTATAGGCTAATGTTTATTAGCCTACCAACTGCCTTCCAGAAAACAGATTTTGAGGGGGCTGGAAAGAAAAAAAGGAATTATTGGTTCTCTGTCTTTGGGGTACAACAAATGGGGCAGCAGCAAGTTAAAGCCCTTTCTGTTGCTGATTTATCCAAGACTAAAGCCACCGTTGCTAGTTTCATACTCAAACAAGATTTCATTTGCTGTATATTCTAGATCCTGGACATATGGGGGCGCTTCCAGGCCACAGATAAGGCTTAGAATGAATTTCTGCTTTTTTAACTTCCAAAATTCGTTAGACTCTGTTGCAGCCCCAAGGAGAAAAGAGTAGAATTTTTCTCAGCAGATATATTCAGCCCTTATAGGTTTTACAGCTGCTATGTATTTATCTAACTATGGAGGATTTGTAAAAAATGCATCCAATTCAAGAGGACCTATAAAAACTTTCATAGTGCTATAAGGCTATGCAGTCACAAAAGAAATATGATGATGACGATGATGATAATAAGGCTACCAGTTATTTTCGCCATGGCCATCACTTCAAACAACTTCATAATTTATAGGATGAGTTATAGTATTTTAACTGAATCTACAGTCCCTTAAAATTATAAAGATGTTTATTTTAAACATCCAATAGATTACTTTTTAAAGAAATTGTAAGGAGCGACTCAGACCACCAATGACAAAAATTGCACAACAAATAAGAATTTATTTTGTAATAAATTTTGTTCAAAAATTTTTTGTAAAAAACAATTCTGTTGCTCCAATGAGATTTCCTCTTCTATATCTAAATACATATTCTCTCTCTCTCAAACAAAAAAATTGTTTATTTTTAAATTAAATTCAGTATAAGTTTATGTGTTAAAAATATCAAATACTCTCTTGATTGGAGATTTTTCTCCTTTCAAAGTGTCTAAAGATGAATGAACGTGGTGTTCATTTCTTAACCTTTTCTGTTTTTATTTTTCCTGATCCTACAAAAAAAAATTTACAAAGAACATATTAAATACAGATCTGCTGAAACTAAAGGCTAATTTTAAGCTTTGATGCTTAAATGGAAACAAAGCTATTTTCCTAGGAGAGAGATAAATGTTTAACTCAACTCTGGAAAATTCATAGACTATCCCCAAAGTGAAATGAACAAGGTCAGGTCATGCCAGTAGGAATGCAATCCATGACCGTATATCAAGGAAGGAAGAGCTCATACTGATCATTTACAATCCTACAAAACTAAACTTTTAGACACAATATGATTTGCCTATGACATAAGACTTCATATAAAAACATAAAATAATGCAGAACAGAATATGAAAACAAATTCAAGAGATAAAAGAAGGATTGATGAGTGTCCCTACCTATGTTGAGAGAAATTAACTTACACATCCATGTTTTGACTTTGGTGTCCTTAAGGAAATAGAGGCAACATGTATATGTATATAATACACACTTTTCTTACAGTAGAAATTATGTGAAATGCAGAGGATGTTTCAGGTTGATGAAGATGAAATTAAGGTGCTTAACAAATATCAATAAATGTAATATACTAATAGGCAAACTCTTTAAAAAATTATAGGCTGTCAAAACTCCAGGAAAAGAATTTCTTAGAAATTATTTAATGGAGGGGGATAAGCCCCATTAAATTGAAAATTTGAGAAGACCTTGGACAATTTTTACATTGATTTTTAGATCACCTCTTATGCTTTCTTTATGCTAACAACTTAGCTGGTTTCATATTGCCATATACTAAAATTTTCCATATCAAAAAATTACTAAGATAATGGCTAATCAGTTGTTCATTCAAATGTTTCCTTTCTTTGTTCTTACACTATACATTAAAAAACATGAATGACTGCTCAGACAAATTCAAGCTCCACACTTAGATATGTGTAAAATAGCCTACTCCTTTTAAATTCGACCCTGGAAACGCCAGTTTTGCTTAGATTAATCCTTTGACAAACCTATAAAATAGAAAACATGACATTAGCTCACGTGGGACGTAATTCTAGACCAAATTTCGGAGTTCTGTAGTCACTGTATTGGCACTTAATTAAGGAGTAGGCTCTTCAAAAATACCTTCCAAATCAATCTTTTCCAGAAATGTTTCTCTGCATCTTGAGAATTTACAAAGTTCTTGTGCCACTTATAAAAACAGAAATATTCTATTTACTAAAGGCTGGAGTTTGAAAAGTTAGCATTTGATATTAAAAAGTCTTCATTTTTTTTCCTGCAAGAGTTGAAAAGTTAACTCCTTGTGACTGAATACATTAATACACTAATGTATTGTGTTATAAATATGTTTTTATAACTGTTACAATCTAAGCTATAATCAGAAAGATTATTTTATTTATGTATAAAATTATCAAATAACTATTCAGATTTTTGGAAGACAACTAAAGGGAAAAATATTAAGGAAACATAAATATTGAATTGCAATACAACTAATTAGGTAAGCTGATAAGTTGTTCACGTTTAAAATGTTGAGCCATTCAGTTATAGTCATTGTAAAGACATTTCGTTCTAACTAGGACATTTTCAAAACAAAACTAAGTGTAGCTCCATTATTCAACTTAAGGGCATTAAATGAGAAAATGCAGAATGTGTTCAAAAAATTTTAAAGGACTCTATCCAATTTTGTAGAATGTAAAAACTCAGGACTTCGGGAATAAACAGAATACATAGAAGATTATCCTGAAAAGTGTAAATGGAGAGACGTTGACAAGGCTATTACAACTGACCATTCCTGAACTGAGAGAAAATTGTTCTGAGGTTTACATATTTTTAGCTTTTAATGTCATGCTAACCTATTCCAGATGATATGGTATTTCTCATGAGAAATACTAGATTCCTAAGGAAATATACAAGGTGTTTAAGAAGAAGACATTGAATTGTATATTCTTTAATTTGTTTCTAATTCATTTTATACATTTAGAAAAAAATATTGAGCTCACAAATTCCATGTCACTTTCATGTTAATTTGATGTGTAAGTTATGTTATAGGACACAAAATTGATACTATGAAAGTAAATAAATGTGCTCAAGTTAAGTATTTAATCTGTAACATTCTTATTAATATTATACCAAATATGTTATTGGTTCTACAAGAGAAAGTTAAATCACTGAAAAAGTACATTGAAAGTCTGGCAATCAAATGTTTTCTTTTAAATATATTTCAAGTTTGAAATTGATTAGTGAGTCTCCTATTTATTAACTACAAATTGAAAATTGCCTCCTTTAAATAGTGCCAGGCAGCCATGACTAATCTAAACATTTTAAGAAATGTAATGAGATTATGATATCGGTAAAAAATTTGTAATTAAAAGTTTATTTGCCTAACTTGTAATACTCCTACAAGCAAGAACCACTATCAGTGATATATTTTCTTTTCTTTTATTTATTTATTTTCTTTTAGCCACTGCAGCAAAATGTTTGGTTGATGTTCTCAGCCATCTTGCAAATCAAAAGTAAATATCTACATAGCATTACATTTATCTCAACGCTGTTACTGTGAAACCAATAACCATATAAAATGAATTCATTTTTTATCTAATATAATGAAATACCTGCCTTATTTACAGTGTTTATTATTTGGGTGATTTTTTAATGGCATCTACATCTTCACTCTTTTTTCCGTGAATTAAATTGTGCATTCCAAACAAAATTATATTTGTTCAGGGACTAGTTAAAGCTGAATGGAAATTTTCTATATTCTGAAACATGAAGAGACCTTAATACTCAAGATTTCAGTCTATCTCTTGGAAACTTTTTGTAGTCTTTCTAGAATAAAAGTACCATAAAAATTACTACCTTAATATCTGAAATTCTTTATAGCTATTGCTCTAGCTGATCTGTAACAGAAGAAAACATGAATGAAACAATGCCCTAATCAATAATGTAGCAAAAAGTGCATGCACAAACTCTAGGTCCCTTTTAAGTTATTTTGCTTTTCTCTCTGTCTGATGCCAGTTTTTTATCTGACTTATTATGCGCGCTTTTCTGTGTGCACTTACAGTAAATAGTAGCTGCTAAAATGTATAGATAATGATTGTCTCTCCACATTTAAATGGTAAATTCCAAACAGAAAGCTAAAGGTAATTTACTGTCATTATTGCCTGCATCCTTTCTAACCCCTTGGGATTAAGGAAAATAAGAAAGATTTTATCACAATAAAAGTGTTTCAATTTTTTTTCAAAGCATAGATTGTGAGAGCTGGGTCATCAATGATATTTGAGGATAATCAACATTTCATACATTTGCTGCCATCTTTTGAGAAGCAGTGTTAGCTTCATAGTCAAGAGTGTGAGCTCTGGAGCAAGACCTCCTAGGTTCAAGTCCTGGCTCTGTCACTTACTAGCTGATGAATTCAGGCAAATTCATTTCCCTATGGTTCAGTTGTCCTCATCTATCAAAGACGAATAAATGATGATGATCTCATCATTCAATAACCTGCCTCATTGAATCACTATAGGAATTAAATGAGTTTAAACTGTGAACACCTTAAGACAGGGAATGTCTGGAATGTGCTAAGCATTCTATATGTGTTTACTGGTTTTTAAATAATTACATACTTTTTGTGATTTTGCACTTAATCTTATCAGAGTGGTTGTTTTATTATCCCAATCTTGCAGATGCTGGGTATCATCACTCTGCCTTTGTTATCACTAGTCTTTAATACCCTATCACAGCAAAAGGCAATAACTAGAAGCTCCAAGTTTTCTTTCAGATTTTCCTCTTTCCTTTGCAACTGATTACCTATTTAAGTCTTATTGTGAAAAACCAGCAAGAAATAATTCACTTGTGCTTTTGCTTTTAGCAACTGGGTTGGAGATAAGATGACCATGATTTATGATAAAAAGATAAAAGTGCTTAACCCAGACATCTTATTAACAAATGTGGTTACTGTTAAGACATGTAAAAAATTTTTCCTGTTTTCTTATTCACATGCCATGAAGAATTCCAGCTCAGAATTAGGGTTTTTCAAGGCATGAAATATCTGACAGTAAAGGGTCAAAATAAAAAAGTATATACTCCCCTGTCAAATAATATTCCAAAATAATATTGGAAAGTATCAGACATGAATGAAAGTATCATTTGTTAATTCATTCAGGAAATATTTAATGATTTCCCATTATTTCACAGGGCAAACTAGAATTCAAAGCAGAACTTATAAGAGTGGTAAAACTTTATTACGGTGTCTAGGAGCAATTTTGTGGGCTCAGATTAAACCTTTTCATTGTCACCAAGGAGTCAACCTAAAAGCCTATGAAAATGATGTTCATTTTGTGTTCTACCCTTACAAAGTTCTTACAGGCCCATAGCAACAGCTATGACTCCTGACCCCTGCACCAAAAAGTAAGGCACACGCTTGGACTAAGTCGGTTAGGAATAGGAATGGATACATAATGGGGAAATACAAAGGTCCCTGGTCAACTTCACAGTCTGTCATCTAGTTGCTCCAGTTTTTAACATCTTCTGCAATCTTCGTGAAACAGAACAGATCATCGCAATCTACTGGTCTTTTTCTTCCCCTAAGAAAATGCCCATGGAAAAGTGCTGGATGTCTTGCAAATCTGTTATCGCAATGCAAAATCACACCGAGTTTCTTTAAGAATCACAGTGCATTCCCTCTCCCCCTGAACTAAATAAAGCCTGCCTTGGGAAGCAATTCAAAACTGGAATTCTGCTTCTACATTGCTCAGTTACCCAGGCAGCTGAAGCCTTTGAACAGGTCTCAGAAAGTCCTTCAAATACAGTCTTTTTAGGTCAAATGAAAACAGTCCTGTTAAGTCATTCACTAATTCTTCTCTACAAACAGAAGTCTGGTAAATTCTGAGGGAACTAAGAAAAAAAACAAAGATCCTCTTTCTTCCAGAAAAAATTTTTTTCTTACAAAAACTACACCATTATGGTTTTTTTTACTTAAACTCTAAGGACAAATTTTTTTTAAGACTTCCATTGTTGATTAAAATAATATTTTATTATAATATTAAGCAAATATGAAAAAACATAAAATTAGGTTATATATTTTAGATCATTTATGGCTCTAAAAAGAAACACATTTTAAAATGTAATGCCAACAAAAAATTAAGCAAATGACATTACTTTAATGTGATAAGTCATATTTTGCTAAAACAAAATCCACTGCCCACAATGTAAACATGGTGCTGATGTTATGATGGAGAAATTTTTGGATTAGCATGCCCAAATTATTATGTACTAGGTGATGAATTCAAATTTCTGTATCTACCCTCTATGTAAACTGGAGTTCTGAAGTAAGGCTGCCTTAGTTCAAATCCCAAAGCTGTCACTTCCTATGTTCTGAATGTGTAACGATAGGCAAATTACTTAACATCAATGTGCCTCAGTTTCCACATCTGTAAACTGGTCATGCTAATAATAACACCTACTTCATAGGGCTCTTGAGAAGCTTACGGGGGGTAAATGTAAGGTACCTGGTATACAGTTGGTACTCAATTAATATTATTACCTTTTATTACCTTGAGCTCTGCATAATAAGTCTGCAAAGACTTAGTTCAATAGACACAGCAGACAATGGGTAGTAGAATTTCAACTTTCGCAGGAAAAAAGGAACTAACCCAAACCAGGTTTTCTGTATAAAGCCACCGGCCTGGTTTGCACACACAAGAATGAAGTCCCCAGTTACCATGAGAAACAAGCTGCTTTTTTGGAAAACAGGTGAAGATGCACCCACCACCAGACCCTGCTTATGACCTGGGACTCAGACTGTAATTTCCCAACATGAAAGCCACTGAAGTAAAACTGCTTCTGAATTGGGGTCACCTGCACCATCAGTTTCTTTTCTACTGAATTATTTCCATCCACATAAAAGTATCACTTAATATTTCATCTATAATATGTCTTTTATTGTAGTAAAGTGTATGTAACATAAAATTTATGATATTACCATTTTAACCTTTTAACCATTTTTAGATGTACAATTCTGTGGCATTAAGCACATTCACATTGTTGCACAATCATCACCACCATCCATTTCATTTTTCATCTTCCCAAACCAAAACTGAAGGCCGTTTAAAAACTAACTCTTCATTCCCTCTTTTCCCAGCCCCTGACAGCCATCATGCTACTTTCTGTCTCTATGAATTTGACCATTCTAAGGACCTCATATAAATGGAATCATACAATATTTATCCCTTGTGTTTTTTCAACAAAATGCCTTCTCTTGACCCCATATCTCCTTCCAATCATAGCCCTATTTTTCTGATCTCCACCAGAGTAAAACTTTTAGAAAAAGCTGTCTGTACTTGGCTCTACTTTCTCCCTTCTCATCCTCTCTCCAAGTTACTTTAAAAGGACTTTCATCCCAAATATTGGTCAAATATTGACAAAGCCAATGATCAATGCTTTGTGCTTGTATTACCCAACCCAACCCACTCAGTAGCATTCGAAAGGTCTGACCACTGTCTCCTCCTAGAAACACTATCCTCTCCAGCCCTCCCTGACTGTAAACTTGCCTGGTTCTCCTCCTACCTCATGGCTGCTCTTCTTCCAGCTTTTTTGTTGGCTCCTCCCCAGACTACCAGATCTCCAAAGGTCAGAGTGACCCAGGGCTCTGTCCTTGATTCTCTTCTCTTTTCCATGCACACAGTGCCACTCAAAGCCTTGGTCTGCATACCAGTGTCAGTCCATTAACTATTTGTTACCAGACTGCAATGACAGAAATACAGAAACTGACTAAGCCTTTAGAAAGTTCTAATCGCAATTTGACAGTATATGTTTATGTTGTTGTATCTCAGAATAAAAAATTAGGCTTGAATTTGAATACTTTTTTTAATAGTTCATATTTAATTTTTATAATGATTTATACAATTGTATTTTACAAAGTATTGGTTTGCATCAGATTGGATTAGAAAAATAAAGCCGGTCCTTCCCCACAGACAGTTTTGAGAAGCACTGATCCACATTATTTCCTGGGTGATCTCATCTAGCCCAATAGTTTTTAATAATATTTCTATGTTGATCATTCTCATAATTTATGTCATCATCTCTGACCTCTTCTGTAAGCTCCAGACTTGGATATCCAATTGCCTACTTAAAATCTCCACTTGGACGTCAAGTGGGCATACAAATCTTAACATGAACAAAACAGAACTATTAAATAAACAATAAAAAAGAGTCAAACAATAAAAGTAGAAGTTTATTCCTTGACAAGTCTCATAAAATAATCTGCACTAAATCACAACAGGGGAAAAGAGAAGGCAAAATAAGCAATATGAGAACAGAGGGGCTGGTAACTATACATCAGTAGAGATTTTTAAAATATGAGTACACTGTGAACAAGTTTACTAAAATAAATTTGGAAAATGCAATATACAAATGCCTAAAAAATATAAATTACCATAATTGACTCAAAAATAAAAAGAAATAGAAAACCTGAACATAACAATAGCCATTAGAGAAACTAAAAAGTCATTCAAAAATCTGCTCCTATCCCACACCAAAAGGGTATAGGGCCTAGACAATTTTACAGATGAATCTAACCAAACTCAAGCAACAGATATTTCATAAACTATAATTTATAATTGTCATGTCTTCCTGGTCACTTGACATTTATTATTATATAATGTCAAAAACTATCACAAGAGATATAGAAAGACATTATTTCATAATAAAAGGGTCAATTGACCCAGGAAGATATGACAGTTATAAATATATCCATCCCCAACCTCACAGCACCTAAATATATAAAGCAAACATTGACAGAACTGAAAGAGAAATAGACACAAATGCAATAATAATAGGAAACTTAAATACCCCACTTTCAATAATGGATAGAGTGTCCAGACAGAAAAACAATAAGGAAACAGCAAATTTGAAGAGCATTATAGATAAAAATGGACCTAACAGACATATGTAGAACAAATTTAAGAAGACTGCAATCATACCAAGTATCTTCTTCAACCACAATGAATGAAACTAGAAACAACAGCAAAAGGAAAGCTAGAAACTCCACAGATATGTGGAAATTAAGCAACACATTCTTGCATAACCAATGGGTCAAAAGAGAAATGAAAGGGAAATTAGAAAACATCTTGAAACAAATAGACGTGAAAACAAAATGTACCAAAACGTATGGGAGGAAGCAAAAAACGCATTACCAAGAGGAAAATTTATGGCAATAAACCCCTACGTTAACAAAGAAGAAAAGTCTCAAATTAACAAACCAACCTCAAAGAACTAGGAGAACAGACTAAGCCCAATTTCAGCAGAAGAAAGGGAATAATAAAGATTAGAGTATAAATAAAATAGAAAACTTTTAAAAATCGGCAACACTTTTTTGAAAAAACATCAATAAAATTGACAAACCTTTAGCTAGGCTAACTAAGAGACAAAAAGAGAAGACTTAAATAAAAAATGGAAGAGCAGTCATTACAACTAATGCCACAGGATTAAAAAGAATAGGAGATTACTATGAGCAATTATACACCAACAAATTGGATAACTTACAAGAAATTGATAAATTCTTAGAAACATACACCCTAACAAGACTGAATAATGAAGAAATTGAAAATCTGAACAGACCTATAACCAGTAAGGAGATTGAATCAATAACCAAAAACCTCTCATCAAAGAAAAGTCCAAGACCAGATGGCTTCACTGGTAAATTTTACCAGAAATTTAAAGAAAATTTACCATCAATTTTTCTCAATCTCTTCTAAAAAAATTGAAGAGGGGAGAACAATTTCCAACTCTTTTGAAGCCAGTTTTACCCTAATGCCAAAGCCAAACAAAGATATTACCAAAAAAAGAACCTACAGACCAATACTCCTGATAAACACAAATACAAAAATCCTCAACAAAATATTAGCAAAGGCCAGTTGTGGTGGCTCATGCCTGTAATCCCAGCACTTTGGGAGGCTGAAGCTGAAGGATTGCTTGAGGCCAGGAATTTGAAACCAGCCCTGGCAACATAGCAAGACCCTGTCTCCACAAAAAAAATTAAAACTTAGCAAGGCATGGCGGCATGTACCCGTAGTCCCAGCTACTCAGGAGGCAGGAGGATCACTTGATCCCAGAAGTTTGAGGTGACAGTGAGCTATGACCACACCCTTACACTCCAGCCTGGGCAACAGGCAAGACCCTGTCTCAAACAAAACAAAACAAAACATTAGCAAACTACATTAAATAGCACATTAAAAGGATCCTACACCATAACCAATTTAGATTTTTCTCTGGAATGCAAAGTATTTCAACATACAAAAATTAGTGTCATATACCACATTAACAGAATGAGGGGCAAAAACCACACGATCATGTCAGTAGATGTAGAAAGAGCATTTGGCAAATTCAACACCATTTCATGATGAAAACTCTCAACAAACTAGGAATAGAAGCAGATTTCAACATAAAAAAATTATATATGAAAAGTCAGTTAACCTTATACTCAGTGGTGAAAAATTGAAAAGTTTTCCCCCTAAGATTAGGAGCAAGACAAGGATGCCCAGTCTAGCTACTTCTTTTCAACACAGTACTGGAAGTTCTAGCCAGAGAAATTGGACAGGAGAAAGAAATAAGCATCTAAATCAGAGAGAAAGAAGTAAAATTATCTCTGTTTGCTGATGACATGATCTTATACATAGAAAATTCTAAAGACTGTAGACACACACACACACACACACACACACACACACACACTGAGAGAGAGAGAGAGAGAGAGAGAAACTGTTAGAACTAAGACAAATTCAGGGAGTAGTGGTTCTCCCAGCACACAGCTGGAGATCTGAGAATGGACAGACTGCCTCCTCAAGTGGGTCCCTGACCCCTGAGTAGCCTAACTGGGAAGCACCCCCCAGTAGGGGCAGACTGACACCTCACACGGCTGGGTACTCCTCTGAGACAAAACTTCCAGGGGAACAATCAGGCAGCAACATTTGCTGCTCACCAATATCTGCTGTTCTGCAGCCTCCACTGCTGATACCCAGGCAAACAGGGTCTGGAGTGGACCTCCCACAAACCCCAACAGACCTCCAGCTGAGGGTCTTGACTGTTAGAAGGAAAGCTAACAAACAGAAAGGACATCCACACTGAAACCCCATCGGTACGTCACCATCATCAAAGAACAAAGGTAGATAAAACCACAAAGATGGGGAAAAAACAGAGCAGAAAAACTGGAAACTCTAAAAATCAGAGTGCCTCTCCTCCTCCAAAGGAACGCAGCTCCTCACCAGCAACAGAACAAAGCTGGATGGAGAATGACTTTGATGAGTTGAGAGAAGAAGGCTTCAGATGATCAAACTACTCTGAGCTAAAGGAGGAAGTTCAAACCCATGGCAAAGAAGTTAAAAACCTTGAAAAAAAATTAGATGAATGGCTAACTAGAATAACCAATGCAGAGAAGTCCTTAAAGGACCTGATGGAGCTGAAAACCATGGCACGAGAATTATGTGACGAATGCATGAGCCTCAGTAGCCAATTCAATCAACTGGAAGAAAGGGTATCAGTGATGGAAGATCAAATGAATGAAATGAAGTGAGAAGAGAAGTTCAGAGAAAAAACAATAAAAAGAAATGAACAAAGCCTCCAAGAAATATGGGACTATGTGAAAAAAACAAATCTACATCTAATTGGTGTACCTGAAAGTGACGGGGAGAATGGAACCAAGTTGGAAAACACTCTTCAGGATATTATCCAGGAGAACCTCCCTAATCTAGCAAGGCAGGCCAACATTCAAATTCAGGAAATACAGAGAATGCCACAAAGATATTCCTCAAGAAGAGCAACTCCAAGACACATAATTGTCAGATTCACCAAAGTTGAAATGAAGGAAAAAATGTTAAGGACAGCCAGAGAGAAAGGTTGGGTTACCCACAAAGGGAAGCCCATCAGACTAACAGTGGATCTCTCAGCAAAAACTCTACAAGCCAGAAGAGAGTAGGGGCCAATATTCAACATTCTTAAAGAAAAGAATTTTCAATCCAGAATTTCATATCCAGCCAAACTAAGCTTCATAAGTGAAGGAGAAATAAAATACTTTACAGAAAAGAAAATGCTGAGAGATTTTGTCACCACCAGGCCTGCCCTAAAAGAGCTCCTCAAGGAAGCACTAAACATGGAAAGGAACAACCGGTATCAGCCACTGCAAAAACATGCCACATTGTAAAGACCAGCGAGGCTAGGAAGAAACTGCATCAACTAATGAGCAAAATAACCAGCAAATATCATAATGACAGGATCAAATTCACACATAACAATATTAACCTTAAATGTAAGTGGGCTAAATGCTCCAATTAAAAGACACAGACTGGCAAATTGGACAGAGAGTCAAGATCCATCAGTGTGCTGTATTCAGGAAACCCATCTCATGTGCAGAGACACACATAGGCTCAAAATAAAGGGATGGAGGAAGATCTACCAAGCAAATGGAAAATAAAAAAAGGCAGGGATTGCAATCCTAGTCTCCGATCAAACAGACTTTAAACCAACAAAGATCAAAAGAGACAAAGAAGGCCATTACATAATGGTAAAGGGATCAATTCAACAAGAGGAGCTAACTATCTTAAATATATATGCACCCAATACAGGAGCACCCAGATTCATAAAACAAGTCCTTAGAGACCTCCAAAGAGACTTAGACTCCCACACAATAATAACGGGAGACTTTAACACCCCACTGTCAACATTAGACAGATCAACAAGACAGAAAGTTAACAAAGATATCCAGGAATTGAACTCAGCTCTGCACCAAGTGGACCTAATAGACATCTACAGAATGCTCCACCCCAAATCAACAGAATATACATTCTTTTCAGCACCAAACCACACCTATTCCAAAATTGACCACATAGTTGGAAGTAAAGCTCTCCTCAGCAAATGTAAAAGAACAGAAATTATAACAAACTGACTCTCAGACCACAGTGCAATCAAACTAGAACTCAGGATTAAGAAACTCACTCAAAACTGCTAAACTACATGGAAACTGAACAACCTGCTCCTGAATGACTACTAGTTACATAACGAAATGAAGGCAGAAATAAAGATGCTCTTTGAAACCAACGAGAACAAAGACACAACATACCAGAATCTCTGGGACACATTCAAAGCAGTGTGTAGAGGGAAATTTATAGCACTAAATGCCCACAAGAGAAAGCAGGAAAGATCTAAAATTGACACCCTAACATCACAATTAAAAGAACTAGAGAAGCAAACACATTCAGAAGCTAGCAGAAGGCAAGAAATAACTAAGATCAGAGCAGAACTGAAGGAAATAGAGACACAAAAAAATCTTCAAAAAATCAATGATTCCAGGAGCTGGTTTTTTGAAAAGATCAACAAAATTGATAGACCGCTAACAAGACTAATAAAGAACAAAAGAGAAGAATCAAATAGATGCAATAAAAAATGATAAAGGGGATATCACCACCGATCCCACAGAAATACAAACTACCATCAGAGAATACTATGAACACCTCTACGCAAATAAACTAGAAAATCTAGAGGAAATGGGTAAATTCCTCGACACGTACACCCTCCCAAGACTAAACCAGGAAGAAGTTGAATCTCTGAATAGACCAATAACAGGCTCTGAAATTGAGGTAATAATTAATAGCCTACCAACCAAAAAAAGTCCAGGACCAGACAGATTCACAGCCAAATTCTACCAGAGGTACAAGGAGGAGCTGGTACCATTCCTTCTGAAACTATTCCAGTCAATAGAAAAAGAGGGAATCCTCCCTAACTCATTTTATGAGGCCAGCATCATCCTGATACCAAAGACTGGCAGAGACACAATACAAAAAGAGAATTTTAGACCAATATCCCTGATGAACATTGATGCAAAAATCCTCAATAAAATACTGACAAACCGAATCCAGCAGCACATCGAAAACTTATCCACCATGATCAACTGGGCTTCATCCCTGGGATGCAAGGCTGGTTCAACATACACAAATCAATATATGTAATCCAGCATATAAACAGAACCATCGACAAAAACCACATGATTATCTCAATAGATGCAGAAAAGGCCTTTCACAAAATTCAGCAACCCTTCGTGCTAAAAACTCTCAATGAATTAGGTATTGATGGGACATATCTCAAAATAATAAGAGCTATCTATGTCAAACCCACAGCCAATATCATACTGAATGGGCAAAAACTGAAAGCATTCCCTTTGAAAACTGGCACAAGGCAGGATGCCCTCTCTCACCACTCCTATTCAACATAGTGTTGGAAGTTCTGGTCAGGGCAATCAGGCAGGAGAAGGAAATAAAGGGTATTCAATTAGGAAAAAAGGAAGTCAAATTGTCCCTGTTTGCAGATGACATGATTGTATATCTAGAAAAACCTATCATCTTAGCCCAAAATCTCCTTAAGCTGATAGGCAAGTTCAGCAGTCTCAGGATACAAAATCAATGTGCAAAAATCACAAGCATTCTTATACAAATAACAGACAAACAGAGGCCAAATCATGAGTGAACTCCCACTCACAATTACTTCAAAGAGAATAAAATACCTAGGAATCCAACTTACAAGGGACAAGAAGGACCTCTTCAAGGAGAACTACAAACCACTGCTTAATGAAATAAAAGAGGATACAAACAAATGGAAGAACATTGCATGCTCATGGATAGGAAGAATCAATATCATGAAAATGGTCATACTGCCCAAAGTAATTTATAGATTCAATGCTATCCCCATCAAGCTACCAATGACTTTCCTCACAGAATTGGAGAAAACTACTTTAAAGTTCATATGGAACCAAAAAAGAGCCCGCATTGCCAAGTCAATCCTAAGCCAAAAGAACAAAGCTAGAGGCATCACGCTACCTGACTTCAAACTATACTACCAGGCTACAGTAACCAAAACAGCATGGTGAGGGTGGAGCCAAGATGGCCGAATAGGAACAGCTCCCGTCTCCAGATCCCAGCCCCAGCGACACAGAAGACGGGTGATTTCTGCATTTCTGCTTGAGGTACTGGTTTCATCTCACTAGGGAGTGCCTAACAGTGGGTGCAGGACAGTCGGTGAAGCGCACTGTGCGCGAGCCGAAGCAGGGCGAGGCATTGCCTCACTCGGGAAGCGCAAGGGGTCAGGGAGTTCCCTTCCCTAGTCAAAGAAAGGGGAAACAGACGGCACCTGGAATATCGGGTCAGTCCCACCCCAATACTGCGCTTTTCCAAGGGCCTGGAAAACGGCACACTAGGAGATTGTGTCCCGCACCTGGCTCAGAGGGTCCTGTGCCCACGGAGTCTCGCTGATTGCTAGCACAGCAGTCTGAGATCAAGCTGCAAGGCGGCAGCCAGGCTGGGGGAGGGGCGCCCGCCATTGCCCAGGCTTGCTTAGGTAAACAAAGCAGCCAGGAAGCTTGAACTGGGTGGAGCCCACCACAGCTCAAGGAGGCCTGCCTGCCTCTGTAGGCTCCACCTCTGGGGGCAGGGCACAGACAAACAAAAACTCAGCAAGAACCTCCACAGACTTAAAGGTCCCTGTCTGACTGACAGCTTTGAAGAGAGTAGTGGTTCTCCCAGCACGCAGCTGGAGATCTGAGAACGGACAGACTGCCTCCTAAAGTGGGTCCCTCACCCCTGAGCAGCCTAACTGGGAGGCACCCCCCCAGTAGGGACAGACTGACACCTCATTCAACCGGGTACTCCTCTGAGACAAAACTTTCAGA